>NC_142336.1:2346165-2659582 GCF_054954075.1 Amborella trichopoda
ATGCTTCCCTTGAAGGGGGAGAGAGACCACTTTCTAGTGTTTGTAAAATCGGACAGGTCAAATCGGAACTGCTCGGTTAGATCAGAATCAATCACTCTTCTGTTTTAATTTTGATCGATTTTGATGATCCGGTCGGATATTTAAAAAAAAATCAAAAAAATTTTATAAAATCCCAAAAAATAAGGGATTTGTTTATAATATGTTTTTTAATATTTTCATCATTTTGACAAAAAGCGAAAAGTGTTGTGGCCATTGATACTTATTTTTATATTTTCCCATTCTTTAAAAAATTTCAAAAATACCCTTCAACATAAATCGATTTTTTAACATCAATTTTTTCACTAACTTTCAACTTCACTTGATGTACTTTATTTAATCATGCTTTAAATATAGTTTTCATATTTTTTTAAAAATTTTTATATATTTTAACATTTTTTTTAACCTAGGATTTGTCCAATTAAGCCGGTTTACCGATTACTCGATACTGGCCCTTGGCCAGTTTCGAGGCGGGTTCGATTTTTCAAGTACTTCCAATGAAGAGGGGAGAGAGAAACCTCTCACAAGGGAACTGAAATATCAAATTAAACTCTAGGTCCAACAAACAATGATAAAAACCCAACCTCAAAGACAAAGGTTCCCCTTTATCATTTGAGAATCCTAATGAGACAACAAACCAATGAAAAGAAGAACACCAATCCAACCTTCCTTCTCTCTCAACCCCTACACTACACCAGCTCAAGAGCAAATACTGATGGGACAAGGATAAGAGATTGAATTCATGGAACTCATGTCTCCATGATTAAGGCCCATTGCCTCCCTCCCTCCTTCCGAACTACCCGAAGCTTGTAAGGTATTATCCACATTGCCCTTCGCCTCTTTCTCCTCAGATACCCCTTCTTCTTGTGAGTTATCAAAGAGGAAGTCAATGTCCTCAAATGTGGTGGAGTCAGGCAAGCCATTGAAGCTGCAATCCACTTGTGGGGCCCACGTTTGCTCGCTCGGGAACTCGGGGCCCACCATAGCGTCGCACAAGTCCGAATTGGGAATTTGGAAGTTTGTTGAGGCCATCATTGGGAACTTCGGGGTTTGTGAGTCCTCGAAGGTGTAGGTTGGCTGAGGGAATGGTGATCTGATGTAGTGGCTGAGGTCGAAGTTGGTCACAGCGTTCAAACCTCGGTATTCGATGGCTGCAATGTCGTAGGCCGCAGCCGCTTCTTCTTGGGTGCCTATTAGAGAGAGAGAGAGCGAGAGAGACCGATTTAGTTAAGGGTGCGGTGTGCATAGATCCGAGGCTCTAAACAATAATATAAAACACACCTTCAAATAGTGTAGAGAAATGTGGTTTTGATACTGTAAAAAGAGGATACTTGTATCCCCATACTATAAAAAATTTAAACGGTTCTTTTTATTCTTGACAATGGATGCATACTAAAGATACAACACGTATGTCAAACACTTCAAAATTTAGACAATTAAACATTTCTTCTTGAAATTTCATCATGAAAATACCTAGTGTCACTTAAAATTTTACCTCCCCCGTTAACTAGATGATATGTGGAGGGGTCATGCTTGAAATGCTATTTTTAGATTGGCATTTCTGAACTTATTTAGGTCTCCAGTTGTGTATATTTGTCTCTAATAGCTTAAATATGCATATATATGTCAGGTCTAAAAAGTCAATTTTAAAATTAGTGTTTAACGCGTAAGTCAATTTTAGAATTAGTGTTTAACACTTATATCTATTTGTTTATAACCTTAGTAGTTATGTTCATTTATCACAATCTAAGTAGAGGAAAAGGGCACTTGAGCATGCACAAACACACTAATAAAAGGGGTGAAGAGAGAAAGAGAGAGATTTTCTTGCCTTCTAGAAACTTTGAGGATGTAATTAAAATAGAAAAAATAATAATAGATGTTTCTCTTCAATTTATAATCTTATTTGGACCCAATTGTAGCCATTACTCCATAATTTTTCAAATTTAAGATGTTAGCTACCTTACCAATAAAACCATATATTGGGGTTTACACCCACCCCAATAAGATAGGAAATGGTCTTTCAAGGCCCTTTTTTTTTTTTTTTTTTTTTTTTTTTTTTTTTTTTTTCTTTTTCTTTTTTTTTCTTTTTTTTTTGTGAAACTACCTTCTTCCTTGGGGTCTTCCCCATGGTTTTTGAGTTTTGACCCAAAAAATGCCTTAGCTCATTCCAAACATATCTAGATTACTTCTAATGAGACAAAAAAAATCTTGCCATTAATTACAAATCTCTAATCTCTAGTATAGTTCTTGTGAGATGACACTTTTGCCCTTAAGTTGGGAGAAAATTATTATAGCTCATTTTCAAAGGTTGTTAACCACCAAAGATATCTTTTATCACACTTCCCCTTTTGGGCTGGTGTACCATGAACAAAAATGTGTGTGGGGAAGTATGCTATGATCCACATGACCATAGAAAATGTTGCAAGTGTAATCACTACCTAATTGATGAAAATGAGAGGAATGTTATCATATTTGCTTGAAAAAGGAAGTGCTTCAGCTCTTTCAAATTCAGGGAATTCTTTGAGTGCACTTGTAGATTTTTTTTTAAAAAAAAAAAAAAATAGGCAAACAAATATAGAAAGAACATATTCTTAAAAAATTTAAATATAATGATGTTTCCTAATTAATATATATATATATTTGAAAATTTTAATAATGTGGGGTACTCTTGCCAAATCTGAATATTTTGACCAAATCTTATTTTTCTGATATTCCATCTAATCAAGGACTGTTTTGCATCGGTTTGATTTAGGCATGAAACCGAATACTTTGGCCATTTCAGGTTGAAGCGAAGCGAATCTAACACCATTGATATCATGAGTGAGAGAGAGAGCGAGTAGAACATGATGAGCCTAGTGATTGATCAACTCACTCTCCATCACCGTCCATTCACTTTTTGGATGGAAACAGGCACATGTGATTATATATGCCTCATGGTGTTTGGATCATAGGGTCTCTTCTCAAATGATAAACAGGAGTGGTCTTTTTTATCACAAACCGTTATATCCAGTTGTGAATACACACGTGGGTTACCCACACGTGTTATATGCTCTGTCATAAATGTATGAGGGATCCCTACACGTGCACATATGCATTTTTTGCATGCCATTTCAAATGGGGGTTCAAATAAAGACAAGAAAAAAATTACCAAATTAGAAAAAAGTTGAATAGGTGTAAATTACAAAAGAGAATAAACCGAATTTAGAAAATACATAATATGAAGGAAAAATAATAAAATATCCATCAATATTCATGCTTTTGTTGTGTGGAATAGTGTTTTTTAATAGTGGCAAAATATTTGTAGAAATAGAAATTCATATAGAATATAGCAATCAAATAAATACTCACCCAAGAAAAAAAATGGAATTAATCAATTATCAAAAAGAGAAAAAGAAAAAAGAGAAAAAAGGCAGAAAGAAAAGGAGGCATACTGTAAGTCCCCAAGTAGAGGTATTTGTTGCCAAAGACTCGGCCGATTCTTGCTTCCCATCTTCCATTGTGATGGTGTCTGCAAAACCCAAATGCATGTAAGTTAATCAAAAGCCAAAATACTTGATACTTCCATGGGGTACCATAATGTCCCTTTGCTCCCTCAGGTAAATACTACGCTATGAGTATTTTTAGGGCCCCAAATTTTGGGGATATAACCTCTTACACAAATTTTCAAAAAAAAAAAAAAAAAAATTCCTTGAAAAAATAATATTAGTTGAACAAGGATAGTCCAATTTTTTTAAGGCAACATCTAAGTGTTTAAAAACTCAAAATCGATTTTTTTTTCCAAAATAATTATCTAGTGATCCTTACGTGGATCTCAAATTTTCGGATAAAAAAAGATTGTCCCAAATAGCTATTTTGCTTAGTGAATTAATATACATTATACTCCTAAAGGAGCTTATAATAAAAAAAAAGTGTTCTGATCTTAACATTAAGTACCGTAATTGTGCTTCACTATAACATTTTAAGTACCGTATAACATTAATGTGATCATGTCCACATTCACACACATAAAAGTATATTTTATTTGATTGCTTTACACCTATTTATTGACTTGGCTCCATTTTTATTGTTTGAATTTGAAAAAAAAATTTCTATTTAATGTTAAAAATTGAGATTAATTAATTGACCTTGCCACCCCTCTATATTTTGAGACACCCCTTGAAAATCCACTGCTCCTCCTCCTCAAAGTGGCCAAATACTCCTCTTTCGTCAAATGCTGCATCTCCTCTAACTCCTTTGCATACGTACTTAACTGCAAAATAACCAACATTTTAACTTTACCATTACCATGTAAAATCATAGTATTAATATACTGACAGTGAAAATAATAATGGACATTTATCAAAATGTAATATAAGAGATGAATTATTTACATTTTACCTATATTTTTTGTTTATTTCTAAAGACCCCATCAAATCAGTCCTGATCATGAGTTGGAATAGTTGAAAATGGATAAAATGATAAATAGTTGCTAAGCTAAGTTTATTTTGATCAATTTTCTTAGCAATAATAATAACAGCAATAAGACTAATAATATTAATATATAATAAAAATATTTTTATTGTCACCATCAATATCTTATTGATGATGATAGTGATTAGTATGATGATTACAATATTATAAATCACTTTACATTGACATTTAATGCCTTTCTTTTATTTTTTATTTTTTGAAATTTGTATTACTCACAGGGAAATTCAGGATTGTTCCGGGCCCCCAATATTTAAGGGCTGCCAAATCATATGTGTGAGCAGCTGCCTCTTCATCATCATATGCCCCTGCATTTTTCAAAAGTTAAACCCATGCAATAATATAACATTAAAAAAAAAAAAGCATGGAAAAAAAAAAAAAAAACCTTAAAGTAGATAGATAGAGACACCGAAATAGAGAGAGAGAGAGATTGATGTAACTTACCCAAGTAAACTGAGCACCCAATAATGATTGTTGCATATAGAGATCATGCAAAAAAAACGAGAGTCATTATCATAGCCCAAAAAAGGAAAAATAAATAAAATAAAAAAACAGTATCATTCATCTGATGTCTTTATTTATTTTTTTATATTTTTTTTGTGCTTTTATTTTTACCTTGCCTTCCTTTCTTGTTTTGCACCTGGTTCCAACAATTTTTATCCCAAAGGTGAGCTTCATATCTCCCTGTCCATCTATGCCTGCCAAAAATGAAGACATGCAAATAAATTACCAAAAAGCATATAATTTATAAGAGAGAAAAAGAAAAGATATATAAAAAACTGGTAATTCCCAAAAATTGTTTTCTCCTTTTTTTTAAACTATTACACAAAAACATCTGCTAAATTTAGCATCAAAAACCCAACTTGGGGTGCTAAGGCCATAATCACAGTTTCATTCGATCGTTAATTTTAACGCGAATCAAAAGAAATAAATAGCAAAATCGAATGATGATATAAAAAACCACTCAAACAGAGACATAAACAAACTCGGCTAAATTTTCTATCGCACCTTGTAACTCCTCTGTATATAGAGCTTCTTCTTCCTGGGATGCTGCCGAAATGGCGCTTCTGATCACCATTTACAGTCCTTCTTATTCTTCTGGTCTTGGGTTTTGGAGTAGTTTTTGGAGGTTGGTCCCCATGAACTTGAGGAGCAGGGCTGGCACTGTGTTGGCGCTCCATTCTGAGGAAATGATGACTCTGCTAAATTTAGAGGAGCAGCAAAAATGGTGGCTCTGTTAAAACTGGGGCCTCGTCTATAACCTTTCTGCTAAGAACTCAGATTTGGGATTTACAGATTCTTTTGAGAAAAATATTATATGTGGGTTTCTCTCTCTAGCTTGGTTCACCTAATTGGTTCACCAGCTTAGAGAGAGAGAGGGGTCATGACTGCTTAAGTAGAGAGAGAGAGCACATTTGTTTGAATTTTTCCCATTTTATCCCTGTATATGTTTTTATTCCATACGTGTCTTATCTTTTTTTTCTAGTAGTTCAAACTAAGTATTAAAAATAGTTGTAGATTTTGGAAAATTGAAAAATTGCTTGTTTGTTACACAAAAGAGAAACAAAAATGGGACTAATAAAAAAATAAGGGGCATATTTTTAGGGGGTAGAAAAATTTGTAATGCATTAAGGTATGTATACTCATGGTATAATTAGTGATTTAAAGATCACTAAATCGACTCTGAGAACAAGTTCCGGACAATAAAAAGCCCAAAATTGCCAATTCTCTCTTTTTTTTTCTTTTTTTTTTTAACTTTTTTTTATTAAATATAACTTTATTTGACTAGGAGTTACCCGAATCGTACTTCCGAATTGAACTTAGACGCTTGGCATAACGAAGTCGAATTCCTATTTTTGAAACACTGCATGAAACATGAGCCTTTGGGTACAAATGATATTAATCAACTAGGGCCTAATATCAAGGGTGCTTTAGTGAAAACCTTAAAGATATTAAGCTAATTAAATTTGGGTGTGATAGTCATTACGACTTTTCATAAGGTATTTGATTCCTTATTTATATGGGCTTTGCTTTTTATTTTCTAATTTCTCTTGGGTTAGGATTTGTTAACCTTGGGTTGAGGGATTAACCTTGGGTTAGATTGAGACCCAACACTTGGCTTAGAGGTCTGCCATGCTTCCAATGGGAGAGGGGCTTCAGCCTGCACCCATGCATTTGCAGTGTTTCTACTAAGGGAATCCAAGTTGCTGTCTCTCACTAAAATTTCTCTCTCTCTCTCTAGAAATTATCTCTCTCTAACTCAAAGCTCTCTCTCATTAAACTGCTCTTTTTCTCTCTTAACTCTCAATAAAATTTAGACTCTTACACTCTCCCAAGAACTTACAAATGAAAAAAATTTATATAAGGTTACAACTTTAAAATTTAGAACTAAAGTGACACCTCAAAAATCCATCATCAAATATTGTTTTAATATTAGAAAACCCTCTAATTGATTATTTTTTACATTGAGATGTATGAATATGAAAACAAAAAAAAAAATTAAGTCCTTAAAATAGTGTATCTTACCACCAATTATTTAAGGGTGCAGTTTGTATAGAGCGGAGGCTCTAAACAATCAAATTAGAACCCACCTTCAAATAGTGTCAAGAAATGTGGTTTCAATACTGAAAATCTTTGACTAGCCATAAAATATAATTTCATCTTTAATTATAAAACTAAAGCTTTAAAAATAGTATAGATCGAGCAGATCTATGAAAACTTAAATAACTTAAAAATTGACGGTCCAAAAATGCGTCACAAGATGCACTATTTCTAAAACTTAAAATCTACTTTTTATGAAGTCCATACATTTTAAGGTGCATCTTAAGGTCGAGATGATCAATTGGAAGATATTTGGACATCAAAACAACCCCTTCTAATGGAATTTTTGAGGTAGGCTCTAATTTGATTGTTTCGAGCTTAGGTTCTATATAAACTTTTCCCATTATTTCAACGGTCCATTTTTAATATTTCAAGTGTTTATAGATCTACTTAATTTTAATCATTTTTAAAATTTAAAATTTTGAATCATTTTTAAAATTTAAAATTTTATATTTTATTCAAATAGATTTGCAAGCCATCCTAATAATCTTTTACACCAAAGTTACCTTTTAAAAACTCACTGAGAGACTAAATCTCTCTCTAAACCACAAATTGCTCTCGATGAAATCTTAATGAGTCCAATTTTCTCTCTCTCTCTTGTGTCTTCAAATTGCACTCTTTCTCTAGACACCAAATTGCTCTCGCTCTCTCTCTCTAGAAAAGATCAATGAATTCTCTCTTTCGCTCTCTAAAACGCTCACTTTTTTCTAAAATTTGGTGCACCCAACTGTAAAACCGCTTACCGGTTCAGTGGTGGTCTAGCGTGTGAAGGTAGTTTTGTGGAAAGCCTGTTAGACTTTGATTCTCCATAGCTTTTTGAAAAATGTCATTAGTACCCTTACATTTGGAACCAAAAATGATTAAGCTACAAAACTAAGGAAATGGTATTTTTGTAACCTCTTGAAAAGCAAGAAAATATGCATCATACTTGGTTGATAGTTAGGTAGAGTAATTTGCTGACATTGAGTAGTGAAATTGGATATAATCCGAATTTGCGAAATTTTTCAAACAATTACTGATATATAGTGATATGTGGGTATAGAAGTAATGTCATGTATTCTATATCTCTTTTAATTGATAATTAAGATGCAGTCTCGGTGCTGGAAAGCCTAGCCACGACATGAAAATCTATTGTTACCTCTAATTATGGAATTTAAAGCTTTGAAATTGATGTAGATTGAGTCGATTTTTTTTTAAAATGGACGATTCAGATAATGTATTACAAGATTCGCTATTTTTATAACTTGAAATCCTTTTTTTTTCACATCCATACATCTCGATGTCAAAATGATCAATTTGAACATTTTCTAGGGTCAAAATAACCTTTTTCAAACAACTTTTGATGTGTTCTTTACTTTAATAATATAAGGTTGACTCCTTATATAAATTTTTTTGTTATATATAATATATATGTGTTCTCAAATATGGCTAATCAATTTGGGACTTTTAATGTTGATGTGTTCTCAAATATGGGTAATCTCATCGCCTATCGTTTTATGAAAGTTAGATTAAGATTAAGATGGGTACCACAGGCAAATAGAATTCTGAAGATTAATTTTGATTGCTCTTCCCTTGGAAACCCAGGGGTAGAAGGTTTTTGTGGAGTATGTAGAGATCATATTGGTAACATTTTTTTATATTATGCTGGACCATGTGGTGTGGTTAGTGCAAATCATGCAGCCCCTGTTACAAGGACTCTTGATTTGGAAAAAAAAGGAATTTGGAAAATCAATGATTTTGGAAGGAGATTATTTGAATGTCATAAATTAGTACACTTGCCTTGCTAGGCCTCCATGGCATCTTAGATCTTTGTATCTTCAAGTAATGGACGCAGTTTCTTCGCTGGATGTCTCTTTTTAGCATGTCTTCAGGGAGGTAAATGAGGTTGCTGACGATTTGGCGAAGAGAAGGGGAAGTCTCGATCATATAATTATTTCAGATATCTTATTTTGACCAATGCATCACTTTCTTTTTGGTATCAATAAAAGCTAAGTAATCTTGTCAAAAAAAAAAAAAAAACGTGTGGGAAAAGTTTATATAAGGATGAGGCTCTAAACAATCAAATTAAGGTGCACTTTAAAAATTGCTAGAAGAGGTTGTTTCGATGCCCAAAAATCCTCAAATCGATCATCTTGACCTCAATATGTATGCACATGAAAAAAAAATAGATTTCTAGTCTTGGAAATAGTGCATCTTTAATGTATTTTCTAGACTGTCAATTTTCAAGATTTTCAGTTGTTCATAGATCTACTCAATCAATACTAATTTTGAAGCTTTAAATTTTATAATTAGATATGAAAATAAATTTTCAGGCGATCATAAAGATTTCCAATACCAGAATAAACATTTTTCACCACTATTTGTATGTACACCTTAGTTTGATTATTTAGGGTGTCAGCCTTATATAAACCACACCTTTTATATATATGTGTGTGTGTGGGAAATTTGTTTCATGCGGGCTGGACCTCATTTTTATATATGCGGTCCAGAGGTATAAAGCATCCATCTTAAAAATGGATGCAAATAGGTGTTCCATCTAAAAATAATTATAACTAACGATCCAAATGTTTTCTTAATAGATTTATTATTTCTGTTATTATTATTTTTTCATATTCATGATATCTCCATGTTAAAGATTACATGTCATTAAACATTAGGTCAAAAAATTCATCTCAAAAATAGATTTTTAATAGGCGCCTTATTTCTATATGGACTCATAGAAACCGGGTTCATATATATGGGAAAGCTTTCTATGTTCCCCCTACAATATAGAAGTTCTATCCAACCGTCTATTTTTTAATGGAGGGCTAAGATTGCCCCAATCATAATGTCACGTCTCTACATTGTTTTATTTTTAATTTTTTTTCTATAAACTTTTTTAGCCCCAAATTTTGGGCGTCCATTTCGTTATTAAACTCGCACTAACGAAAAATACAAAAGAATATTTTCAATAAAATAAAATGACCAAAATACCCCTAAAAGTTTCAAGAGGTATTTTGGTCATTATTTTTTATTAAAAAATTATTGTTACTATTTTTTATAGGTGCACCCCAATGAGAAGATGGCATGTACCAAATTTCATATTCAGAAAATTTGTATTAAAAAACTAAAAGCAAAATACTTTGAAACGTTGGATCTAAGATCAAACGGTGAGTGGCTCTCTTGATAAAAAATGGACAGCTGGATGTTAGGGGGAGGATAGAACTTCTATATTGTAGGAGGAACATAGAAAGCTTTCCCCATATATATATGCGCAATATATTGTAAAATATTTACAATAAATTTTATTTTTCTTCCATCTAAACTCAAACCCAATCTGCCTGGACCTTTCACAGGTTCGAGTCTGCTCTATGTATGTAGACAAAATTTGAAATGAGTTAATTTCTCTCTTACATCCTAATCCTAGAAACATATAACCCTTGAACTCTAAGAACCACACCACGCTAGTGCACCATAGACTGTACTCCGCAATTTTTAGGAAAACCATTAAATCTACCTGCATCTAGCCAAATCAACCCAAATCTATCTAAATCGCCATGTAGATATATTGATTGATTCAGACATATCCAGAACAACAAGATAAGCTATAGAAAGATAGAAAAACCTAAATCGTAATTCTTAAAAAGCGTCAAAAACATATTAGACCACCACTATTGGACTCAGTAAGATCCGCAACATCATGTGAATTTTTTTGGATTTTCTGCATCAAGATATGCATTGAAGGTCACAATGGAATCTACACTTAGAGATTTATGTCATAAATTTTTTTTTAACTCTAGAATTTTCTAAAAGCTTCCAGAAGGAAAAAGAATCCTATTCTGAAAAGGACTTTTAGGCTATAATACCTCTTCCAATTCAATTTTGGGTAGAAGATCCCCTAGATCCCCATAAGCGTGTAGGAATAATAAGAGCTTTAGAACTATGATCTTTGATTATGTTGGCTATGGATACCATAAAAGCCTCGGAAGTTACATAGACCCTAGGACTCCTATTCCAAGAGGAACTCGAAGCTTTGTATATAGGGCAAGCTTTCTATGTTTTCCCTACAACATAAAACTTATATACTTCCCCTTATCCAACCGTCCATTCTGAATGGAGGGCTAAGATTGTCCCAATCACAATGTCACGTCTCTACACTATTTTATTTTTAATTTTTTTCTACAAACTATTTTAACACCAATTTTTGTACGTCCAATCCTCTATTAAACTCGCACTAGCGAAAAATATAAAAACAATATTTTCAATAATATAAAATGACCAAATACCCCTGAAAATTTCAAAGGGTATTTTGGTCATTATATTTTATTGAAAAAATATTTTTAATATTCTTTATAGGTGCGCCTCAACAAGAAGATTGCACGTACCAAATTTCATAGTCATACAATTTGTAAAAAAAACTGAAAATAAAATACTTTGAGACATCAAATCTAAGATCAAACAGTGAGTGGCTCTCTTGATCAAAATTGGACAGCTGGATGGTAGGGGAGATCTTCTATGCTATAGAGGAAGTATAGAAACCTTCCCTTGTATATAAACCCTCCTCTAGTTTCCCATAATTCATAACTGAAGTCCTAGAGAAAACCCAAAAGCCTATAAACCTTGAAAAACTCTAGATCTAGAAATCCTAATTTTCTACAACCAACAAAAACCCTACTTTTAAACCAAAAGCCTCACGAAGAATATGCCTTTTGTACTTTTAGCTCAACTTCCAGAGTTGAGGATGAAGATTCTCAACTTCTAGTCTACCAAATGGACCAAATTCTAAGTAAATTCATTATTTTTTTTAGTTTTTAGTTTATTATCTTTTTTTTTTCCTGTTTTATATATCTTCTTGATTTATTTATGGATTTTGTGTGATTTCAAATCAGCCCTATTGATGATGTACAAAGAGAAATATGTTTCAACAAACTCATCTTTATATACTCTAATTTGATATAACCTTCCATTCACGACCGAAACTTTTAATTGTTTAATTGAAAGCATAAACCAGAAAAGATTCCATCTTCGATCTTCTGGAAATTGGTTGTAGATAGGGTTTAGCCAAGACCCAATCGAATCAGGGATGACCAGTGCCGGACTCAACCGGACCCATTATCACGCCTGCACCCAGCCACCTAGGGCTTGGATATGTTATTCTCTCCCAAACACTCTCTCTCTCCTCTGGGGTGCCCATGCCCTTTCTCTTCTTTCTCCTCTAATCGCAGGCATACACTCTCTCTCTACTCTGGCGTGATCACATAGCCACACATCTTCTCTCTCTCATTCATTAAGCATATACCCCCTTGTCCGAAAAATCGAACTGGCCTTGGAAACCGGCTAAGGGTTGGTTTCGATTAACTAGTAAACTTATCGGTTCAGCTGGCTGAATCGGGTAAATCCTGAGCTATAAAAAAAGTATTAAAAAAATAAAAAATATAAAAAATATGAAAAGCACATTTTAAGCATGATTAAACAAAGCACATCCAAATGAAATTACAAAGTAAAAGCAAAAAGAATATTTTAAAAAATTGATTTGTGCCTAGGGATTTTTTTGAAATTTAAAAAAAAATAAGAAAAATGTAAACATAATTATTCATGGCCAAAACACTTTTCAATATTTGCTAAATTGATAAAAGATATTCAAAAAAGTATTTCATATAAATCTCATAATTTTTAAGATTTTATATAATTTTTTTTTAAAATTCCCAACCAAATCACCAAAACCGATCAAAACCAAAATCAACCAATGCCCGGTTCCCATCTTGGTGGACATTGCAAATCTATTGCATAGGAGTTCTCTCTCTCATGCCCGTTTGTGCCATATTTGTCTGTGTTATAATTACTTAAAACTGAAGTGAGAAACACATCATTTCCAAAGAAATGCTAGTGAGAGTAACTCGTGGGCTCAACCTACTCCCCACTTAAAAGTAAAGTGAGAAACACAGCATTTCCAAATAAATGCCAGTGAGAGTAACTCGTGGGCTCAACCTACTCCCCACCAAAACGTCCGTGAATTTCATGGTGGGGACTAGGGAGCATGAAATGTTTGAGCTTTTTGCAGATGCTTAAAAAAATTAAAAAAAATTAAAAATTTAAAAAAATTTAAATTAAAAATTTAAAAAAAAGAAAAAAGGGGAAATTAGCATGCAATGGTTAACAAATCTTTTAAGTGCCCCTTCATAAACTTCAAAAATGTCAAAATGATTGAATGAGTACAGCTAAAAATGGTTTGCCCCTGGGTTTCAAAATCTGGATTGATGGGCATATCGTTTGCCAACAAATATGTGTCAAACTACTGGATCAGCGATTTGGATTAGGTTTGAATGTTTGGATTAGTCCAAATTGATGATTTGGAAAAAAAAAGTAAAAAAAAAACCTAAATAAAGTTTAAGCTTTTCTTTCAGTCAAAACTCAAAAGTATTAACCAATAATTTGAGGAGGAGGGGTCAGATTTGTTTAACATATACGTACTCCGTAAGGAGGATGGCGAGAATGTTAATCATCTATTCTTTCATTGGCCATTTTTTCGAGAAATTTGGGCTTGGGCTTTTGAAATGATAGGGATTCAATTACTATTGCCTCAATTTGTAGCATTTACTTTTCAACAGCTTGCTATCTTGGGAATCCTGAAATGTGGGCAAACTATCTGGATAATATCTAGGGTTGCTATTTGTTGGATTTGGTGTTATCCAAAATCACCCATAAGGAAATGCTATGGGATTGACTGAGATATTCCCATATTTTATTGGATTGAGATTTATATTGATAAGTTTCTTAAAGGAAATAGAAATCCAAAAAGATTAGGACTATTGGATTTATCTCATGGTTTTGATATATATGTATCATCATTAGGAAGTTTCATATTTACTATGAACTTTTAGTCTCATATATATGTGATGAAAGTATAGAGAATTTGTGTGCCCTATTTAGGTCAAAAATGGTGAATCTGAAAAGTGAGGAAGTTAGAGCTTCTTGTGCATAAGATGCAATTTCTTCTTAAAGAGAAGAAAACTTCATTTGGACAGAAACATTGTGATGGTGCCTCTTTTAGACGCTCGAAAATTGAGAGGCTTACTTGTTTTTTATAGATAAGCTGTTCCTATTGAAATTTTGGGTTGTTTCCCTTTTAGTTAGAAAGTAAGTTTTTCATTGCTATCGTGTCTCTATCTAGTGTTATTGGTAACGGTTGTCAAAAACAAAGAGAATGAAGGAGAGTGGTTTAAAAGGGTTTGTTCGATTGGGTTTTTATCGAGGTTTGTTCCAAAATCTTTTATGTAATATTCATTGGTAATGAATTTATGTTTGTCATGTCCATGGATGTAGCCCTTTTGGGGTGAACCACATAAATATTTGTGTTCTTGTTGTATGTGTTTCATGTTGTATTTCTCGTACTTTATTTGTCAAAAAACTAACCCATTAGGTTTAGAGTTTCTGCACACAACACTATTTTATGGGAAGTGTGGAAAGAGTGGAACCATACACCTTTTGATGGGACTTCTCTTAATTTTATGAAGATCAAGGAGAAAATTCTTCAAGACTTGCGATGTTGGTTCTAAGTTCCAAGAGGGTAGAATTTTTTCGAGAGTGGGTATGTGGACAAATCTTCATAGCATTGTAAATAATGGCTCTGGGTGGCTCCATCCCAAAGGATAATGGTATCTGCCTCTCGAAAAAAATATAAAGCTAAATTTTGATGGTAAGCTTCGGGAATTCTAGATTTGCATAAATTTGTGGAGTGTAGGTTCTCCTTTCTTTCGCTAGACCATGTGGTTTCGTAACGGCTAATAAGGCTGAGTTTAGGGTGGTTTTGCAAGGATTGAAAATTAATTAGTGCCCACTTTGCATTGTATTGTCAAAGGGGATTCATTGTGAATTCGTGAAGAAAGGTGAGAAGACCTCCATGGGATTTATTGTCGATTTGAGCTGAAGCACAGGATTTGTATGATAATCTGATAGTGACATGCCAGTGCAAATTGAGATGCTGATGGTCTTGCTAAAGGAAGGTCTAACATGGTGGCACTATTGGTTTATGACGATTTGATTCATATTTGATTGTATTGTATTCTTCCTTTTCATTAGTAATAAAGTAAAGTAAGTTTGTCAAATAAAAAAAACTAAAATTAAAATAAGGGTTTATAGAGTTGGGATATAGAGGGGACTTAAAAAAGTATTAAATAATTTTTTAAAAATATATATATATATAAGAGGGGTTTAGTAGGGGAACCGAGCTTGGACCCATATCACCCTAGACTTGGCTCATCCTGATTGATTCCCATCCAAATCGGCGATCTAAATAGAAAATCGTCAAGTTTTAAAACACTACTACACACATTTTGTCTTGAAACTTTTCTTCCGTATACAGCATGTGGGCATGTTAAATTTGAGGTCCATTAGGCTTCAATTTTATTAAGAAAAAAAAAAATTAAACGTGCCACACTACTAGTTCATTCTTTTCTCCTTGAATGTGGGGTCGGGATTTTTTTATCTTTTAAAGGTACAAAATGCGCCTCTTTAATTGGCAAAAATATAAGTGGGGTTAATATCTCTTACAAAGTCAATATCTTTTGTAAAATCATCAAGTTGGTCAAATAATCACATTTAACAATGTAGGGATTATTTTTTTAACTTTTATATGAACGTTAAATGTAGGGATTATTTTTTTAACTTTTATATGAATTTTGTCTAAGAAGGGTGAGGACTTTGAACTTTCACTTAACTCATTTCAAGCTCAGGTAAAGGAGATAGATTGTGTTAGATAGGCAGCTAACATAAAACTTTGTTATAATTTTTTCAGACCTTTAAAATGAGTGTGGCTAAGATGAAGATGTTGAGGTAGATGAAAGCTCAGGAACAGGAAATAGGGTGTGTTAGACAGGCAACTAACATAAAACTTTGCTATAATTTTTTAGTACCTTTAAAATGAGTGTAGCTAAGATGAGGATGTTGAGGTAGATGAGTGACAAAATAAAAAGGGATAGAATTTGAAATGAATAAATTAGAGAGAATTTAGGTGTAGTACTAATAGGTGATAAGACGAGAGACAGTAAACTTAAATAGGCTGGCTATATGCAATGCAAACTCACTACAGAACTTATTAGGAGGTGCAAGTTAGATCAAGTATAAGGTTAAAAAAAAACAAGGGATAGGCCCAAAAAGACATATTTGAAAGTTATGAGAAAAGATATAGGAACTTATAGCCTCAATGAAGATATAGCCCTTAATAGAAGGGCATACTATAATTTGTATAGCCGATCCCAATTAATTGGTAAAGCCCTTTAATAATGATGATGAAGAATTGCGCCAGCTCAAGATTGAGAAATCTGAACAATCAAGAATATTTTGATAATTTAACCAAGCAAAAAATATTTGTATAATTTGGCTCAAAGGCAATTAAGTATTTTTAAACTTTTTTGGAGGTACCTAATTGAAATATATTTTATGTCTGGGAAAGTATAATGAGACCATTTACGTTTGGTACAAGATGGTCATAATTAATCCTGACCATTATGTACAATTGGGTGGGTTCATTTATTTCATTGACCAA
The DNA here is from genome assembly GCF_054954075.1 of Amborella trichopoda. Lineage (NCBI taxonomy): Eukaryota > Viridiplantae > Streptophyta > Magnoliopsida > Amborellales > Amborellaceae > Amborella > Amborella trichopoda. Next base: position 2,362,793 of record NC_142336.1, read on the forward strand.
GCTCAAAATTCAAAAGAAATCTTCTTGAACTTTGTGGCACACCCAAGCTATTGGTTTTCACATTGAATGTTTGTACGTAATTGTGATATTCCTAGACCAAAGGTAAATAGGCTCATTGTATACAAACCCTTTATGTATTAAGTAATTAGGTTTTTTAGGTGACCCTCTTTATTCATGCAACAAGATCCTTTTTATGTTCGATTTTGTCCTTTGATCTTTAAATTATTTAAGATTTGTCTTTTTTTCTACCTCTCTCTCCCTTAACCCGCCTCATGCCCGGGTATAGGGGTTGGGTTGTGTTAGGTAGCGAGCCAACGTAAAATTTTGTCAAAACTTATTATGAATCTTGAATATAGAGCAGAATGGCGGAACAGGATTCGTGTAGCACATCTCATTTAATTAAAAAAATGTAATAATGACAATGATAATGATGATTTATCCTAACACTTTATAGGATGTGAAATCTACGGGTGAGTTTTGTTATCACCAATATATAAATAAACAAAAAAACTGACATACCTTTAAAGTCCTTTAGAGATGTATATAGCACCATTAAGCATAAAGAATTCAGTATCAATACCTGCACAATAATAAACAAATAAAAATATATATGAGAATAAACAAATCAATAAACAAAAGTTCTAAAAGATATCAAACATAAATAAACAAAAATAATAATAAACAATGCATACTCTCTCTCTCTCTCTCTCTCTCTCTCTCTCTCTCTCTCTCTCTCTCTCTCTCTCTCTCTCTCTCGATCTCGATCTCGATATAATGGGAGAGGTCTCTCGCACCTCTCTCAATCACTTTCTCTCGCGTCTCTCAATTAATATTATACCAAATATCATGTAATTTCCACCATGTCTACTATAAGATATTTATTTAGATTTTAATTGATTGTATCTCCCTATACTTTCATATTCAATTTATTAACAAAGCAAGATGATGAGTTATGGGGAAAAATTAAAAGTATGAGAAGTTAATATAAAAAAAACAAAAAAATTCTCTGAGATTTATTGTCAGCAAATCACATAATAATATACATGATGTTAAAGTTATAAAAATAAATAAATATTAAATAAATAAACAAAATTTTTGACATACCTTTAAAGTCCTTTAGAGATGTATACAGCATCATTAAGCATAACGAAATCAGTATAAATACCTGTATAATAATAAACAAATAAAAATATTTATGAGAATAAACAAATCAATAAAAAAAACTCTAAATGATACCAAACACAAATAAACAAAAATAATAATAAACAATGCACGCTTACTCTCTCTCTCTTTCTCTCTTTGTCTTACTCGATATGATGGGAGAGGTCTCTCACACCTCTCTCAACCACTTTCTCTAATGTTTCTCTATTAATATCTCATCAAGTATCATATAACTTACACCGTGTCTATTATAAGATATTTATTGAGATTTCAATTCATTGTATCTCCCTATAATTTTGGCTTTCCTTGTGGCTCTATCTATCCACGTCTCTCTCACCACTCTCACTTTCTTTTCCTAAACAAACATATAAATTTTCTTAAAAAAGGTTATCTTATCTCCCTCGCTCCCTAAATAGGAGAAATAAAGATAGAAACCAATCTATCTCTATGATTATTATTTTTCTCTCTCTCTCTTAATTTCCTCTCTATGTATTCTTTCTCTTAATCAATATCCTCTCCAAGTCTATCTCTTCTTTAAAAATACATGTCTCTCCCTCAACCCCAAAGATGGGTATGTGACCTAATAATAATGTCTCTCCCTCAACCCCAAAGATGGGTATGTGACCTAATAATAAGTCAACTATCTTATAACCTCTATAGTATTATGATCCCTTCTTATTCTTATGGGATGTGTTCACTCCTTAACTCTTGCTTAATAATGTAGTATAGATATATATTTTTTACTTGCACATTTAATTTATAATAATTATCCCATATTTTTCGTAGATACCAAGAGTGAGCATAAATAATTGAGTTCAATATCATGCAATAGTTATTCATAACGACATCTATGTCCGTAAGATTATCAGCTAAGTTGGATAATTATTATGTTGTTAATTTTAATATAATTAACTATTTATCATTAATTTGACTATTACTTATAGCATTAGGTAATTATATATGGGATTGTATACTATGAGACCATTTATCTTCGTTACAAAGAAGTCACAATTATTCTAATCATTACATATTAAATTGGATGGTTTGGGGCTTGTCATGAAGTTCAATAATTTCTTTTAACTTTGAGTCTTATCCTTGAGACTATTTCAACTATCCAATTTGAACTTTGACGGATAAGAGTATTTTGTACCAAAAATAATTGGTGTCTTTGTATGCTTTTCCATTATATATAATTAGATAAAATCAACAATCAATTGATAAACTAATATCGTATAGGGGTAATTTTTTATTTTGTTATTCATTATTTATAATCAATAACAAAAAATTAAATTATCATTATTATTATGCAGTTAATATTATCATCATCATTAGAGCCATGTCGCAATTATTTAGGATCGACTACACGAATACTGATCCGTCATTCTGCTCTATCAAATGTCATACCTTCAGTGAGTCCATAAGTTGTCATATGTTTTCTCACTACTTCCAACAATATCATTTTGAGCCTACCTCTTGTTTTTTTTTAGCCTGCATTATAAATGACCAGCTCACCTAAGTATATTTTCTATCATCTTATCACTTATTGAAGTCACACCTAATTTCTTTTCTTTTTTTGATGAGAATACTTACCTTTTATTAACTAAATGGGAATTACAACTCATAACTCAAAATATTACAGACGAGACGAGACAATTAACGAATCCAAAATAGCTCATTTTTTCACCAAACCATCTGCCACATCATTCGCTTCTCTATATATATGATGAAAGCTAACGGACCAAGAAGATGTTAACTCCAAAACTTGCTACTCCACTGATGTATTCATTTCGAATTTTATCCCTTTTTATCTTACCACTCATATTTTCTAAAAAAAAAATTACTTCACACGATTGGCATTTCGAGAATAGCCCTTTTCCCCTTCTCAACAACCTGGGTTTCGATCTCCTTTGATAAAACAAACTCTCTCTCTCTCTCTCTCATGAGAGAGAATGAAGGAATCTGAGTATTGCCCATTCTTCATGGATAGGAAGAGAGGGAATTGCATAGCACTATTCTCTATTCTTCTCTCTCCAGCTCTAGGTTGAAGATAAGCTGAAAAAAAGAGCCATTTTCAAACCATTTCAGATCAGCTAAAAAAAAAAAAGCCTGAAGATTTTAATTTGTATTTACAATTTGGCTTCTTGCGTCAAAATGGACTTCCATTTCATGCTGGAATTCACAATACAAAAAATTTAACTTCTTGGTTTTCACAATTTTATAAATAAATTATTACCCAAAATATCTAAAAATCATTGTTTGAAGTGAAATCGAAACGAGGCCTTGATCTTCATTCATCCATCAGGGCTATGAATTATAGATATAGCTATGAAGGGGCATATAGCATAGGTCATTGGACTATATTGCATCTTCTTTTTAAGATGCAGTTTATGTAAGGCCGGGGCTTTATAAAAACAAAACAAAGCCTCGTGTCAAATCTTCATCTGGGAATCACTTTCGGCAACTAAAATTCAATTTCTAACTAAGACAATAAAATTTGTAATTCAAATAATGGTACAGATCTTGCAAATCTATAAACATTTATTTTTAGGGTGAAATAGACTGTCCAAATAATCTGTTACAATATATACAACTTTTAAAACTTAAACTCGTAATTTTTTTCACAATCATCATGTTCAGGCCGAGATGATATGTAAAGATTTTCCAATACTTGAATTGTAATTTTCGATGAGTGATGAAATGAAGCTTTATTTATTTTAAAGGAAATTACATAATAAGATCATTTCCCTTTCCTATAAAATAGTCACATTAATCTTGACCATTGGATGTAAAGTTGGGTGGTTGTAATTATTCCATTGATCAAGCTCAAACTTCAAAATAAATTTTTTTTCAACTTTGTGACCCATCCAAACTATCAAATTTCACATTGGATGGTTGTAAGCAATTGTATCGACCTTGTATCAAAAGTAAATGACCTCATTCTATACAATCCCTTATTTTAATAGGGCTGCATCCAAATCAAATCATTTTCCTTCTTTATTGCCAAAAAATGGTCCCTCCCTTCCGCATCTCATTTACAGGGAAACAAGCCAATCCATTTCATATTTTGGCAATATGGGCTTACATAAAATTACAATTTACATGCACCTCTCTCTCTCTCAAAAATTACAATTTACAAGCAATGCACTCTCTTTCTTTCTCTCTAGGAGAAGCCAATCCACTTCAAACATTGGCAGTGTCATACAAAATACATGGGCAACACGCTCTCTCTCAACAAGTTAAAATCCCTTTGACTTTTGTAACATGAATTCCCCTTCCAACAAAAATGGTAATCTCTCTTTCTCTCTCTTAAAAGATTCCAACCCCACAGAGTAGCAACCCCCCAGAGCTTATTCTGTTTCTGAGTCTCACATTTTCAAACAACAGAACTTCAGCTGACACACTGAATGAGTATTCATCTTCATAAAAACTCGCCGATCTTACTGTCCCTGATTTCTCACTATCCTTCTTCTGAGCTTCTTTCCCAAACTTCTCAACATAATTCATTATCTCCCAAACTGCGTCATGCTTGCCGCCATTCACAAGTTTACTGTTGCTACTGCTACTAACTTCTAACTCAGAACCTCCATGAGTGAAGCATGTTTTAGCTTCATTAGCAGCTTCCTATAGATAAAAACAGTGACTACTCAGCAACAAGAATAATTATTATCATCATTGGCACCACCATCGCCAATGGTTAAATACTCACCAGTCCGACTTGGCACCAACCGAGTTTGGACCAGATTGAAAGGCTGGCGATTTCAGGCCAAAAAACCCCAGAATCACCATAGTCTCCCAGTTTTTCAGAATTTTTTTTGTTTTTTTTTGTTAAAATTTTCCAGTCCGACTCAGGACTTGCAAGAGTTGGACCAGGGTGACTTTGCCTAGGAACCCTGGCGAGTTGGAGCCTGAGCCCAACTTTTTAAATGCTGATCATCACTACTTACTACTACCATGACTGGTACTATTATGGGTAATAATATTAGTGGTTAACTGTGGTGAAATAAATTTTCATTCTCATAGAGAACCGTCAACTAAAATCTTAAGAAAAGTTATCGTTTTCCTTAATACAAACAATCGTAAAAGTAAATTGCATAACTTCTGCAACAGAGCAATCAGCACAGAGAGAGAAACAGAGAGAGAGCTCTCCCCTGGCCGCACAAAGAGCCTGCTACCACAAAAAGCACAGGCAGGAAGAAGAAGACGACCTTTTCAAAGCTAAACAAGTCTCAGAATGCAAAATGTTCAGCCATTCTAAAAGTGGGGATTTCTTTGGCTTGTGGCAACAAAACCGCATTTCATCAAGGACAAATATAGTGAGAGAAAGAACTACTACAGTCCTTTGAGGAGACACACACCTGATCATTGTGTATAAGGGCAGAGGGGTGATGTGGGGTTAAATTAGTTGAACCCACTCCACATGGGTAAAACCTGCTCCCACTGGTTTGGGCACTAGCAATAGCTGAGTTGCTTTGTGACTCTTCAGGAGAAGAGAAATCAGAGCTATCAAATGTTGATATCGATATGCATTCATCAAAATAATTCATGGCTTCCTCTGTGAGACGCCGAGACATCTTTCTTCGCTCAATGCTAGTCTGAACAAAAATCACAGTCTTCATTTGAGTTCTTGTAACAGACAATCGAAGAGAAACTGTGAAATTAGCATCTAGTTTGGAGATTACTATGAAACAGAATTTACGTCCACTGCACTAGTAAGCGGGTATTGGCCTTAGAAAGATGATAAATCAAAGAACCAACAGTTTTTTATACTTCACATTTCTCTCTCTCTCTCTCTCTCTCTCTCTCTCTCTCTCTCTCTCTCTCTCTCTGTGCATGCGCGCAAACAGAACAGGAATGGCAGTTTGAAGACTCAGAACACAGAACAGTTGCACTAATCTCACCACTGGCAACTGGCAAACTATGCAGAGAGAGGAAATACTCTCTCTCTCTCTCTCTCTCTCTCTCTCTCTCTCTCTCTCACACACACACAGAGAAAAGCATCCAACATGTTCAGCCATAGAAAAGTCCACCTTCCTCTTTTGCCGTGATTTTTGGGTCATGGAATTGTTAGCCTGGGGATCAGGCAATATCTCCTTCAATATCCTACTGAGTTCCTGCCCACGTTGCTCTTCCACCGCCAAATCTGCCCGGAGGATTCTAGCGCGCTCTTGGGACTGCAAATTATTGTTTTTTTTTCTTTACAAGATTTAGTAATGGAACCTACTAATTCTATCATTCTATTCTTACTAGTCTAGTTTAATGAGTGTTAACAGATTAAACAAGTGGGGAAGTATAATCCAACAACAGGGAAACTCTTTTCCATTGTCAAGAACAATGGTCCACTGGGACATCAACATCTGATGAAAATGATGGATGGTGATGACCTAGTCCCACAAATGCAGTAGTTCCATGCTCTGGATGTATCAGCTCTCTCCATCACCATCCATCATTTCATAGATGGTGATGACCCCAATGGACTGAGGTTGAACCACAGCCCATTGCATTACAGTTTACTTTTCTGAAACCATTTTCATTTTGATATTTAAAAAATAAAAAATAAAAAATAAAAAATAAAAAATAAAAAATAAAAATAAACTAGACTTTGACCTGCTCGAGTTTCTTGGCATATTCACTTCTAATGTCAGCAACCAACTGAATGGCTTCAGGATTCATGGATTCAGGAGAGGTATCTCCTACATTGGCAGCCGTGATCACAGAATTCTTTTTCCTAATGGCCTGATAAAAATATAATTACAGTAATTGTTCTGATAAAATACAATCATTAAGAATACAAAAGAATAGAGTCAAGATGCTAAACAGCATATAAGATGAAGAAATCAGAACCTTCATCTTTGTTTATTTCAATTTCAATTTCAACTGATTGAACTCATCTTTAGGATCCACAAGGACATTTTTTTTTAGGTTGAATCCACAAGGACTTTTACAACCATAAATTGAGTAAAGAAACCAAAACACAGTCAAAGCAACCAAGGCAATCTCCTCTGAGATTGAATACCCAACATAATATTAGGTGTTAACTTCTTTATGATAATGTAGGCTTAAGAATGTCCCTCCATAAGAAAAAGAGATTTTATCAATGTTCACTAGCCACATATATATATATGTGTATATACATATATATATATATATATATATATATATATATATGAGAATGGATCCTGTCAACCCACAGGCTAACCGCGACAGTGTCAGGCCTAGATTGAATCTGGGCCGATCTGAAGGTTACAACTTTATTTCGTATTTGAATTTTCATTTTTATTTTCTACAAATCCAAATTACTTGAAATTTTACGTGTTCATTCTTCTCATCAAGGTGCACCTAATAAAAATATTAAAAAATTAATTCAAAAAATAAAAATTGACCACAATACCCTTGAAAAGTTTTGTGGGTATTTTAGCCAATTTATTTTTTGCATATTGTTTTTTTTTATATTTTTATTAGATTCTCCTATTTTTAAAGAATTGACGCTCAAAATTTCAAATGATTTTAATTTATAGAAAAAAATGAAGATTCAAATACAAAATGAGGTTGTGACCATTGGATCGGGCTCAGATTCAATCTGGGCCGTTGGCTACCACTATAGTTGTTAGCCTGTGGGCTGACAAGATCTATTCCTTATATATATATATATATATATATATATATATTACAACCACAATTTTTTTAATGTTTCCCTGCATGCCTTTTCATATGGATTGCAAATCCTTTTCAGCCATGTAATCCAGAGATTTTTTCCACTTTAGAAGCCATCTTTTTATTCACATCCAACTCTGGCAAGTTTTTATACACAGATACTTCTGAAATAACAGACCATCTCCCGATATAATACACACATGTAGGGATTTCAGCATTTCAGTGAAAGCATGAAACAGAAAGTAGGCACATTATGTTAAAAACTCCTCAAAAGTATTATCCAAACTATTTCATATAGCAAGGTCAAATAGAGATGCAGCATTCTATTGCGAGTGTAAGCACATAAATAATACATGATCATCATCATCATCATCAGAGCCTTTTTCAGACTATTTGGGGTTGGCTAATCACATAAATACAAATACACTATTATTCTAAAAGCACTCTCAAACCTGAGTACTAATAAAGATGAGCAACAGTTTGTTTGCTGCATGGTTGCATCTCTATATGACCAGATATGAAGTTCCGGACTTGGTAAAGAAATCAACTCTCTCATCACACCCCTCAAGCTAAAAAATCTCACTGTTCACTATATAATTGTACAATCTCCGATCAACAACTAAGAAAACAAATAAAATAGCCTTAGTAGTTAGACAATAGGTCAATAACCCTAATGGAATAACAGTCAATAGATATATATAATTCTATTGCCATGAGTTGGAGAATTAAGACTTGAAAAGGACCACCCCAGAATTTTCTTCTGTCAAAAATCCAGATAACAGAACCAAAAAACACTATTCATAGCAGGCCATAGCCAAGCAATTTCCTAGATCAATGACTGATTTATGCAACAGAATATAGTTCAGAAGAATACAGCACACATCATAAACCCATTTTTTCAATTCAAAATTACATGAGATATTATAATCACACATGCCTAGGAGTTACAAGTCGAATAACAGAGGAAAAACTCAAACAGGCTGACATTTATTGTGTGTCCAAGTAGTGAAAAATCCACTTACGCTTTCAAGGTCATTTCTTATCTCTGAAACAGCACGTCTTACTTCCAGACGAACAGTTTCGTATAATTCACCAGAACCAGATTCACCAATGGGATGCCCATCCTGAAAAGATCATCAAAATAACAGCAAAAGAGCAACCAAAAATCAGAAAGAAGACAATTGCAAGCATCAATGAAAAAAGGAACTTTATCTAGTAGAAAACAAGTCTAGATCGACTATCCACTTCTTCCTTGGTTATAGGAGAACACATTTCAAGTTCAGACTTGGAAAGAACATAGGTAACAGCATTACATACTGAGTAGCCCTGATGGTTTTGCACCTTCATCTGTTCAAACACTGCCTTGATTGTCTTCTCTTCCGCTTCAGAGTAAAGAAATGCAGGAATACCATTATTATTCTCATTTGATACTCCCAAAGATGCCTTCAAAATAAAATGCAAATATCAGTTCTCTAGTTCTCAATAAGAGGAGCAAAAATATAATCCATGGGATCTATCTTGAGCAAAATATTGTTAGTGTAATTTTCTTCTGGAGAACAAGAAGTACTCATCGTCAAAAGGAAGAAGAATAAGAAAAAAGAGAAGCAATACAAGCTGCAAATCAAAAACCCAGACACAACATTGAAGAAAACAAAAAATTGTAAACTTACAGTGAGCCCATCAAAAGACTGTGATGGAGGATAACGACTAGTCCAGGTCGGCAAAAACGTATCCTGGTCGTATACATTGGATGTGTTAACAGAGTCTTGCCTTTGGACATCCAAGTAAGGATTTGCTTGTTGTGTCGTTCTAATTATGCCTGTTAGATTAGGCTCTACTTCGATATCACTCTATGAAAAAGATCCAGAACACATTAATAGCAAGAAATCTAACAGCCAAATTGTTGTATCCAAAAGAAAATGGGAGAAGAAGGATAAAAAGAAGAGATTCCTAGAGATATTCACAGTAAGAATCCAAAAGCCCAATTGTTTCACAAGAAGAAATGAAAAAGGAAGAATTAATAAGCAATATAGAGATTCCTAGAGAGATTTATAGGAAGATATTCAAACTCCCCAATCAAACTTTCGACATTTTCAGCATGATTGAAAGGTTTTGAGTTTTAAGAGAAGGAAAATGGCAACAATGGATAATGCGCAGTAAGATAAATCCAAACTCACATCCAAATTAATAAATCTAAGCACAAATATGTACTTAAGTCAAAATAAATAAATAAACAAATCATTCAATAGCAAGAAACTGGGATAAAAGGAATGGCAAATGGACCACCCCAATATCCCAATTGCAGTAAACAATCAAGCAAATCCAGAACATTGCCCAAAGCAATTAGCAATATCAAATAGCATGACAATAAAAAATTGGCAAATAGAAAACAAGGATGGTTTGAAAATAGTAGAAAAATCCAACCTCTGAATTTACACAAGGAACCCTCGACATGGACCGCCTTCCTCGCCCATAATCAACCTGAGAAAGACTTCTCTCTGATGTTTTGGGGGGATCCGGTAACTGCTTTCTAGAAACCGACCTTCCTCTCCTTGCACCATTTTCGCTGGAAATCGAGCCCGTATTAGCACCAATACCCACTGCCCGTGACACCGAACGCCCCCTTATTCTCTCCCCACTACCACTAAATCCTTCTGGTTTTGATTCCTTGAATTTAAAGTCCCCATTCTCTCTCCCTATCTCAGTAGAATCTGGAAATGAGCTAGTAATACAAAAGAGTGGGTTATCCCTTTTGTTTAGAAAATCAGCTGCGCCGGTTTGAAGCTCGGTATAATTCCTAGAATAAGCACTAACACTTCTTGATCTCCTTTGTGGGATCCTCTTGCCCAAATCCTCTGTGTTTTCCTTACCAGAAACAGTGGATGGAGTCCCAAAATTCCCTCTTTTTGATGTGGATTTGAATGCTGAAACCGCCATTCTCTTGATTAAGGTGCTATATAACCATTTATGAAAGGGAAACACCCAATTTCTGCTAGTTTATAACCCCATCATGGATTCAGGCATAAATAAATAAGAGGAGTCCTAAGGACATTTAGGCTTCAATTGGAGAATAGAAATAGCTCTATCATTCAAATACAGACACTGGTATGAAGTGGAACTGTTTCAAAGCGGAAGCTGAACCTAGAGAGAGATAACCTGGAAATTGAGGATTACAGAAAGCTCATGTGAAAATTATACCATGGAAACAATTAAAATGACTAATTTAAAATACCCACGAATGCTTCACCGTTAAATATCATCACGAGAGAGAAAACATAAAAATTTAACTCATCTAGAGAGAGGATAAAAATTTAGCAGAAGGGAATCAATTTATACATGGGAAACAACCAAACCAGTACTTGCAAAAACCCATCATCAATTCTATGAAGTACATTTAGAGAGAATATAGAAACCTGGACAAAAACCAAGCTAATTCAACAAAATTAGGCAATAAAAAGCTCGAAACAATCCAAAAAGACTATCAAGCAAAAGAAAAGCTGTTTCTTTTAAATTATAAAGTGCTCTCAAAACCCCAAAATTGATTCTGTCTATACCATCATCTAAAGAGAGAAAAACCCATAAATCTATCAAAAGAAAAGCTGAATCTTACTAAAAAAAGCCAAAATACCTCAAAAACTCAGAAGAAATTGGTATCATCATAGAAAACAAAGTCTCATAATAGAGGTACTCAAAGTCAAGACAAAAAGAAAATGGGGGCATTCAAAAAGCTCTTAGAGAGAGAAAAGCCTACGCAAAAAATTGGGTTTTTTAGAGAGAGAAAGGCAAAAAACAACTATTGGTGCCTCTCCTGTTGAGTGTATCTTTCAAATGGTGGAAGACTTTGGTGGGAATGGTGAAAGAATTCTCAGGAAAATGATAGAGAGAGAGAGAGGTATCTTTCTGACGTTTCATGATGTGAGAGAAGATAATAGTTTACTAAATTATCCTCAACGTTTTATTCAAATTTCATAGGTATCCTCAGGCAATTAACCTTCCCATAGGGGCCGAAATTTCGAAAGTTTCGGGATTTTCGTACGACTATTGGTTTTCTCCCGGTAAAAAAACTCACTAATTATTTTACGGGTGAAGTTGGCATTCGGGTGCATCCGTACGGGTAGAGGTAAGGTGCACCTTCAAATTTTATCATGATATATAATTTTGATGTAAAATGTTTTTAGGATTATCTCAAAATCTATATTTATATCTAATTATAAAATTTTAAATTTTAAAAATAGTTAAAATCAAATAGATCTATAAATGTATGAAAATCTTGAAAATGGACGGTGTAGATAATATATTGTAAAATGCACTATTTTTAAGACTTAAAATATTTTTATTTTTCATAGTCATACATCTCGATGTCGAGATGATCAATCAAAGGGTTTTTCAACGTTAAAACTACATTTTTCGATGGATTTTTTAGGGGCATCCATAGCTCTACATTATAAAGTAGCATTCTTATATAAACTTTTTCCTTATTTTGCAGCTCAAAATATGGTGTATATATCCACTAAATAGTTATTTAATTTACAAAAAAATTCCACTTGCCTATGGTTGAAATTGCGGAACTTCAAAATTTTGGATCAAAATTTATTCTCTAAGATGGATTTTGGAGGGAAGACGTTTATAAACAAGTGCATCAGCTACCACACCAAAACAAGAACCATTTATATATATATAAATATTAGAGATTATTAATAAAGATACCATTTATCGTTTGTACAAGGAAGTCACAACTATTATCACTTATTAGATTTCAAATTGGATTATTCTCACTTATTAGATTTTAAATTGGATGGTTTGAACTGAGTCATACGCATGACAATTTGTTTTTTTAACTTCGTGTCTAATCAATGATACTCTTACGACCACCCATTTTGAAATCTAAAGCATTTTGAAATCTAAATGGACGATAATTATTGTGACCTCTATATGCATGAAAGACAAGAAAATTTATTTGGAGAATTGACCAACTCATATATTTGCCCCAATTTTTAAGGGATATAGAACCGATACACATTTAAATTAGGGATTGTATCCTATGAGACCATTTATCTTTTGTATAAATATATCACAATTAATTTTAGCCATCAGATGTTTGATTAAATGGCTTGGGGTGAAACACGAAGTTCAAGAAAAATTTTGTTTACTGAAAGTAAATGGTCTATTTACCGTACTTATCATTTAAATTATTATAAGTCCATTTGTGCCTCTCGTCCATATACAATGTGGATCTACTGATTTTCAAATAATTAAAATAACAATTTAGAAAAGGTAAAAGTTTATATAAGGTTACAACCTTAAAATGTAGAATTACATATGCACCTCAAAAATCTATTGGAAAGGTTGTTTTAATGTTGAAAAATTATCTATTTAATCATCTGGACATCGAAATGTATGAATATAAAATAAAAAAAAAAATTGAGCCTCATAAATGATGCATCTTGTAACAACATTATCTAGACCATCCATTTTGAAGATTTTCATATGTTTATAAATCTATTTGATTTTAACCATTTTTGAAGTTTAAAATTTTGTAATTAGACATGAAAATAGATTTTAAGATAATTTTTAAAAAAAATTACAACAAAATTACATGATATGATAAAATTCGGAGATACGCCTTAATTGGATTGTTTAAGGTTGCAACCTTATAGAAACCGTACCCTTTATAAAATAGTACAAAATATATTATTTTAAAAGGTCAAGATTCATTTTTCTCTAGATTCTGGTCTAGATAAAAGCCCTGCAAAATTATAAACTCAAAATCTATCCCCATGATAGAGTAAAACCTAAACCCTCCATGAAAACAATATGCATGTCACTTATATACCTTGGTTCCTGTATGGCAGGGTTTAGGGGCATTCTAAACGCCCCTATTATATTGTGTCCAACCTTGCAAAAACCTAACAATGAATTTATCTTTATAAAAACCCATTTTGAAAATAGACTTTGGATATAATTTTTATCGGCCTCGTGTCTCGACCACCATAAGCACGAATCTAAAAATAATAATGATAATGATAGTTATATTGAATATTTTTCCATGTAATGTCACAAATAGTGTTTTTTGAATATTTTCCCATGTAATGTCACAGATAGTGTTCTTTGAATATTTTCCCAAATAATGTCATATAGTATTCATTTTATGTGTTTCTATAAGTTTGATATATATATATATACCCAATTGAGGTGCCACTATGATGTCTAGAGTTCCATTATGATCAAAGTCCCTTTTATGCCACAATGCGATGTCTAGAGTTTCATTATTATCAAAAGTCTAAGTTAACTTTAAGTTAAGGGATTGTATACAATGTGACAATTTTCCGTTGATATTAGGTGGTCACAATTCCTTACAACCATTTGATGTGAAATTTGATCGCTTGAATGTATCACAAAGTTACGAAAAAATTTCTTTTGAAGTTTGATCTTGGTTAATGGAATAATTGCAGCCACCCATATATAGCTATGCATATAGTCATGATATATTTTACTGTTGTTAATAACTCATAAAATGTCTCCTTAAAATGAATTTGGGGAAATTTATCAAACCATAGATAATTGAGATTTGAACTATTTAATATTTTTACCTACATGTATTTTTTATCTGAATTCAAATTGTCCATCAAATGTCATGTTAGAAATTTATCAAATTACACCTTGGTTAAAATGTAGAATACTTCAAATTTTAGGAGCATTTTGATAAATTTCCTATGAATTTATCACGATATTTAAGGGATCTATTACTATCATGAATTGTTTTCATGATAAGTACATATTGGTAATCTATATTAAAAACCAACGCTTTAAATTTGAAAAGAAACATGTCTTTTACGTAAAAAATGGATCAAGAAATGCAAGGAATGTTCGATAATTATTTTTACATAAAGTTGTCAACTTAGTCATTTGTTTTTTACGCTCTTAATTATGTATAGTTTGGATTCATATTTACTAAATTTTTATTTAGCGAATCCCAATTAATTAGAAAAAAGTTTTGATGATGATCATGATGATTTATTAGCCTTTCACAATGAATACTATATTGATTTTATATATTAACACTTAGGTAATTATCTCATAAATTTCCCTATTTACCCACAATTCTCAGTAAAGTGCAACAATACCAACCACCAATTTACTAGTGGATACTGTCATACCTCAAGTCAACACAGCTAGGTGGCACCATATTTTATCAAAATTCACCTGAGAAATGAAATATTGCATGTTTATCCTATTTTTACTCAATTTAAAATTGCCCATTGGTATATATATATATGAGTTGAAATAGTCGAAATTTATTTTGATAAATTTCTCAAAAAGCATTTCTCTGGATTTTTTGATTTCATTTTCCATATTAAAAAATAGAATACCTTTATAAGAGTAATTGTAACTTTATAACAGTAATTGCCCATAATTGCTTACAACCCTTTTTTTCTTTTTCTTTTTCTTTTTCCATTTTCTCTTGTTAGTGCACTATTTTCCTACTTAGAGCAAATGGGACCGCTAGTATAGGTGAAAACTCAACTGTTATTATCACTTATTTGAATATGAACCAAATTGGAGCTTTTGCCCGCAAAAGTAGCCCCCAAAATTGATAGCTTTATTTAATTTTATTGATGTGGGGTTGGTGAACTGTAAGGGATCTATCACCAAATTTTGCAAACATAGAGATTTTAGAAGAGCAGCTACCACTCTATATAAATATGGCCTAGGGCACCATCAGTACTTCTCAAATTCAAAACAAAGTACATGATCTAAAAGCACATGCAAAAAGTTGATGTAAGGTGCATACCTCAAAAATTCACACGAAAAAAATTGTTCTAATGCTGAAAAAACCTTTTGATTGATCATCTCAACTTTGAAATGTATGCATATGAAAAGTAAAAAAGATTTCAAGTCTTGTAACAGTACATCTTGTAGGGCTTGTTTGGATACCTAGAAATATATTGTCTGTAAAATATATTATTGGCATAATAGATTACTGTATAATACAATTATTTGCAAATGGATTGTCACTGTTTAAATAATATTTAGATGCAACTTGAGAAATACATTGTTACTGTTTGGCTATGTCAAGAAATATGGGAAATGCAATTACCAATTTTTTTTTTTTTTTTTTTGGCTTTATACCTAAAACATGGTTGATCGTATAATTCCTATTAGTATGTAGCTTAAACTTTATAATTGCATCAGGCATCAGAATTAGCCATACTTTTTGTATGCCTTTGCGTCTTGACTTGGAATCAGATGTTTTCAAGATGTTAATATTTTGGAATAACATACTTTTATTATGATAAGCCATCATTTTTTTTATGTATTCTTTTCATGTGCTAAAAGCCTTTCGATCATCTCTCTCCAGAAAAAAAATGTTTGGAGAAATTTGGCTAATAACCTAGAAGGCTTTATGACTAAATGATGTTTGGAGAAATTTGGCTAATAACCTAGAAGGCTTTATGACTAAATGAGATGTATTGGAGGAAAAGTTATGTTGGGGCATTAGAGGAGATTGAAGTGCTTTTAAAAAAATTCTGAAAAAAATAATAATTCAAGCACACTGATTTGACGATTCTCTATGAGTGAACTTAAGTATTTCAAATTTATCAATAAACAAGAGCATCAAAAAAGAAAAAATAAAACCAAAAAAATAAACAGACTGATATTAGCAGAGTACTCAAATCCGTTTATTTTTTTGGAACAATAGCTGTTTATTTTTTTGGAACAATAGCTACGGTTGCAGAACCCAAAAAATAAATCTTGAATATCTGGAAATAAACAATACCTACAACTGGGTTGAAGATGGGGATAGGGCTGTCGGGTTTTAGCTGCTAGTTGAAGAAGTGTGATTTTTAGGGTTTTAACTGGTTGAAGAAGTGTTTTAGGTGTTAGTTGAAGAAGTGTAATTTTTCGGGTTTTAGGTGAAAAATATGGGGCTCACAGGTGTTAGTTGAAGAATTGTAATTTTTCGGGTTTTAGGTGAAAAAGGTGGGGCTCGTGTGATTTGTGAGGTTTAAATATATATACCATACGGTTTGCAAAGCGAGTTATTGGTTGCAGAAGATAGGAATACCGCGTTTTAGCAAAAACAAAAAATTATAATTGGTTGCAGAAGATAGGACTACCGCATTTTAGCAAAAAAAATTCTTTCTGGTTTATTAGGAGTGAATTACTGGATTTTTTAGTAGCGTCCGAATATTTTCCCCTATTACCCGTGAAGCGAGTAATAGATTTCCTGATGTTTTGGAAAATATCAGGTAATCTTTTTCCATTTCCTTACTCAAACAATGAAAATGTCATGTTTACTGTAATCTATTTTATATAATAGATTTTCAGGCCCCGTACTGTATTATCTAAAAAAATCTATTTTCGGGATTTTCCAAGTATTAGTAGATCTACACTATTTTGTAAGCTTTAAATTCCACAGTTTGATTTGAAAATAGATTTGCATACCATTATTGGACTTTACAACACTCGAATTGCTTCTTTCAGCATCATTTGAGGGTTCCCCTTTTATTTTTAAAGGCGCCAAAGCAGATTTGTAATTTCTGCAAATCAAACAGGAAAACTTATTCTCGGTATCAAATTTTACTGTTCATCATTTGGGGTGGCCCTTACCAATTTTGAGCATTTTTTGGCCACAGGACACTCTTCTCTTAACCATGTCCCTATTCATCACACTTTCCATATTAACAAAAGTTCTTTTTAATGTCCTCTACACTGAACAAAACACTATCAAAACATCTTTTTATTTCTTTCTTTCTTTCAAAAAACAACTCATAACTAACTTATGCTCTTTCTCTCTCATCTTTTTTTCTCTCTCTAACCCCGAGTCATCCTCCTCTTCTTCTTCCCCACTTCTCACCTTTTCTCTCTTGTCTTCCTCTCCCTCCAATTCTCCACAGCTCAACAAAACCTTTTCAAGCCTCATTCACAAAGACCAGGCCATTAATGGTGCAAACAAACAGGAATCTGAGAGCCCCCAATCCATGGAAAGATTGAATAGATATTTTGGACTTTTGGAAAGATCGAATTTTGATACTATCATTAATGGTAGAGAAGCCCAAGAATCGAACTAAGTTAAGATTTTAGGGCGTTTTAGAGGGATTTTGGCGATCTTGGGGTGTAAAGCCCACAAGCAAGGGAAGATAGAAGGATAGCAATGGGACGGCTGGTCCTCTTCGGCCTGATTGTCCTGGCCCTAAAAACCCGAGTCCCAACCTTGAGGGTTGGGCTAGGCCCAAGCCACTAAATTTGGCCCAAGGGTTGAACCCCAACCCGACATGGGCCAGGGATCATGCCCTAACATTGTTTTTTCTTTTCTTTTTTTTTAAACAAAAAATGAAATTAATTTTTATGTCCCTCAAGGTCTGGCCGGGCCACCTAGCCCAAGAGTAAGGTCGGCTTGAGCCAGGGTCCCTTTGGCTTGATCTAGGATGAGTCATGCCACGCACACCTTGCCACATTGCCAGTCTAGGGGTAGCACCAGGTCGGGTCAGGTCGGGGTCCGGTCAGTCCGAACCCCACAGGACTCGATTGGACCCAACCCAAAAATAAAGTTATATATTTAAATATTATATTAAGTATATATGTATCATTTAATTATAACTAAAAATATATAGTTAGATTTAGTTAAATATTATTAAAATATTATATATTAAATATTATTTATATAATAGCACTATTCGGATCGGGTCCACATGGACCCGGACCCAAATAGTGTTCAGGTCCAATATTTTGATCCGGAACCAACCCGCCAGGTCCAATTCTTGGTCCCATACCCATACAAGTGTCGCGTCCGGACATCGGATCCTGCGTCGAGTTCGGGTCCATTGCGACCCATAGAAAAGACATTGAGACCCACACGCCATGTATCCATCATACATCCATTTATTCTCACATAGGCATCCCAAATGCCGGGCTCCATGATTCATATGAAGTATTTATTGACTAATCCAGTAGCAACTTTTCCTTGAGTAAAAAAGCAAACAATAATTGTCTTTCATTTAGCAAAGTTTTAAGTATGACAAAGAGAAATTGATTATATCTACCATGAAAGTGATTTGACCTAGACACCCAACTACTGAATGTGACTTAGAAATCCATTAGTTTATAATTTGCACATGAACCAGACAGATCTATGAAAAACTAGGCAAATGCACGCCATCCCATGTTGTCCACATGCTAAGCCAAAACTTGACTTCAATTAAATTTATTAACTAGAATCGATGCTCAAGGCCAGTTTGGATGGACCGCTAAACAGGTTTTGTATTGTTACCGTTTTCTCCTTGTTTCGGATTTTGCTACTGGAGGTGGCTTACTGTCAAATAGGGAATAGGTTGGAGCATTCGTGGTTAGGGGGGCAGGTACTTCAGTATATCATCCTAGGCTCCATTCCTACTGTTAACAATTTTGAAAAAAAAAAGAAAAGACAGGTATTGCCAAATAGTGCTTATATAATCAGCAGGAGAAGGAAGAATATCATTCAGGGTACAGTCCAAACTAGACCTAAGATTGTACAAATGATTATCTCTATTTGTATATATAAATGCGTACAAACATGTATATATGTTTATGTCAAGAAACAACATACCCACAGGATGAGTGCAGCTGAAATGATGATGTTGAGATGAATGAGTGGCACAAGAATAGATAGAATTTGGAATTACTATATTCGGAAGAACTTAGGTATGACTTCAATAAGTGAGAAAATGAGATAAATTAGATTTAGGTGGGCAGCTTATATGCAGCATAGATTTAATACAACACTTGTTATGAAGTGCGAGCTAGTTCAAATGGAAAGCTAAAAAAGGACAAGGAGTAGGCTTAAAAGAAGTAATGAGAAAAGATATGATGACTTATGAGGATATGACCCTTGATAAAATAAAATGACCAACCAAAATTCGTGTAGCTAACTCCCAAATAATTGACAAATTTTTGAATGAAAATGTATATATGATTATGCATATAAATGTAATATGCCAGCTACTAAGCCAATTTTTGAAATAAATACATTTATGAAATATATATGTATGTAAATATGGGTGTAAGCTATACATTGCAACACATTAGATCACAATATAAGGTGACCAATTTCTTGAGGCCAACAAGCAAATGGAACCCATGAGCTACAGCAAGGATGCTTTAAATATTTCAACGCTTAATTTGGTAAGAGAGGGACATAGAGAAACAGATTAAAAAACAAATTTGATGATTAGATAATATATTAGAGAGAGAGAGAGAGAGAGAGAGAGAGATGCAGGCTTGAGAACTTAAATATGGAGATCAATTGACTAATTTATAATTACAAACTCATATGAATTGGCAGTTGATGACAAGATTTGGAATCTTGAGAGCTTGGGTGGGCTCCAGCAATGGAAAGAATCCAAGTAGGGTCCTGTATAGTGAATAAGTTTTGAGGCCAAAGGAGGGCCCAAAATATATAGCCAAAAGATTTATGCTCCCTCTGGTGAACCCTATTTAGGAGTACTTTTAAATCTTGAAACTGTAGCCACCTTAACCCACTGACCAACATCAAAAAGAAAAAACTAAAAAAATTAGGAGCATACTGTCCACTTGATGCCTTGAGCCTAAGAAGTAGTTAGGAGGACTTTTTATTTCAAGTTTTGAGATCTTTCGAAGACTCGCTAGATGATTAATTTCAAGAAAAAAGAAACATAGATATTGAGTTTTAAAACACTCAGATCTAATTTGTTAGAAAAATAGGAGGTTATTGCTCAATATTTTGAGATTAATTCTTTCAAGAATTGAGTGGAGTTTAATTGAAATTTGCTTTTATTGAGGTTGGTCACTAGTTCAAGAAGCTATGTCCCCAAATTTGGGGTCCTAAATATAATCCTTACTTCAAATTTACTTGAGCGAGCAAATGAACAATACACTCTCTCAAGAGTAGGGAATCATTTCATAAAATTAAAATTGTAAGACTTTCCAATTTTTAGACACTAAATTTTTATTTTTTTCAAATATTGATATGGTTGTAATATTGTCACCAATTAGATTTTAAAAAAAAAGAAAGAGTTTTTCGAACTTTGTGACCTCCTTGTAAGAGTGTCACCAACTATACGCAGTTCAAGAAAAATAAAAAAAAACATTTTTCGAACTTCGTGACCCCCTTTAACAAAGATATATAGCCCCCACAGTATTCATGCCCAAAAAAATATGGTGCAATGTAGGCTTCTCCTCAAGGATGTAAATGCACAGTGAGATCCGGCAGGAGCACGTGCTTTGATGCCTAGGCGACCTGAACCGTCAGAAGGAGATGAATAAAAAAGGTACAAAGATAAATTTAGACGCATTCATTGAGTGAACCGTCATGTCGTGTCTATGACAATTAAAAAACATTGTTTATTAATACTAAATATTCAGAGTTAGATATTTCCCCTATTTGAAAGAGAGAAAGTACAAAGACTTTGTTTTCGGGAGAGAAAGTACAAAGACTATGTTTTGTGGCTGAGAACAATTTTGAATTTAAAGATCTTTTTGCTCAAATAGACGACAAATGCTTTGTTTGGAAGTCAAAAGAGGATTTAAAAATCTTCCTAAAATAGAGAGAGATGTGTATATAGAGAGAGAGGGGAGGGGGATTCAAGTTTTTGTGGGAGATGTGTACCAAATATATGTGTGTGAGAGTTGGATCCGATCCAAAAATTAAAATATTTATTATTAAATTATATTTAAATATCTTTCATATTTTAAGATTTAAAAAATATTACCGACCCAGATTTGGATCCAGATTTAGATCCAAGTAGTGTTTGGGTCTAGAATTTGAACCCAAACCCTACCTGTCATGTCTAATTTTTGGACCCATACTGGGACTCAAATCGGATCTACTCCTCATGTCCCCGGTCGCAATCGGTTGGGTCCATTCCCACCTCCAAAAAAATTAAGGTTGTATATGTCTAGAGAGAGAGAGAGAGAGAGAGAGAGAGAGAGAGGTGTGTGGGGCATCAAATTTACGGTGTACTACAAAGGCATAAGGTTTTCTTCTCCTTCAAAGTACATGTGACATGCAGGAGCACGTAAAGTCTATTTATTGGAAGTTTTTTCACCACCTTTCATTCATATGGTTGAGAAATGTCAATGCATCCATTCCCAATAATTCACAATATGCTCATGCCTTACCCTGTCAATTTCATTCCTTTTTGGTGCCCCACCGTTAGAGAGAGAGGGAGATTTCTTAATTCTCATGTTAGAGAGAGAAACAAGAGAGATAGGGAGGTATTTCTTAATTCTCATGTTAGAGAGAGAAACCATTTTATTTCATCCATTCCCAATAATTCAAAATATGCTGTTGCCTTACCCTGTCAATTTCATTCTTTTTAGGTAACCCACCCCTAGAGAGAGAGAGAGTTCTTAATTCTCATGTTAGAGAGAGAAACAAATTTTAAACATTGTAGAGAGAGAAACAATTTTATTTCATCCATTCCCGATAATTCAAAATATGCTGATGCCTCTCCCTGTCCATTTCATACTTTTTAGGTACCCCTCCCCTAGAGAGAGAGATTTCTTAATTCTCATATTAGAGAGAGAAACAAATTTATTTCGTTCTTTGAGCTACCCCACCCCTCAGAAATTTTAGAGAGAGATTTCTTCTTTCTATGTTAGAGAGAGAAACAAATTTATTTCATTCTTGGAGGTACCCCACCCCTGAGGAGAGAGAAATTTTAGAGAGAGATTTATTCATTCTACGTTAGAGAGAAACAAATTTATTTCATTCTTTTAAGCTACCCCACCCCATAAGAGAGAGAAAATTGCTTGATTCTCACTGTAGAGAGAGAAACCAATTTATTTCTCCGTACGTTAGAAACCGTGAAACAAAGACCACCTGCGATTGTGGAGAGAGAAAGAAACATCAATCCACTTCAAATTGATTAAAATTTTGGGCATTACTTATGTGCCCTAAGTCATTCATTTACTTGGCATTCAATAAGCAAAGCTTAATTTTTTTTATAATTTTTGAACAATTTATGGGGTGCGATTTATGTAAGGCATCAACTTTCGACAATTGCAACAAATGTGTCTCCAAATTCCTCCAAAAGATGTAGTTTTGGTGTCGGAAATCATGTTAAGCATCTCTTTAAACTCTGTTAAAAAGTATAGTTTTGACGTCGTAAACTCCTACCAGCCTGAAAATTTACTTTCAATGATTAAATTTTAAAGATCCAATAATAGTGTAGATCAAACAGATTTATAACCACTTGAAAATAGATAATCCGCATTTATTTAGAGGACTTGAAATCATTTTTTTATGATCGTACATCATGAAGTTCAGATGATCAATTTAAGGATTCCAACACAAGAATAACATTTTTATGTGGATTTTTTTATGTTTGCCATACTTCTACAATATAAGGATAATTCTTAGATACTTTTTTCATATTTAAATGAGTAAGGTTACTGTAGGACTTCATATAAAGTAAAGTAACAAGACCAAAACTCTTATGGAAAAATGTACTTTTAGTGCTGAAAACTTCCTATAAATATATTTTTATTTTTAATTATAAAATTTCACGCCCTAAAAATATTTTGAATTTAACAGATTTATAAGCACTTCAAAAATGAATGATCCAAAGAAAGCATTACATGATCCACTATTTTTAGCGCTCATATATTTTTTTCTTTCTCTATATCCCTAAGATCAAGACGACTTAGTAGGTGACTAAACCCTTATGCAAGGAAACCTAATGGATTAGAGAGCTTTGTACTTGCCATCAATGGATAGAATAATTATAAAACATTAAAAAGTAAAGAATAAAATATAAAATATTAAAGAGTAGATCATAATATAATGAGAAACGATTCTGTAGGACTTTTTTCCACCCATGTGTGTAGGATTCCAAAAGATCACCATTAAATATGGCTTGGATCTATAGAAAAATCAAGTCCTCCACCTATGTGATAACTTTTTTAATTATCCCTGCCAATTTTAATAGTGATCATTTGAAGTCGTATACACATGAGTGGATCACTACTCTAATATAATAAAAATAACTAGAAGCCAAAAGATATTATGGTCCTATAGAAGTATACTTTATATTAATCCCTTAGATAAAATCCAAGGATTAATTTTCGGACCCCAAATTTTGCTTTTTTAACCTTCAGATTAATCTCAATCAAAAAATTCCTAATTGGACCCTCAAGCACTTAGAAAAAAAAACTAATGTCTCAAAATTAGATAGTGACCATCCAACTTTCGAGACTAATCAAGGGTCATTTCCAAAATTTCACATTAAAAAGATCATCCCATGTAGGTTTTTTTTATAGAGGGAGTAAACGTACACTATGCTCCCATGGGAGCATAGAAACCTTGCTGTGACTGGAATAATTGGAAGTCGTTAATGGCTGCTATTTTATTATTTTTTATTCCAACCGCTCAAAATTTTGAGGAAGAATCCACTGCAACCAGATGGTGAGAAACTTTTATAAAATGTCAAAACGTTTTGAAGGCGTGGAAAGTTATATCTAAGGCAAAACGTCGAAGAAAACACGGAGAGATATATATTTACGAAAATTGCAGATACCTTCGACTTGTACTTTTTAGGCAATCTCCCCCAACTAACATTTGTTTACAATTTTTACCCCAAATTATACCTTTTCAGCAAATATATCGCCATATCAAAAAAAAAAAAAAAAAAGTAAAAAAAAAAAAACCAAAATGCTGTCCTTAAAAAGCCTTTATTTTTTCCGGTCGTGGTTATAGAAATTTTTAGAGAGAAAAGGAACTCTTTTAAGAGAAATAATTGTGCCCCACACTACTTTGTGTGGTAGTTCTTTGATTGTATATATAATGGTAATATAATTGTATAATACACATTTTTTTGTCTGGTTACATGCAATACACACTTTTCTATCTTGTTACATGCAATACACATTTTCTTATCTTGTTACATGCAATATGCATTTTCCTATCTTGTTACAGTCTCATCTCAAAAAGAAATGATAATATTTCTATTTAATAGAAGCAATATCCAATTTCTGTTTTTGGAAAGGCCACAATAGAAATATTGTCCGTTCTTTTTTATACGAGAATGTAACAAGATAGGAAAGTACATATTGCATAATTGTATTATTATTATACATACAATAAAAGAACCACCACAACAATTATTTTTTAAAAAAAGGTTCTGCTCTCTTTAAAAAAAATTTATATGGTATCAAAGCATCACTGATTCTCTCAACAATTCATCTTGAAGTAGTTTCTTAATCTAAAGCGGGCAACAACCTCATCTTGACTCACGGTACTTCAATCATTCCCCATCTATTATTTTTATTAAGCCATTATCGTTTTTTTTTACACCACTTTTCCTTCTCACGTTTTAACTTTTTCCCTCTATACATTAAAAACTCTCTTCACCTCATTGTTTCACTTTCTTGGCTTCTCTTGCATGCTTAAGCTTCATCCCATCCTACGTCAAACTATCTCTCTTTATCTCTCACATATTCAAACCTCACTTCTTTAATTAACCTACTCCCTCCATCACCATTAAAACTGACTTCACTCTACATATTATTTTTTACCCTAATAATCAAGTCAAGTGCAACTCATATCACCCTCTCTTGCATATCCAATTTCTTCTTCTTCAGAAAAAAAAACCCTCAAATGCACTCTCTCACCCTCTCCCTTCAAATACCTACTCGCTCCAATAGATACTCTTTCCTCATCAAACAAATATCCCTCCACCTTTAATACAGGAAATTTTGTGTCTATTAAGTTTGCTCTTATGGGAAACTCAAATACTTTCACTCATTGAGAGTCAAGAACTTTTTGGATTTATTAATGGTGATTGCCCTACACCAAGTTAAAAGATTTATTCTCCTAATGGAAAGAGTGAAATAAAAAATTCAGATCTTCTAGAATTGTTCATTTCCCAACTTTGAAGGGAATTTGTAATGAAATATCTTTGACCTCTTCACTACTTTATTTGCATAGATGTATCTTATTTTTCAAATGGAATTTTTCTCTCGCAAAGTAAATATGCCCAGGATGTCATTGATCGTGCTCAGATGCTCGGTGCCAAACCTGTTTTAATACCAATGGCAATAAAGAATAATGTTCTTGAGAAATCTTATTCATTTCCTAATCCTTATCTTTATCGAAGAATTGTTGGTGCACTCCAAAATATTACCATAACACGAACATACCTTTCTTATAGTGTTAATACAATGTATCAATTTATGCATGCCCCTACGATTGCACATTTTAAGGCAGTTAAGTGGACTCTTCGTTATCTCAATGGTGCACAATCTTATAATTTAAGAATATTATATGTTAATTCATTTGAGTTACTACTCTGATGGAGATTGGACTGGGTGTCTAATCACTTGTTGTTCTACTACTGTTTTCGTACATAACTTTATTCTAACTGTATATCTTGGAGTGCTAAGAAATAGTCGATTGTGGCTCGTTCTAGTGTCGAAACGGAATATCAATCTATGACATCCATTGCTGTAGAATTGATATGGCTTTCTTTTATTCTTCGGGATATTGGATTGCCTCTTCTTCAGCCACCAAGACTTTTTTTGTGACATTATTAGTGATCTTTATATGACAGTTAATCATGTTTTTCATGCACGGACAAAGCACATGGAGTTAGATAATCGTTTTATGTGTGAAAATGATGCTCTTGGATTACTTATCAATCGTTTTGATTTCTCTCGCAATCAAGTAGCTGACATCTTCACCAAGCCTTTGCCAGTATATGTTTTTCGAGATATTTACTTCAAACTCAGACTTCAGATGCCTCCTTAGCCGAGTTTGAATGGAAGCAATAAAAACAATATCCAATTTCAATTTTTGGAAATACCACAATAGAAATATTGTTCTATTTTTTTGAGATGAGAATTTAACAAGATAAAAAAGTGTATATTGCATGTAACAAGATAGGAAAGTGTGTACTACACAATTGTATTATCATTATATATACAATGAAGAACCACCACAAAATAGTGTAGGGCACAATTATTTTTCTTAAAAGAGTTCCTCTCTTTAAGAATATTTATAGTGGTCTCGGTTTGGCAACAGGATCAGTGTTCCGGCACTAACTGCATGCGGTCCGGCACATCCAACATTTGGTCCGGCAATTGTTTCTCTGTCTAGGCTATCGGTCTGGCAAAAGGAAATGCGGTCAGGCACTAGGTGTCCTCGGTCTGGCAATTTTTTGATGGGGTCCAGCAGTTGTTCTACACGGTCCGGGATGTGATGACTTCCGTCTAGCACGTCTTTACCTCAGTCCCGCATGTCTTTACATCGGTCCAGCAATTGTTTACTACGGTCCGACAGTTAACGTTTGGTTGCATATTTTACGAATATGTGATGCGAGCTTGTACGGACAAGGGCATTGTGGTCTAAATAAATATAAATTTTTGACTTTGGGGTATTTATTAAAAAGCTATTTTTTGAGGTAAAATTGCAAAAATAAAATTGGTTTTCTGTAGAAAGTCTAAGGTTGAAAGGTAAATGCAATTTCAATATATATTTTGGAGAGAGTAAGATGTGGGATGAATAAGTGTACTCCTTGAGATATATATGTAAAGAATGGCAAAAATACGGATAGAGAGAGATTGTGGGTGGTTGAGTACTTCTTAGAGAGAGAGTTAAATTGAATAAAAACAGGAGAGAGAGAGAGAGAATGAGGGCGTAAGAGCACTCCTTAGAGAGAGAAAGAGAGAGTTCACTTGAATAATAACAGGATAGAGAGAGAGAGAATGTGGGGTAAGAGTACTCCTTAGAGAGAGTTGAATAAAAACAGGAGCAGTAAGTAGCCAAGAAATATGACAGGATCCCAACAATCTAGATGGCCATATCCAGAGAAGGTATATAGGCCAGTAACTCCAGTTCAGAAAATCCAGGGCTAGTCCACTTAATTTTCAGAAACCCCAAAAACACCTCTCTCTCTCTCTCTCTCTCTCTCTTTCAGAAACCCCAAAAACATCTCTCTTAACGTACACAACAATCTCCCTTTCGCTCTCTCTCTTAGCCTAAACAAGAATCTCCCTCTCTCAATGAACACAACCGTCTCTCTCTCTCTCTCTCTCTCACACAGCACACAAAATCCACGGCTCTTCCAGTCAATTGTGAGAAACCCCATAACCTAACCCATAAAGTTTCCCCTCTCTCTCTCTCTCACACACAGACAAGACAAAAATCTCCCTCTCTCAATTAACACAACATTCTCTCTCTCTAAAAAACCAACACAACCATCTCTCTTAATTAACACAACCATCTCTCTCTAAACGAACACAACCATCACTCTCTTAAAACTAACAAAACCATCTCTCTCTAAAAACTAACACAACCATCTCTCTCCCAACCAGAGAGAAAAAGGCAGATCAAAGAAATCCAAAAGGCTGATAGATGACTCATAACTCCAATTAAGCAGGACCCCTGATCCAGACAACCACAAACTAAAAACTTACTTTAAAATACAACACTAGGGGTCCAAAGCCCCATCTGGACTCTGTATTTGAAGAAGAACCAAGTACAAGGGACCCCTCCAAAAGCGGACTCAGGCCTTCCAAAAAGGTCGATAGAAAACCAAAACTGTTTGAACCAGATGGTTTTTCTCTCTCTAGAAATGGACCACTGGTGCTCCATAAAGTACAGAGCAGTCAAGCTTGTCAAATCTGTGTTATATTTGCAGACATGATGCCTGGATATGGCCATGGATAAGACTGCGAGATGAGATTTTTTACTCATCGAAAAAACCTGGCTTTTTGGCTTCTGCATATAAGAAACTGGCCATGGTTGGTTTCTATATTCCAAACTCAATATGGGTTTTAATCCTGGTGTTTCAGGTGATGGACTTTGAAGCTTCTGGTCTCTCATGGTGCCCATTTCCAGGACCCCAAGAGTCAAAATTTGAACAAAAATCTGAGAGATATTGGGAATATGAAGAGAAGACACAGAATTGGAGAGAGATAACACTTCCCTTTGATTTGAAGACATGTTTAAACAGGGATTGCAGAAAGGTTGGTGTGATAGAGAAGATTGAGGACAGAGGAAAAGGATTGTATAAGACAGTGGAAGATGATAGCTTTGGAGAATTGGATTCAGGATTGGATGAGAGAGAGGAAACCAAGAGGTCTGGGAAGTTGGGTTTGGGAGTCAATGAGCGAGAAAGCGCGAAGAGCTCGATATCAGTAGAGAGGGGCTCGGAGAGCTTCGAATCGAGTTTGCCAATGAGGAGGAGGACTTCTCTCACTAAGTTGTCTGATACATCTATTTGGGTTACAGGGGAAAGTGGGTCAATCTATGAGAGGTTTTGGAATGGAGTTCAATGGGTGATAGCACCTCATGACCTGCCTGTTTTAGCAGGCCATGCAGTTTCAGTATTCATAGTAAACCAGACCATCCTTTATCTCTCTGAAGATGGGGTTCTTTATCAGGTAACTGGAATCCTTAGTTTCTCATTAACTGCTTAGGTGTTTTGGTCAATTTCCATGATCAAAAGTATGCTTAAAGTGAAATGAAAACAGATCATAGCATGCTCTAATATGGAATAGAGCGAACTGAAGAGCATGAAAAAAAAGAGAAACTGAAATAAAATGAGAAACAGAGATAGAAACAAGAACAAAATTGAGGAAATTTGAGAAACTAGGGAGACAAAAAGAGAGAGACCCAACTCACCAATTACCACTAACCAATTTATTATCAAAATGTTATTCATTCTTTGCTTTGGATGGTTTTCAAGGGATGAATCTCTGTTACAGAATCCTAGAGTGAAGGAAAATCATATTCTTTGTCGATCATTTGGCTATGATGGCTCCGAGCTCTGCTTTTTTTTCTTTTCTTTTCTTTTTTTCTGATTGTAATCTGATTCTCCTAAAACTAGACTTTCATCCTAGGAACACTGCATGTGATCATCGTTGAGCTGGAGCTCGTAGATTCTGAGCCTCCTCTAACATATTTCTATTTGTGTGTGTGTGTGAGAGAGAGAGAGAGAGAGGGAGAGAGGCAGAGAGGGAGAGAGCTACAAACCAATTTTTAGTCTTTTGATTTTCTCTGCCTCTTACGCCATTTTTCTGTTTCTTCCAGCTGCAACTGAATGAAAACTCCCAGCCAGTTTGGTCTGAAACCCAGCCCACATTTGAACCTGCCATACCAAACCAAGATACAGAAAAAAGTGGCACAATCCAAATCAAATCTGGAGCAGTTTCACATAATCGAGAGTAAGTATTTTGATGCAGTTGAGGAAGTAATCTCTAAATATTATTCAGCATTCAAGTAGTTATTCTGATACTTTTCCATTAAAGAACATAATTAAGAAGAAATTCTATCAGCTTTTTACCATTAACGGGCATAAAGACGAAGAAATTTCATATACTTGTTCCACAACAGAGCATAAAGAAGAAGAAATTTTGTAAGCTTGTTCCATTAAAGAGCATAATGAATTATCATAGAAGAATCACAATTATGTCTATCTCATACCAGGATGCTCTACCTCTCCACAATATGCGGATCGTTGTTAGAACTTAGAGAATTGCAGCCTCCAAGGTAACAAGGCCGGTACTTAAACTCTTTCTTCTTTACATATCACTCAGATTATTGATAGTCACTATCACTTTAATTCTTTTAGACTTATAGTTAAATGAGCTTACAACATAATATTTGATATGCAAATGATACCAAACATATCTGACATAATTCCTCACTTGGAAATTTGTTACATCTATAGGTGGATAAACCATGGCCACCCACCGGGCGGGGATGTAGCAGGCTTAGCTGATACAGTACCAGATAAACCAGATGTGGTTTTTATCGTGAGGTATGTTGCTATTATACTCCATAATAGATCACATAAACCAGGAATTGTACGGTATTCAAATTTGAACCTCTGAATAATATTATATATCTTTCCTATCTTTTCATTTTCTTGAGATATTTTGCTTTTTCTATCATTGTTTGAAAGCCACCAAAATGCCTAGTCGGGACCTAGGTGGGTACCCTGGGTGTGCTTGCTCCTAGGCGCCCACCTACACGGGCGCCTAGGCATCGCCTTGGCACAACTGGGCTGAGGGCAGAAAAGGCCCTCAACTAACAGAGTATTTTCCCTCACTGAAAAAGGGTGAAAAGGGTTTTTGGAGGGGCAATCCAGCCCCCCAAAAAAGCGTAAGGCTTCTTAACAAACTTATGAAGGGGCTTTACAGGTTTTGGGATTATATCACTAACTTTTGGCTGCTCTAATGGAAACTAATGGTTAATTGGGAGCAATGAATGGTTAAATTGAAGAATTGAGTTGTGATTTCTGTTTATTATTTCAAAAAGATGGTTTCTTTTATTCTTTAAGCGTGATTTTGAAATGATCGTTGATAAAAAGGACCAGTCTCAATGATATGCAGTACTAAATGTCAAGAGACCCTCACAAATTAGGGTGAGTCGCATGTTTTGGTTGGATGATAGATTAATTATAAAAAAAATTAAGAAATTTGGCTAAACCAAAAAAAAAAAAAAGAAATTTTAATATAGATCAATGCAATATATGGTTTCATATCATACAACAAAGAATTTGTTTGAAAAGGTTAAAAAATATTGTGTATATTCCATGTACGTATTTAAAGCGATTGGCATATCGTTGTTTAAAATAAATAGACTATACCGTAAAAAAAAAATTTGTCTATGTTTGAAACAAATAGACTATAGCCAAACACAGAACATCCCCTCCCCCCCCTGCCACAGAAAACAAGAAAGGAAAAACCAAACATAAAACAACCCCACAGGGTGAAGTTATTTCTAGGCACCCACCTCTGGCTTTTTCTTTTTTTTAACATTGTTTTCTGTATTGTCAATAAATGCAATACATACGAAAAATAAGTTTTTTTCCACTATAAATTACTAAATCTAACTTCTAAATTGCAGTTCCACCGGAGAGCTCTATGAATTTGATAAGACCTCAAAGCCATCCTGGAAGAAACATATATGGAGTGAGCCTTTGGGAGATGAGACTTACCTGCTGCCTTCTAGAACATGTGCATCGCGTGGTTTGTTTGGAGCTCATTCCCTGTCAATATTCCTTCTAAGTAAGGTGATACTGACTTCCTTGCTCTCATTTATTACTGTTTAAAAGATTCAAATGCAGGCATAGTTAACTGGCTTTTAACAGAAGATCATATGATTGTAAAAGTGACTTTCTGTTCTTCTGAGAAGCTACAAAAGAATCATGAGTAGATAGGGTTCATTAACCTCTGCCCCTGTAACCTCTTTTATTCTAGTAAGATAAGTAAGAAAGAGAACCAAATCAATAGAAGGGCACCCACTGGAGATGTAAATTAGTCATTCATATTCAAAACTCATGTTTCACAATGGAATGTTCAATTTATTATCTTATAAACGGTTGTTTTGAAACAACTGCTGTTTCTATTTGTATCTCACCATTCTCTTGAACAAAACCAAATGAATCAAAACTGATTGTCATATTCAAGAAGCATGCACTAACCTACATAAGTCTCCCATTTCTATGGACATGAAATAAAACTAAATAATAAAATAAAATTTCTCCATTTTCTATGGACATGAAATAAAACTAAATAATAAAATAAATTTCTCCATGTACTATACCTCTTAGTTATCTTGTAACATTTCCCTTTTTCTTGTCTTGCTACGTTTGGCTTAACTTTTCATTTTCTCAGTCTTGATTGTCCAATTACTGTG
Source organism: Amborella trichopoda (assembly GCF_054954075.1). NCBI lineage: Eukaryota > Viridiplantae > Streptophyta > Magnoliopsida > Amborellales > Amborellaceae > Amborella > Amborella trichopoda. Next base: position 2,395,266 of record NC_142336.1, read on the forward strand.
CTGCTCCATGTCACATTTCTCCCATCTTTTACCTTTTTCTAACATTTCCAACACCAGCATAAATGAATTCTTACATGAACAAACTATTGCAGAAAGCTCTTTAATCGAGTCTGCAAATTTCCTTCATATGAAAACAATCACCAGTTCTCAACACCATCAAGGAGTTCAAGTGCTGTCTATTTTGCTGTGCAAATCGACGGAAATAATAGCTCCAAAGAGAACTCTTGTAGATGAAATCTGAAAACCTGAAAAATGAAACAGCCCTGTTGAACTTGTATCTAGTTCATCATTGCGGCGCATCCATGTAGACCAAATGGCAAGGACTAATCATGAGACATAATGTAGATGAAAGTCTTTTGTTTTGATTCCATCACCTAAAGGGCTTAAACTATTTTAGGATGTGGGTCTAATAGACCAGCATTTTTTACACCATATTAGGTCATGACAGAAGTAAGATTTTCAAGCAAGACCATTACCTTATCTACCTGTCCTTGAGAATTTCTACTGCTGTTTCTAGTCAGGTGTTCAAAGTTCAAACCAATTGCTAAATGTAAACATGCTAAAAGAAACCATGTTTGCTACAAAATGTACAGTCTCATGCTATGTGCAATAAAAGAGAAATGCAAAACATTGAACAAGCAAACCTCATCCTGATCATGGGAAATTTTTTTTTTTTTCCTGGGTACTACAATCCCAGGGTACCCATTGATACCTTGTTAATTTACATCCACCTTCATATATCGGTGGAACACCTCTGTTTAATCAATTACAATGACAGGGTGAATAATACAGTCATAAGGAAGAAAAAATGTACATCATGGTTATTTAATACAAACACTCTCTCATATACACATTATTATTTGCTATTGTACTCCTCCTGAATACTGAATATGCGTTGGTTCCATCACAGGTGCTCTCCTCTTTCTCTATCTTCCTCCCTTTGCCTCTCGTTCTCTATGTTTTTGACTTTGTGTATTTCTATCTTTCTCGCTTTCATCCTCCTTCCTTGGGCCTTTGTGCTTTTATAGCTTCGCCTTGGATTTTCATTTGGAGGGAACAATTGCTGCATATTTTGTGAAGAAGTTGTATAGAGAAAGAGAGAGTTGTTATCATGAGAGAGTGGGTTATGGTTACAAAAAGGTGGGCGTGTCACTCAATCCCACAACTCTTATGGAGTTATTTTCATGTTGATTGGCGAGCAATTGCATAAAAACGGGCCTCGTGCGAGATGAAATCATCTTCATGCTGTGATAATGGTTGGTTCCATGGAAGTAGGTTTGCTTCCAAAACTTCCACGTTTCACGGGGTGGCCTTTGTATAGTGGTGGCAGTGGTTACACAGAAGTGAGACTTTTGCCCAGCTCCCATATTATTCTTTCGCCGCCACATGTCATGGCGTCCTCCAAGAATGTGAGTTTGGCATCATTGGGTGCTGAAAACTGATATTTTATATTGAACATATCATTTCCAACTCTATCAGTAGAAGTTTGTATTTATATCAGATTTGTCCCTGGTGATGTCTTCTTGCCAGAGAAGGACAACCACAATGATCCGACTAGCCCTTCATGAGAATAATATCAGCTTTGTCCTACAAGATCTTCAACCGCAAAAGGCTGTTGCATAATATTGAGTTTTCCCCTATTGCTTCCGTATGTAGAAGGGCTTTTGTATGATACAAAAGCATTTTCCTTGTATAGTGGGATGTTATCTTTCAAAGATTAGGGCAGTGTTGCACAAATTATGTTCTTCCAATTGGACATAATGGACAGCATGGTTCCTTGACATACGACTGTAAAATATGCTTGTATAAGCATCTTGGCTATAGATTAGATATTGCTTCTGTCACAATGAAACATAAGGCGCTTATGGTGTCACCTATCTCTAGCATAAGTCATCATAAACCTAAATCCTAGGAGTAAAAGCCACATAAGGTACCAGTCATTAGAAACATGAGCCACTCCAGGCCTAAGCCTTACTAGGGAGTGAGCCATATTCGGCATAAGTCATCTGAACCATGTAAAGCATGTTATATCTACGACATGGGCTACTTTGACATTGGCTATTTGAAACATTAGCTATGTTAGGCATGAGTCCCAAGCATTCTTAGCAACATGGAAACCACCCAAACATATCGCTAACATTTTAGATAGCTTTCTGTTTCCCCAATCGCTGGATCTTAATATACACCCTATTATTTTGTTCCTAGATACGTTTGCAAATAAATATTAATATACAGATATTCCACTTATGTTTGTGGCCTGCAATCCCCTAAGAATCCAATAATAGTTTCTTTTGCTTACATTTATGTGTAACTGCATGTAAGATACTCATTTTCAATTTTCTATGTAGTCTGTTTTAGGTTTGCAAATGCTCACATGATCACATTCTTAACTTATTTTGCAATATAATTGCACAGTTTCATTTTAACAGTGACCATTTGAAATACACTAAAGCATGTACTAGTTAACATGCTGTCTATTAAGGTTATAACAACTTCAGCTGTGTAGATGGCATATGCTTTATGCGCCATTTCAAAATTAAATAAGTTTTTTAGATCTGCAGGATGGTCTGCTTGTGGAGAGACGACTACATCAGCGAAAGTGGAAGTGGATAGTCCATGGAGCCCCTAAAGGTCATTCCTTGAGTGCTATAGGACCCATTGTTTCGAATGAATTGAACACAAAAGCTTACTCATTATTTTGTTCTACTACAACTGGAAGTATTCAGGAATATCAACTCCCCAAGCACACAGGTGAGTACATACTTCTAAGGTTTTCCCATAATAGCCTGAACATGCGCCGTAGAATTTCAGCTAAATAATCATGGCTCTTTAACAGTTTCGCCAGATGAATAAAATCCATTAAGTCATGTGGACAATGATCGCTTGGTCAAATATAATCCATGTAGATTCAGCTATTAATAAAAAATAATAGAGGCATTCTAAGGAGATTAAGTTGTGCATAATGTAGGTTCTCATTGTTTGATGTATTAATTGTATGACCACTTGTGAAAATATTTTAATTGTCGTCCTATGCTATATGGAAGTATGGATACACATGGCTGCTTGATTTATAGTGCAATATGCTTGTACAATTTCTGTTATATTCTAAGAAAGGGGCTTCCAAGGATTGTTTCGTTCATTAAATTTGTTGGATTGCCTAAATTTGTGGGCAGAGATCAACCTAGTGCTTCAGATCAAATTTTCTTCACAGATTGTTCTTTTCATGTGCAAACACTGAACAGGTTGAATTAAATATTATTCAATCAAATTTGCTGCAAAGCTTCACATCTCTTGTTGATAGTCTTTAAGAATTGCACCCAATTAGAACAAGCTTACCTTTCAGAAATTATTCATCCTTCGTTAAGTTCAGCTTGAAATTCAAAGAACATCTTCTTTAAAGATTTTTTTTCAAAAAATTTCCAGCATGTCCAGATCACCCTATCTTGAGATTCGTTAGTGACTTTCACGAGAGCGAGAGAGAGTTACATCAGTGGCCTTTTGGAAGTGATAGCTCAAACAGTTTGTATTTGCACCTCAGATGTGTGGAATGTGCGAGATATGACATTACCTCGACATTCTAATGCTTATGGTTAAGATTCAGCTCAATTTGAAGTAGTAAAGAGAGTTCCACTGACTACTTCTGAGTATTAATCCATCTACTTAATCATTTTGAACATATAAGAGGTATTCCAGAACTTCCAAAGGATGCCCTGAATAATCAAAAAACTGGTCGTCAAGGTCAGTTTGTATGACAATAGGAGTGTGGATTACCCATGAACATGCCATGGATACATCGATGATAGTTGACTATGGTGGCACAGTGAAGGAAGACATTAGTTGGATTTTGTTTGAGGCAATATTTATAGCAAAAAGGCACCACCTGGATTCAAATTTGCGTGTACAGTAATGCAGCATGCAAAAAACAAAGCTTTCGGGAAGAGACACAATGGGGAGATATAGATTTGGTCGGTAGTTTGACCAAGGCAACAATTACCATTATGCACTGCAACATAATAACCAGGGGCTTCATTACGTATAATGACCACCCCTCATGTCAGCATCAGATCTTCCACTCTCGCCTCCTTATTTTTAACCAGAGCCTGTGCCATTAAGTTATGAAATTTCCTATACTTGTTGCATTTCGGTTCTGAAATTTACTATCGAAGTTTATATTAGCAAGATAAACTTGCATGAGATAACTGTTATTTCAGTCGTCCATCTGATTGCTATGATTTATAAGCAGATCTGTGAACCAAGAGAGGCCATAGATGCAGGAATTGTTTGTTCACACTATTGTCGCTATTTAATATTTCTAAAGGAGCCATTTATGGTTTTAATAAGCACATTCAGAATTGGACTGCCATCGACTTGACAAGATGGCTAGTCCAGTCTTAGTCAGATTCAACGAACATCAAACCAGTCAGGATGGTCAAGAGAAAAAAAAAAAAAAAAGACAACTGGGAGGAGTTTTACTAACCAACCAGTTGGTCAAATGATGATCCATGCATTCCAGCTCAAACCAATTTTCATCGGTACTCACTAGACCGACCTTCCAGTCCAGTGCACACCTTGCACCAAATGTCGCATGTCACATTAAATCCTTCATGGATTCTCATGTCACATAAGTCCTTGATGATTAAGGCATCCAAGCAGTGAATTTATTTTATGTAGTCATATGAAATATAATCTGAAGTTCCAAATTACTCTGGGTTTTATGATTGACGCAAAATAGAATAGTTGTGAATTTGCTGATCTATTTCTGATGATTACTTGTGCTATACCTTAAAATCTGACAAAAGAAGATAATCTAATTATTTAACAAAACAAGAAAACTAATAAGTCCAAAAATAGAATTTCTTGAATCATTCTTGATTGATGTATCATTACCTTTTAACCTTTCTATCCTCGTATGAGATGAAATTTGTGAGCATGTGTAACACACCTGAAAAAAAACAAATTATCACCAAGGAAATACAACTATTTCATGTAGACTTCTTGATGAACATTATTATCATATCACGTTTCATCAGTAGACTTGCCAATCTGAATGAAGCGAAAAACAGAGAACACTATAATTCCAATACCAAAACTGATTGCAATTCCACAAGACGAGAAAAGAAATAGATACTGTAGAAAACGAACATGGGCTATTAGTATTGCATATTCATAGTAAGGTTCTCACTCTATGGATGCCTCAGAGTATGATACCTCTATATCAACACCATGTGACACATCCTAACCATTGATTCTTTAAACATGCAATACGACCATCTAGAAAAAGAAGTATCATACTTTGGCTTGCAGCATGTTACAGTATTTTAATATTAAGTTTTAACGAAAGGCAGGTGCAAACCAGGGACCTCAATCACCACAAGGATGGGTAAATCACATGCACCCGTTACATGCCAAATGCGCAACAGGTATTCAAGGACTTCAGCTTCAAGGTGGCAGGATATTATTCCCATTACACGACGGGAGACTTGGAGAGCTTCATTCATCAGGTAACGGTGGTGAATTTTCAGGCCCAACTGTCACCAACATACGAAGAAAAGCATTATCCAAATATGAGTGGTCAATTATAGATGTTCCAGAAACCGAAGGGTGGAATGCAGAGTATTGCAACAATGAACGTGGACCATCAAACTGCATCTCAGGAGTAAAGGACATACAGAGCGAGGAAGAATCTAATGAATCAGGAATAATCATACCATCAAGAAGAAGGAAAGGACGAGCATCTCTAGGCCATCTAATTCCAAGTACACTTGGCAAAAGTCTCATTGCAGCGACTCCGTATCAATATAATTTCTTAACAAGCAGCATAAGAATTAATTACCGGATGCGTACAATGCAGGCAGACAAGTCATTTTTCATTGTAACAGAGAGCGGTTCAACTTTTGAGTATTTGTGGGCTGAGAACGTTTGGTTATGGTTAAGTCATGAATACACTGTATCTATGAGAGGTGTGCTTGGAACTTACAACGGTAGCCTATTTTTGGTTGATGTGAATGGAAACTTAATTATCAGAGAGAGGAGCAGCAATGGATTGGCATGGATCAACTGCACCGCCATGAATAAGGGGAGACAGGTTGCCCTAGGGCCCCCATGGGATGGAACAGCAGGTATCGCACGCAGGATTACAGCAAACCAGGCACTATTTTTTGTGAGCAAAAATGGAGCTCTGGTCCAGTTTGTGGTAAGATCTCAACTGTACAATCATGGTTCCAAGTAAGAACTTCCTACTTTTAACATGGTGATTATTTGTTCCAGTAGACTTCACAACTAAAGATCAGATACTTTGCAGGTCGCATTGAGGAAATTCACATGGAAGAATTGTCGAAGCCCCTATGAAACCAAGATTGCTTCTATAGTAGATCAGGAAGGTTTAAGATCAAATATAGTGTTTGTGATAGGAAACAATGGTCGACTATATCAGTATAACCTAGTGACTGAGTTATGGCATGAGCATGATCAACCCCGTCATTTGATCCTATCAAAGTTGCCTGGCACTGTTATTAGGCCGTCTCTTTCATCGTTACGAGGATCTTTATTCATGCGTTCTGAGGATGGTGGGCTAATAGAATATTCATGGAATGCAGTGGATGGTTGGAACTGGATCGAGCATGGGATACCAAAAAAAAAAGTAATTCTAGCTGGTGCACCAGGGCCAAGCTTTGAAGATAACCAACTGTTTGTGATTGGATCAGATGGTCAGGTTTATCGAAGGTACATGGTTGAAAGAAAATGGAAATGGAAATCATATGGCTATCCTTCCCCAGAAAGGATTGATGCGGCAGCTCAAACTAGAGAAAGTGCACAAGATGGAGAGGAAGGTGGTAAGATGTCGCAAGAATGCAGCACAGAAGATCCACCTAATTTTGAAAGAGATGCATACAGCTCATATGGTTTCAACCGGCTCTGCAATGAGAAGGTTTGTACTCAGTGGAAAGGTGCAACTCTGAATCAATAAATCTCAAAACTTCAATAATAACTTCAGAAGTTGAATTTAGATCAACTTAAAAAATCAATTGATCTCAAAACTTCAATAATGTCAGAAAATGAATTTAGATCAACTTAAAAACAGATCCACAAACTTGTATAACAGTGAGCAGCAATCTAAAAAGTTCACTTTTTTACAATTATTTTTCTAGTTTTGATTCAGGGAAACGATAATTTCCCCTCCAAAATGACTGAATCACTGGAAAACCTCACTACACAACCAAAACAAACAAGTTCTCAGACAAATTCAGAATGTAGATACAACCAGACATTGACCGAAAACAAAATCTAGAGTGGAACTGATACCCACTCCCTAATGACATCAATGTCTATCAAGTAACTTGATGAATGAAATGTTTGAGGTAGCTTTCTGGAGTACTTTCTAACTTAACTATATTTAAAGTAATTATTAGGCATAATCCTAATTGTCCCCAAGATTTTAATTAATCAACTCACTATCTTCATGCAGGTGGCAGCAGTTCGACCAATACCCTTCTCTGATGACTCAGTTGTGTTCGAGCTGCAAGATGGACGAGTAAGCAATCAGAACTATCCTTTCGATTCAAGTTTTTTGCATTATTACCATGCTTTGTGGCTTCTAATCAAATTTTATATGACCAAATTTGGTGACCCAATGGCAAATGCTAATGGCATTATCTACTCAGCAGCTAGCAGAGTTGAGAAGAGTTAAGGACACAAAATGGGATTGGTACCGTACAATCAGCACTCCAACAAGCCAGTGCGGAGCAAGTTATTGGACTGCTTCAGCATCATAATTTTCGGACTCTAACGAGTCACAACAAACATGTAATATAGAAAAAAACAAACAGAATGCATAGAAGGGAAATAATTGAAAACATAGGCAGCAAGAAACAGCTCCTCTTTATGAACCTCTGCAACAGTGGCACAATTCCACTTGTAGAGATCCACACAATAATGTAACATGTACATAGGATACAGGTGCAATGGCATCATGTAACGAAATGATATTAATACCCTTAGTCAAACTTCTCAAGCAAGTTGTTGCTAATGTAACTTTAAAATTTGTAAATATGTTTCATAGTAAAAAGAATCGGGGGTAGCAAATTCTGAGTTCATTATTGGAGCTGCGTAGCCTAGAATAACCCTATATGTGTTATGTGTGGAAAATGATCATATAGGAGGCCCGTTGTATTTCATTTTGTGACAGGAGGGTGGACGCTAGTCGTGAGGTGGTGGTTATTTGGTTGCAGAGTAATTGCCATTCTGCAACGATCGCTAGACTGACACATAGGGAGTGAATCCCCATGTAACTAAATCCGAGGGACCACCTATTTGATCGTTAGATCAAATTTCCGTCGATCTTGTCGGAGCCTCAGAGCACCTGACCTGAAATTCAGAAATTCAGGTGCTCCTCAAGGAATGTCCAATATTCTGACCGAGATTTTCGTTTAATTTTGCCAGCCAAAATGCTGAAATATATGACAAGATCTAAATAAATGCATTTTTCTCATATACATGAAGCACATGACACTGGCAGAGAATTGAATATTAGAACCAGACTACTGTTGTTTGTTAGTCTTTTATTTATATGGATGGCAATATTATTATAACATATTCCCATTAAGAAAATTTGGACATTCCAAGTAAGGCCTTAGCTACCATATGGCATATAGATCACAGGAAATGTATGACTTGAATTTCAGTTTAGGCCAAAATCTAACTATTGTACGTGTCTACTCATTAAATAGAGCGAATTTGCCGTTACAATTGACAAATCAACCAATATAGCTATTTAAATGGTTCAAATATAAACCACAATTTAGATTTATCCAAAGGCCAGTGACTATTTCAACCAAGGTTCAATTGCACAAGTAGGGTATGAGCTCAAAAAGGGTTATAAATAAAAAATAACCAATTTGTCAATAAATAAATAAATAAAAATTAAACTAAAAGATAAATAACATTAAGGACAGAAAAAGTTGGGTGTATAAAGGATGAAACTTGGAAATTTTTTATTTATAGTAAGGAACATTCAGAAAATCCAAAAAAAAAAAGAAAAGGAAAACAGATACGTATAGCATATGATGAGAATCATCATAAAAAATATCACAATTGTGTATTGATTAAGTAAAAAAATTATAATTTATGTATATATATATATATATATATATATATATATATATATATAAGTTTGAAATATAACTTCGTAGAATTTCAGTTGAAAATCACCAATGTTCATGAATTGTTAGAACCATGTTATCAATTAGTGCAGACTTAAGGATTCATCCACACATGCGCTAAAACATGAGCATCTCAAGAAACCAAGTTGTATGCATCTGGAGTCTGGAGAATGCGCACAAGTAATAGACTTATCAATATATAACAAATACCAAACATAAATAGCCAGAAATAATTTAAGACATGGAAAAGAGAAAACATGTTAGTTAATCACTATGAATTTGATTGACTTGAAAAGAAAAAAAAAAAAAAACTCAGGATGTGCTAAAACCAATTTAAGGAAAAATAACATAAGCAATGAAGCATAAAATCTGTATTAAATTTATTTTCCAATTTTTGGTGTCTCCAAAATGTCATTCAGTTTCTGCTCAACATAAACAAAACTCCCAAATGGTTTTCCTTCACTATTGCCATTTTAGTAATAGGGTAATAAATCATCATAATTATCATTAGCACATTATCCCAACGATTTGAAGTCAGCTAAACAAATTTTGTTTTTGTCATTCCACTCATCATATCTTCGGTCAGACCATAAATCACCGTATCTTTTTTCACTACTTCCAGTCATGTCTTTTGGAGCCTTCGCTTTGCCCTTTTAGTGTCTTTAACCTGAACCAAGTCACCCCTCCTAACTGGTGTTGCTCTATGTCAACGTTGCACATGATCAGACCACCTAAGTGTAGTTTCTCTCATTTAATCACTTGTTGGAACTACCCCTAACTTCCCTCAAATGTAATGTATAAAATACTGATAAAATTTGTTTTCCTTGATTTGTGAAGTCACCCATGCTAGTATAGTTTCATACTTAGTTACATACACATGAATACATGTGCTAGAAATGAAGTTCTCAAAATTAGTCTTTTGGACGCAATACATAAATCCATAAATCATTTAAGAGAGGGAGAGGTAGGATTTTAGGTGAAATGAAATACTTTTTACAATGAAAATTAAAAACAAAAACATCTCATTTTTTAAAGTGTCAAAAACAGGTGTTGCATCCTTGATGTGTCAACACTTGCAAAACCCATAGCCTCAAATTTTCATGCTATATAGATTTCAAGTTTTAAAAATAGTACATCTTGCAATACATTATCTGGACCGTCTATTCTCAAGATTTTCATGTGATCATAGATATGCTTAATTTGAACCATTTTTTGGAGTTTAAAATTCTATAATTGAAGATAAAAATAGATTATCACACCATCCTAAGTATTTTCGACATCAAAATTGCATCCCATGAAAAAGTTTAGAGGTGTACCTTATTTTGATTGTTTAAGAAAATCAACAGAGAAAAGAATGGAGACGCTGATTGTCTTGCAAAGCTAGCTTTCTCTTATTACTCATTTTTTCAATGAAATTATTGTTAACACTTGAAAAATAATAATAATAATAATAAATAAATAAATTGGTTGCAGCCTTATGCAAACCACCCTTAAAAATAAAATAAAATAACACTATTTAAAATTTGATACTTTTTTTTAAAAAAAATCCTAAAAAACAAGAAAAATGAAAATAGTGATTATAGCAAAAAAACACTCAGCCAATGTTTTCCAAATACATCTGAACTATATAAAAAAGGTTCGTGTAACATTTCCATATGTTTTCAAGTTTTTATTTTTTAAATTATTTTATATGCCCAAGTTTTACCCTAAACTCTGGGGTACTCAGCGTCTGCCTTAAATACATCTAAATCATATAAAAAAAATTTGAATAACATTTCCATATTTTTGTCAAATTCTTATTTTTTTAACTATTTTATATGCCCCACCCATCGGACGAGGCCGAGGCTGAGGCAGATTCCTGTCACACTGGTTCTGAGACACCCAAATTTGGAGAAATAATTTTATGGTTTGATGCAGAATTAAATATTTTGCCTTTATTTTGGCTAAAATTAGGCACATGTTTTTATGCGAATTACAATCGTCAATGAAATTTAAAATTTCAAGTCAATTCAGACCAGAATTTCATCTTCCAACCAACATGGTAAGGAAACAGAATTTTCAAACATGCATTACACTATAAAAACACTTCAGATGTTTTTAATGTGAAATCATTACACTAGAACCAGAGATACTAGGTCAACAATATCAGACAAATTCTACACCACCAAAAAGAAAAAAGAACGAAAAGAAAACAGAATCAAGTGTTTCTTCGTACAAATAAAATACAATCATAATTTTGAAAAAACAGAAGAAGAAGAAGAAGGTGGGGCTGAATGATTCATATAAACTATGCATCAGAAACTACAACACGGCGTTTCTAATCAAAATTAGGGTACGAAACAGCATTATTTCTACTGGAAAAGTCTCAAATGAACTAGGGCATCATGATTGAGATAAATTCTATATCGAACAGAAACCAGAAATAAGGGTTTTTTTAATTGAATTAGGGCAAAAGAAAGGACAACAAGGATCACCTTCGGTGCTGAGTCTAAAACTTTCTAGGGCATAAAAATAAAAAACTTTTGAGAATTTCATATTCAATTGTAATTCATAATAATTTCTCTATAATTTATATTGAATGAGGAAGGATGTATTCATCAGTTCCCGCGTTGCTTTTGAATTAAAAGATGTAAATGACCAATTTTGCCCTTGTCTTCTCTTCTATTACTTTCATTATTTTAAAAAGACTAAAATGCCCCCGTTATTGGCAAACTTGTAGGCGAAGGCACGAGTACACTCGAGTTTCAAAACCCGGATCGGTCAGTTCATTGTCGACCCGTAGATTTTTGTGAGATCAGGTTCGACAATTAGGATCCGGTTTGGATTAGTTCAAATTGGTGAACAAGAAAAATATTAAAAAATAAATTAAACAAAATAAAATTTAAAATGAGATTTATAAGATAGGGATATAAAGGGAATTAAAAAAATATTACATAAACTTAAAAAATAGAAAAACATATAGGACGTTTTAGGGAGAATCGAGCAACACCCATACCATCCCAAAACCAGTATAGTTGGTAACCAATTCCCATCTAAGTTGAAAATCATGGGGTTTCAAAACACTAGTGCACTGTATTTGGACTTCGGAGAGTCTAATAACTTTTTTATTGCCTTTTGTTCAAAATCGGGTGAGAGCTTTGTCATTTCCCATTTTGTTTGGGGCAATTTTTTGGGTTGTTTTGGACTTTAACTGTTGGAGTTTGGATTTATCAATTTCTTTTTTTCTTAAAGGTGAGGTTTTGGCACGGCCGCGGCTTTACGAAAGGCCACAACTTGAAGCGCCACTAAACCTTGTGATGGCATTGCTAATTCGTTTCTTCCTCGACAGTGTAATTGTAGCCATGAAACAATGTAGTATGCAAGATCTATAATTTGATCTAAGAAGTTCAAAAAAATGTTGCGAGATGAAATATTTTTAAAGCTTATGATCAATAATTTTTTATATTGAACATAATAATAATAATGATTTCATTGCAAGTTCTCACTTGTGCCCCTATTCAGTTTTGGAATTCAAATTTCAAAGAATGAGGTTTGGTTGAGGTTGCATCTCTACTAAATTTACTATAACCACATCTCCCCACCCTGCTAAATGAACTAGATCCAGCCATGGAAAGACCTTGTGCTGTCATTATAAAATTAAAGCTCCATAAATGGTGCAGGTTTGTGACTACTTGAAATACACAAATTTATACAGTGTTGTGAGATGGCCTACTTGTAGTGCTTAGAAATCCTTTTCTTTTTCTTGATCCTATCATAAATGTGAACATGTTCAACTTGAAAGTTCGAAAGTTTTATGATGAGATTTGAAGTAACTCCACCATGGCCAGTCCCAAGCCTAAAGAAATGTGGAGGGTTTGTGTTATGTTGGCATAAAAATTTTGTCACACCTATTCATAAATCCAAGTCCTATGTTAATGGTGGAATAGGACATGTATAACTTACTTTAAATAATTGAGATAAGATTCGGATGATGATTTGAAGTGCAGCTTTATAAAGCACGGCTTGACAAAATAAATTTTTAAAGAAAAAGTTTATATAAGGATGCAACCTTATAATGTAGAACTACGGACGCACCTCAAAAATCCATCAGAAAATATAGTTTTAATGTTGAAAAACCCTTTGATTGATCATCTCGACATCAAGATGTATGACCATGAAAAATAAAAACATTTTAAGCCTCAGAAATAATACATTTCACAACATATTATCTACACCGTCCATTTTCAAGATTTTCATATGTTCATAGATCTAATTGATTTTAACTATTTTTGAAATTTAAAATTTTATAATTAAAAAATAGATTTTGAGATAATCCTAATAACATTTTACATCAAAATTATGTACCATGATTAAATTTGAAGGTGCATCTTACTTCTACAGCTACGGATGCATCCGTATCCGTATGCCAGCTGCTCCCATTTTTTAATTTTAAATTTTAGAATCCCATTTTTTATTGTTAGGTTTTCTGTTTCCTTCTTGGGTGTCTAGTTATCTGTGAAGGGTAGAGCAAAAAAATTGTTTTCTTATTTGGGTTTTAGCATTATTGATATGGCATGCCAAAAACATGTGTATGCCATTTCACACTTTGACACATGGCACAAAGGTCTCTCTCTCATGCATCTACATATATTCTGCATATTCTAAGAGAGAGGAAGAAAGACTAACCAACTAACTGGTCACCTGATTAAAAGTGTTAGTCCTTTGCACTTCTTTACAGAGGAAGAGCAAACTAGGCTTCTTTATTTCTCACTGATAGCATCATTCAAAAGCAGCTCAAATGCATAGACATATGAGCATCACATATTTTACATACATTAAGCTTGAACTTAAGATTACACCAAGGTCCTCACCAGTGGTTTAAGATCAACTGTTCACTGCCAAGATCTTCGGATCAAACGCCTATGAAATCTTGGCGATCTCTTTACTTCTCCTTCCATAGGCCATGGACTGAAACATTGCTGTAGCTTGAGTTTCTCATCCTCTTCTAATTCTAGCCCTTCCCACCAGTCTTTGGACCCTCTTAAGCTCTCTAAACTCAACCCAATGTTAAAGTTCGCGAACTTCTTCAACTTTGGACACCCGGTAATAGTAGCGTATTTTAACTTAGGCAATGCTGTTGATCCTGACCAAACTTTCTCTAAATTTGGCAGCTCCTCCAGTCTAAGCTCCACCAAGTTTGGCAGTGTCGCCCCCTCGACTGCCTCATTGGGAGTTACGGTAACAACACTGTTACACTCTTTTATAAGCAGTTTTTCCAAGCTCTCAAGCTTCATAAGACCAAGAGGAAGAGCCTCTAACCTTGGACAATTTTGGATAGCTAAGCGTTTCAATTTTCTCAGAGATCCTGCCCCTAAGTCCTCCCAAATGGTTGTCATGTTGGGTTGGTCAGCAATGTCCAGATGCTCTAAATTTGGCAAAGAGTTTTCCTCTGCTAATTCACCTCCCATAAACTTCTGCAACTCTCCGCATCTGCACACCAAAAGCTGCTTCAATTTAGTGAGCTTGTTCAAACCAGGAGGAAGGTGCTTTAGTCCATTGAGTCCCCTTAAGATTAAGCATTCCAACCACTGAAAATCTCCAATGCCCATTTCTCCATGCCAAATTACCTTCAAATTGGCCAGGTCTTGCAAGTACAAATCCACCAAGTTTGGAAATTTCGGGGATTCATAACCCACCTCCCCTACTATGTTATCGATGCTCTCACAGTCTTTGATGGAGAGAAGTTCCAAATTCGGTAACTCGTTCAGACCACAAGGAAGGCTATCTAGCAATGGGCATTCTCTTATTGTCATGCTCTTCATCTCTCTTAAGGCTCCAAAACCCAGTTCTCCTTCCCATAAAACTCTAAGCCTAGGCAATTTTCTAAGATCCATAGATCTCATGTTTTGTAGAGCACCAACTTTCTCCATTTGGCTCCCCTCTATTATTTTCTCTAGTTTATCACAATCTTCTACAGAGATGTTCTGTAACCTCTCAAGTCTATCTAAACTAGAGGGAAGCAGTACCTCTATCTTTGGACATTTATATAGCCTTAAGCTCTTGAAGCTTTTCAGAGCTCCAGTCGAGATCTCTCCATTCCAGAGAAGCTCTAGATTTGGACATTTACCCACAGTGATCTGTTCCAAGCGTCCTAGAGCTTCAAATCCCAAACCCCATCTCCAAATTGTATTCATCTTGCCAATGTTTGAGAGAAAAAGGTAACTGAGATGAGGAAGCGCAAAGCTTCCGACTGTAGTCTCCCCCATTATATTCTCCATTTTATCAGAATTGTCAATGTGAATCACTTCGAGCTTCTCAAGCTTGTGCAAACTAGAAGGAAGAAGGTTATCCAATTCAGGACAGTTCTTTACCTGTAAACACTCTAGGTTTCTCAGTGCTCCATCACCAAGTTCTCCCTCCCAAATAGCCCTCAGGCTTGGTAAATTTTCAAGCAAGAATTTTCTGAAGCTTGGAAGGGCATTTGCAGGCACATTTCCATCGATTATCTTCACTAAGCTTTGACATTCTCCTGCATATATATGCTCAAGTTTCGATAATCCATGAAAACCGGATGGAAGGATAGCTTTCAATTTTGAGCAATGTTTCAAACACAAGACCTGAAGATCTTCGATGAATCCCATGCCTGTATTGGCTGAAAATATTGCCCTTAAATTTGGAAGCTCTGTTAGGTCCAAGCGTTTTAATGCGATCGCATCAGCATCTCTCACCTGTGAAGGCAATAAAGACTCAAGGCAATTAGCATCAAATTCCAACATCTTACCAGGAAATCCCGATATCTTTGTTAGACAAGATTGAATTGTATAGTTCATTCAAGGCCAAATCTGGTAGAAACTTATTCATGCTTAGATACATCTCTTTCTCTCTCTCAATATATATATATATATATATATATATATATATCCCAACACCTATAGGCGAAAATGAACAGTGATTTCGCTTATGCTCATCACCGTTCAAAGTTCATCGTACGGTCACGATTGTACGATAGTATTTCAATTTTTATTTTTTTTATAAATCGAAATAATCTGAAATTTGGAGCGCGTATACATCTTAGTGAGATGCACCTAATAAAAATATAAAAAAAACGTTTCGAAAAATATAAATTGACCAAAATACCCCTGTAAATTTACAAGGGTATTTTGGTCAATTTATATTTTGCGAAATATTTTGTTCATATTTTTATTAGATTCTCCTATTTTTTATGAACATACGCTCAAAATTTTAGATCATTCAGATTTGTAGAAAAAAAAATGAAAAATAAAACACTACCGGACAATCGTGACCATACAATGAACTTTGGACGGTGATGACCATATGTGAAATCACTGTTCATTTTCGCCTATAGCCATTTTGTAGTATCTTCCTGTATGTACAGTGATTTCGCCTACCGTCATCACCGTCCAAAGTTCATCGCACGGTCACAATTTTCTGGTAGTGTTTCATTTTTCTTTTTTTTTTGATAAAAAATCAGAATGATATGAAATTTGGAGCGTGTGTACATCTTTGTGAGGAGCATCTAATAAAAATATAAAAAAATAATTCACAAAAAAATTGACCAAAATCCCCCAAAAATTTTTGGGGGTATTTTGGGTAATTATTTTCATGAATTATGTTTTATATATTTTTATTAGATACGGCTCACAAAGATGTATACATGCTCCAAATTTCAGGTCATTTTGATTTGTAGAAGAAACAATGGAAAATAAAACACTACTAGACTATCGTGACCGTGCCATGAGCTTTGGACGATGATGAGGGTAGGCTATTTTTTTTTATCATTCAATGATTTCGCCTACCCTCATCATCGTCTAAAGCTCATCGCACGGTCACGATAGTCTGGTAGTGTTTTATTTTTTATTTTATTTTTCTACAAATCAGAATGACCTGAAATTTGGAGTATGTGTACATCTTTGTGAGGCGCATCTAATAAAAATATAAAAAATAATAATTCGAGAAAATAATTGACAAAAATACCCCTGAAAATTTTCGGGGGTATTTTGGTCACTTTATTTCATGTAAAATATTTTTTGATATTTTTCATAGATTCGTCTATTTTTTATAAACAGACGCTCCAAAGTTCAGATCATTCCAATTTGTAGAAAAAAAAAAAAAATTAAACACTACCGAATAATCGTGACCGTGCGATAAACTTTGGACAGTGATGAGGGCAGGCGAAATCACTATTCATCTTCGCCTATAGGCGTTTTGTAGTATCTTCCATATATATATATATGAAAAGTCTTAAAAACACTTATAGGCAAAGTGCTACAGTGTTTTGCCTCCATCACTAATATGCTATGTCCATGACGGTTTTGCATAAAAACCGCCTCGAACCTACGGGAGCCATGGCAATCCCCCCATATTTTTTGCTTCAAATTTGCATGAAAAAAATCCCGTCATGGACTTGCTATGTCCGTGACGAACCGCAATAGACATGCTAAGTCTATGAAGGTCTTTAATCCACGCCATACTAAAAAATCGGACGGCGCCAAGCCTATAGGCGAAAATACTGTTCGTTTTCGCCTATAGGCGTTTTGTACTATCTTCCATATATATATATATATATATATATATATATAGTAATGATCCTATGAGACCCTCCCACACCCATGTGTGTAGGATCCCAAAGGATCACCATTAAGTCCCACACCCATGTGATAACTTTTCTAGAGATCTGTGTCAAATTTAATGGTGATCCTTTGGGGTGTATATATATATATATATATATATATATATATATATATATATGGGATAATCTAAAGTTCACAACCCTACAAATTGGATGTCATATTGGATGTCTTGGGTGTAACACAAGTTTGAGATAATTTTTTTAACTTTAAGTGTAGTCAATGATAGACTAACTATTGAATTCTGATGGACAAAGAGTGATTGCGACTTCTCTATATTAAAGTTAAATGGTCTCTTTGTATACTTTATTTTCTTAAAAGTAAAAATACTCATTTGTATTTTTAAGAAAATACACATACCTCATCCCCAATTATGGCTTCTAGCCCATCACACCTGGTGATACGAATAGCTTCGAGGGCCTTGAGCCTTCCAAAACCAGCATTGAGGAGTGAATTCACTTTTGGACAGTCTGAAACACTTAACTGTCTCAAATTTCCCAATTCTCCAACACCCAGTTCCCCCTCCCATACACCAGTTAAGTCTGATAATCTCAAAAGCTCTAAGCATACCATGTTAGGGTGCATTATGTACTCATTCATAGCCCCCTTATCAATTAACTTCTCAATTCCACTGAGATCACATATGGTAAGCTGCTCCAACCTTTTTGCTTTAAGTAAACCAGACAGTAAGTCCTTCAATTCAAAGCATCTCCATAGCTGGAATACTCTCAGGTTACTGAAAGTCTCGATTCTTTTTAAGCATGGCATGTTATGGATTATCACCTTCTCTAGCCTCACCAGACTGGACTCCAGTATCTCTATCCCATTGGTGTTTCCAATATGTATCTCCTCCAGGCTCTTGTTTTTAGAGAGGGAATTTTGGAGGACAGTAAGCAATGGGCATTCGGTGATTCTGAGAAATTTTAGGCTTTCTCCAAGTTCTAGTTCTCCCTTTAACAATGGGAGTCTAACGAGACACAAATTTTCCAAGCTTTCAAGTGGGTTTCTCTCAGTCCCTGACCCTATCATCTCCTTCAGCCCAGACCCATCTTCAATTCGCAAGAATTTCAAGGTTTTTTGTGCTGCTATAAATGCGACAACTGAGCTTAAATTGTTGCAGCGAGAAATGACAAGACCATCCAAATCATTCAAAACAGAGAACCCATCCATTGATTTGCAGTCGCAACACAGAAAGGCCATTAATTTGCCATACTTTTTCTCTGAAAATTCCTTTAGGTACTTAGATATCCAGCCAGAATAACTTGGACAGACTACAATGTGAAACCTCTGCAAACACTTCAATTTCTCAATGAATTCATGGCTAACGCATTCAAAATCCTCCACCATTATTTGCAGGCTTCTCAATCTTTCTAGGCGAGCAATGTCCTCTAGTCGAGCATTGGTTTCAGAGTGATTACTCCATTTAATGTAGCTTTGAAACAGGTCAAGTTCTGATAAGAGAGAGAGATTTGAAATTTCAATGGGAATCTGTTTCAATAATGAGTCCCTCAAAATCAAAATTTTCAAACTGTTCAGCTCTCCCATCTCTTTGGGAAGGTCTTTGATGGTTGTGCAAGAAAGATCCAGAGTTTGGAGGTTTTTCAATTCCTTAATTAGTGGAGGAAGGGCTGAAATTCCCGTACTTTTATGTAAGCTGAGAACTCGTAGGCCTTTCAGCTTGAAGAGAGAGAGTGGTATAGATGAAATTCCTAAATCATCAAGTGAGACAATGAATGAGCTGAGAACACATGAAGACAGGAAAAGGATGGAGAAAGCAACAATAATTCCAGCCTCAAGAAAAACATCAATAAAATGCACCCTCAAAAGTCCTCTCTCTCTCTCTCTCTCTCCCTCCAATATCTTCAGTTCAGGTAACAATCCAACAAACATGAGACTACAATCGTAAAGAATAAAATGGAAGAGAGAGAAATAATGATAAAGAACAAATTCGAAGAAAGAGAAAATACCAGGATGCCAAATACTTAGAACTTGGAGCTCCCTCCTGCTATCAAAGAAGCTCTCTGGAATTGCCGCCATGTCGTATAACTCTGAATGGATCGTATTTACCACCTTTCTTTGTGCTATGTTGGCCTCTTCAATTTCCTTCAATCTACTGTCTGTGCATATAAATTTCGTGATTTCTTTGAAAGTTTGCTCTATGGGAGGCTTGGTTTCACTCTCTAACAACCCTTGAGCAGTCCAATGTTCCATTACATCTTCTAGATCAAGAGGTCTAACATGGTTTGAAACTCTACAGTATATCAAACATGATTTATCCACACTGCTTTCTTCGAATTCTGAGAACTTCGATCCTTCAACAATCATTCCATGAATTCTTTTTTGATGATGTACAGTAACCCAGATAGAAACTACTGTTCGAAGGCTCACGGTGTTTTGAATTTCCAACTTTTTCCAGATGGTGGTTCTTCCATGTTCTGGATTTTTTTTCACCTTTATCTTTTCTGTTTCCTGGTCCATTAAGAGCTCCCATAGGTCTGATTCGGCTTTTTCAGAAGTTGAATTAGCCATGAAAGCTGAATATGCTGCTCAAAATATGAGAGAGAGAGTGAGAGAGAAGACAATTCAATTTTGATACTATTTTTCACTCTCCTAATCAGTTAAGTGGTTACACTGTTACATAGACATCTGAAGAAGAGGAGAGAGAAAGAACTCAATTCCAAAGTGATGCCCTTCATGGTGTCCTAGTCAGTTCAGTGCTTATGTAGCCAGAATTTTGTGAGTTCAAGAGCTAAAAAGGCCAGTTTAGTGCTTACGTAGCCAGAATTTTGTGAGTTCAAGAGCTAAAGAGGCCACGAAAGCTGGATGTTTTAACTGAAGGGAGGAGAGAGAAGGAACCAAAATAAATAAAGCCTGATACTTGATTAGTTTGATCAAATCAGCTTATAAGAGAGAGAATAATCAAAATCAAATGAGGTCTGATAGTTTTTTTATTTTTTTCAGATCAGCTGCATGAGAAACAAAGAACCTAATTCAAAACTGATGTGTTCCCCAAGTCTCCTGGTTCAGATTTCGAGTTCATCAAAAGCTGAACTATTGGCTTGGATCAACTGAAGAATAAGAATGAGAAATAACCATATTCAAATTTAAAGCTTTCCTCCAGTTTGCTTGCTGGAACTCTAAGAGCTTACTCAGGAGTCCAAATCTTGCTTTTTCA
Organism: Amborella trichopoda; assembly: GCF_054954075.1. Lineage (NCBI taxonomy): Eukaryota > Viridiplantae > Streptophyta > Magnoliopsida > Amborellales > Amborellaceae > Amborella > Amborella trichopoda. The sequence continues at coordinate 2,416,226 of NC_142336.1, forward strand.
GGAGTAAAGGTCACAATGAAAGCTAAAAACTTCAGTAGGAGAGAGATAACTCAGGAGTCCAAATATTCTGCTTTTTCAGGAGTAAAGGTAGCCATGAAAGCTAAAAACTTTTTTAGGAGAGAGAGAGAGAGAGAGAGAGAGAGAGCAAAAATTACCAAACCTGAATTGCTGAAGAGAAGGCAGAAAGAACCCAAAAGTCCAAAACTATGAAACTGAACCAGAGAGAGAGAAGCCCAAGAAGAGAAGTTGGAAAGAACCCAAAACTGAGAAGCTGAATTTTTGCAGATGAGAGAGGAAGAAAGAGGGAGCCATAAACTAAACGATGACCTGAATTTTTGCAGAAGTGGATGGAGAAGAACTCAGAACCCAATCCTGCAAAATGTAGTTTAATTGACCCCCCAATTATACAAAAAATCGGCGATGAACTCAATGCAATTATGCGAATATTTTGTATCTTATAATATATCTTTAGCCATTGTTTTTGTTCTGGGGTTCTTGTTTGAATTTGTCATTAGTTTCTTGTCTCTTTAAAGCATTGGGAATTACAATATTGCAAATCTTACAAAGGATGAAGATTACATGCGAGTGTGATCTAAGGAGAAATAATAATAAATTAAAAAATAAAAATAAAATAAAAATTTAAGAGAATATATCTTCACTCAAAATTAAAAATCTACCCAAAAAAAAATATTTTCACATTATCAACTTTATTCAATTTCAATATCTACTCTAAGTATTTCTTCCATTTAAATAAACCTAAATAAAAGAAATAAACTGTCTTGTCTCTCTAACTCTCACCACTATTCATTATCCCTTATCTCTCTCGAAATCATGCCATTTTTTATTCTCTTATCTCTCTCTAACTCTCACACCCTACTTTTTTTCTTTTTTCCCATTTCTCTTATTTTTTCCCATAGATCTCTTTAAATCACACGTTCTTCATATGTGATGTCTCTAAACCTTTATCTAAATCTTTTAAGTCTATCAAAATAAGATATTCGAAAAGAAAATACAACTTTAAACTATTACCTTTACTTATTACATGATTTTTTATTGTTTAAAAATATATCTTACTAACTTATCCCACCACACCTCATATTCTTAAAATTAAAAGAAATATAAGATTTTTATTTTGTTCGATCTAAATTTTTTTGATATATTTACTTCGTTCGATCAAACTTTTTTCGATCAAAGTGATAATCATTATTTTAAAAGAAAACACGTACAATGAAATCATTTACTTTTAATACAAGAATGTCATAATCATTATTAACTACTGGATGTGAAATGAGGTGGTTGAAGATATGTCATTGATTGGGGACGAAATCCAAAATAAAATTTATCAAATATTGATGAGATATTTTGTTTTTTGTTACCAATAATACTTCATTTATTAATATATAAAAAGAAATTACATTGGAAAAATTACAACAGTAGTCACCAAGACCAAATGAAAGGAAGCACCACGCTTCTCACCAAATCATTGGCCTCCCTATAAACATGTTGAAAATTAACTGTGAAAGACTCCACCAAATCTAAAATTTGCTACCAGATAGATTTCATCTCCTAGGGCACTCTCTATTTTTTGTTGCACCATTTAATCACATTCAATAAATCACATTCCACAATGCAACACTCAGCAATATTTTTTATTTTAAGGAGGCACTCTCCATTTTTTGCTGCACCATTTAATCACATCCAATAAATCACCTTCCACAATACAACAATCAACAATATTTTTTGTTTTAAAGAGAGACCATGAAAGAGGGCTTCAATCTCAACATATTTAGCAAAAGCTACACCAATGGGACCAGCATAGGTAAAAATCGTAGCCCCATTCATGTCCCTAACAATCATGCCTATACTCGCCAGATCCCCCATCAAAATTGAATCGGTAACTGCCCTACAAAGGTAGGGTCCATCTACATCTCGGCCTACACTTGACGATACCCATACGAAATAAATTCAGCAAGTTGATCGTTACATCCACCTCCGAAATATCCCTTCCCTCTTTTGTGACGGCCAACCAACACCACAATGTATGCTTGATATTATTTAAAATTCTATCAAAAAATAGAATGTCCCCTTCAAAAGTATCTTATTATTTTCTTTTCAAACTTCCCACAAAATTAAGCTTCACAATTTTCCAAATCACAGAGCCCACTTTTGATAAATTAGGGAAAGCCAATTGTGTTACAATACCCAAAACCGATTGATTGGGGTAAAGCAACTCTAATCCCTAGTTGTAAGAAAAACCAACACCAAATTTTAGAAACAAAAGTCACAGTGCAAAAATAATAATAAGATATTTCATCCTATTGGATTTTCACATCCAATATCTAAAAATAATTACGACTCCCTTATGCCAAAAATAAATAATCTCATAATGTACGATTCCATTTTGGAAAGAAAAAATTTCGAGATACATGAGATAATGTCGCACACTTTTTTATGTGAAATATTCAGATCCACCTACGAATCATTATTTCCAATAGAGACTTTTTATTTTTGCATTAAAATACTTGGACCACACCATCCAAATATTGGATTTGAACTTCACTTTTTGGACCCGTATATTTTTGTTTATGTTACATTATTTTGAGGATTACATCCCAAAATTTAGGGCCCTAATAATACTCTTAAATTTGGTTTTACCGGGAGGAGTGAATAAGAAAAAATGCTCTCACGATAGATTAAATTATTTTCGAATTTTTAAATTAAGATTTCAAACAACATTCAAAAATCACCACATCAATATTTTCAGAAAAACAAAAATTGAGCTTCCGAATGTTAAAATGACTTTATTTCGGATATTTTTCTCTCGTGTAGATGTCATTAAACTTTTGACCAAAATTATCACCTGGCAGTGTATAACTCGTGCTTCAATTATCACCTAGCCAGGAGACCGGCCTAGAACCGCCTGCGTCATCAATTTCTTTCATGATTTTTTTGTTTAGTAAATAAGTGGAGTGATCTTTATTTTTATATTAAAATTATTTTTGAAACTAAGTGATCTTTAAATTTTTCTTATTAAAAAATTGCCCATTCTGGCACAGACTCACTTGAGTCGGACCAAGGGAACTCGGGCCCGGAGCCTGACCCTAACTCATAAATTGACATAAGCACTCCCAATCAAGTCATCCATATCAGCTACATTCATTATAAATACATGTATTCGTGCACAAAGACATGCATGCATGTGTGCTTGTGAGTGTATCCATCATATAAGCTGATTTGGCTCTATTCAAATTTCTTATTGGTCAATTTCAACATCTCAAAATACATGCATTATTCTATATATACAAGGTGTTTAACTCTATTAATCCGCAAAGAAAAATCCCGAACAAAAAAAAAAAACAAAACAAAAAAAACAAAAACAACGAAAAAACAGTGAAAAATTTGAAGCCTCCCCCTTAATCCACTTCAAAGATTTGCTATGCCCTCAAATTGCACCCAAAAAAAAGGGGGAAAATGGCCAAAAAATAGGAAGAATGAGACCCCAAAGCCCCTTGTGAATATATATAGTTGTAAAGTGACCATCTTACTCCATCAAGCCTCGAATTCTCCCGCACAATTGGCCTCCTTAAAAGATGGTGGAACTTCGTTTTCTTTGTCTTTTGAATTGCTGCCGCTGCTGCTGCCCTCTTTCGCCGCCCTCTCTTTGGCCCTGAAAGCATCCAAATTCCGATACTCTTCCTTTAGTAGCTTTTCCAAATCTGGGTGCTTCTTTAGAGGTTTCTTGTCCTTCCGGTAATGGTGAAAGGCCCTGACAAATTTAGCAGTGATTCTACGGGTGAGGAGGGACCATAAACTCAAGGGCATCGCTTGGCAGTTAAGACCCAATCGATCAATTCCAAATCTGGGTGCTTCTTTAGAGGTTCCTTGTTCCTCTCTCTCTCTCACACACACGCACTCACCCCGCCCGCCCGCCCGCCCACCCACAAAGACCAGTTATAAGAAAACAAGCAAATGCTCTCTCTCTCTCTCTCTCTGTATGTGCAAAGGTACATCAGCAAAAATTACCAGTACTTTTCAAGTCCGTAGAGATTGCCCTTCTTGTAGAAGTCAAGGGTGAGCTGTTCAAAATCCTCATACAGGTCGTCTCTGAACTTCTTTTCCAGCCCATAACTGGAAGAAGATAAACAAGAACACAAGAAAGAAAGGAATAAAAGGAAAAAATCGTTCGTTATTTCTTTCTGAATTATCCAGTTACTAGAATCATAGGGAATATAGGGTCTGCAGAAAATCTAATTCAAAAAGAAAAATACCCAAGTTCAGGAAACATCCGCACTAAGATCAAATTTTTGAAAACGATAATACACTCCTGCTTCTAAGAAATAGAAGATAAATCTACCATCTACCAAACACTTAAAATGTAGCTACAAACTGCAGTTAAACATGAGAAGGCCTGGAGGCTATAACTGGGCCCTGAAATGAAGCACCAGGAAAAAGTCAAGGCAATTCTGTTGCTCTCTCTCTCTCTCTCTCTCTCTCTCCCTCTCTCTCTCCAGCAGCCAAAACTTCCTCCTTTGGCTTTTTTGTTGTAGTACTTAGAAGTAACGTGGAATTCAAGAGTTTAGCCAGCATTCGCCGTACTTTCCATAATTGTTTGCATATGCCTATGGTCAATGCTAGACTTCCCCTTTTTAAGTAAAAGGTTCGGAGCTATGCTTGCAGGGTCCTATCAGTCAGTTGTTTGTGCTAATTTGGAGAAGAATGCATAGTGGAAAAGACCACAGAAGCCAATTTAATTAGCCCAACATTTACTTACCAAAAAGTAAGAAAGACAAAAAGAGCCCAATCCACTAAAGATAAGTAGCAGATGAGTTATTGCTAGAGGGATACTCTTTGGAAGGAAGTAACGACACCAACCTGTAAAACCTGAACAGGCATTCAGCTCCATAGTTGTACTTGGCAGCTGCATCTTCCAGTGCTAGCTTCCGAAAGTCATTATACATTGAACGTACAAACATGCTTCTGAGGAAATACGACCAGAACCGATACAATGTATTCATTTCCTACAAAAGTTACACATGGAATCATTGACAAATTTTCCAGCTTCCATATTTTGTAATTGGGTGTGGTTTGCATAAGGTTGCAACCTTAAACAATCAGATTAAGGTACACCTCCAAACTTTGCCATGAGATGCAATATTGGCGTCGGAAATTCTTCGGATGGTACGAGAATCTATTCTTATCTTTAGCTATAAAATCTTAAACTTCAAAAGTGGTCCAAATCAAGCAGATCTATAAACAGATGAAAATCTTGAAAATGGACAGTCTAGATAATGTCTTGTAAGATGTACTATTTTTAGGACTTTAATCTCTTTTTTTCTCCATATCTATACATCTTGATGTCAAGATGATCAATTAGATATTTTTCCTACATCAAAACAACCTTTATTGAAGGGTTTTAGAGGTGCACCTTAATTTTACATTTTAAGATGTCAACATTATATAAACTTTTCCCTTTTTCTAGATGTATAAAACCATCATGAAAGGGAAGGCATAGGCTTTCCAGAAAACAAAAGACTCAGACCTACTATGATTTGATCCATCGTAACTCAAGTAATATATAGCAACAAGGAGACCAAGGGTTTAACAAAGAAAATATATGTAAATGACTTCCTATACTCATCACATATCCTCTCTCCCCCCCCCTCCCCCATGCCAGGCCCAACAAAAAAAAAGGAAAAAAAGGCCACCACACAAGCACACACAAATGCATACATACATACAGAAGAATTTCTGCTGCTACTTGCACTGTATCACATCTTTCTAAGAGAACCACCCGTACCTCCCGAACATCAAACATAATATATTTCTATATGTGTTTGTATTTGTGCGAGTATCACACAAACGGGATACATCACATTATTACCATCACTAAATAAAAGGAACCATTATGTTAAGTTGTCAACATTACCAAATAATTGCCATTAAAACCTAATCTAAAATTTGCATCACACCCCTATACTGACAGTGCGCCATCAGAATTACCTTTTTTTTTTTTTGAGAATGGCACCAACATTATCTTATATATGCTATTATTCCATATTATAAATTTGACTTCATTTGTACCCCACCTGAAAATTACCAAACTGTTCAAATTAAAAAGAACAAGGATGCAGTTTCCATAAGGCCCAGACTTTATGCAACAATTAAAGCCTCACCTCATAACTTCAATCAGAACACACTTCACGTATGGGAAACCCCTGTGATGGCTCTAAACTCTATTTCCACCACTGGTCATGACATTTGTAGCTCAAAAAGTGGCACAGATCTCGTACATCTCTGAATACTTGAAAATGGACAGTCTAGATAATGCAAATACACACTTTTTGTTTAGCTTGAAATCCTAATTTTTTTTATATTCATAATGGTCAACATCGAGATAATCGATTTGAATGTTTTTTTACTCCAATCTACAATTTCCAGCGAGATTTGAGATGCGGCTTTACTTTTTTTTCATGAGACCTAGGCCTTATTTTAACCCTTTCCAATAAACAATTAGTTATTGAACAAGGGAAATTGTTACTTCCAAAATGCATTGATCATGCTTAAAACATTAGAAGTATCAACAAGAAAATAAATTAATCTATATGAATCATTCTTCAGATATTACGAGTATGGATACAACTCACCTCACTGCAACCAATTCCTAATCTCTTCCGCTCAGTAAGACAACGCTTGTAAAACTTCAAGTACCTATACCAAGGAGCAAACATATCATCAAACAAAATGTTAACCCAAGTATACTACATGAATCCACCCCACCCATCAGAGAGGGAAAAAAAAGTAATCTTCCCACAACAAATAGGAAAAGGGGCAATGAGAGAAGAATCAAATTACTTCTGCTGTTTGAACCCGTTCGCTTCCAAAAGCTGATGACTTGGATGCTGAAATGGAGGGAAGGACTTTGGCATAGACCCCACAGGGGGGCTGCTTCCAGTAACTGTATTGCTTCCAGAATGGACTCCATGTGGAGAAGCACTCAGTTTTGAAGATGTCAGGCTGTGAAAATAATTAAAGAAAAAATCACTATTATTGATATTTTATTCTTTGAAAATTTTATCCAAATAACTGTTCGAAGAAGCAAGAAGTTTTTTAAATAAAAAATTCAACTTTACTATCACTAGGAAAGACGCAACTGCCCATACCCATCAATGACTCCAATGGGAAAGGAAACCAAAGTCCATTGGACCACAATGTTCCACATTCAATTGGAATCATCACGATCTAATGAAATGATGGATGGTAGAGAGGGAGTGTGTGACTCTCCAAAAGAGGGAATCAGCCTCATATGGGGGATCCCACTGTCTTGCACACATCATCCATAATTTAAACAGATAATGATTACCCTAATAACTATGGTTTCCCATATTCCACAAGCTTATACCATAAAATAAAAATTAAAAATAAATAAAAAATAAAAAAATGACTACAAAATTCCAACTTCGATGTTTTTAAGGCAAGATGCAACCGCCCAAACTCATACGCCACCTAAAAAAATATAACTTAATAAATAAATAAATAAATAAAAGAACTCACCAGTGGCTTTCAGGAGGTGTAGACCCAAAGAAAAACCCAATTGAAGTACTGGGAGGACTTTCAGATATAATTCCCTGGCGATTGTTACGACCAATATTTTGGTTCCTAAGATTGCTAGGAAATAAACGCTGATTATGTAATGTGTGTGACTTGTTCGAGCCTTTGTTTCTCCTACGAGAATTAGAATGGCCAGTCTCTTCTAACCCATGGTAACCACCAAAACCTTGATTGAGTTTCGAACCTGACAATCCAGGATTAGGACCAGTGGATCTATGATCGCCGTCCCTTGTTTCGATACCAAACTGACTCCTCTTGCCACCACCAGATCGGCTAGCTTGTAATTCCTACCAAACAGTAAATCAGCAACGAAATATTTTTTTTCAAAATTCACACACCAAGTAAACCCCTCCTCCCTCCCTCCCACATGCACGCACGCACGCACATGCGAACAGGTGTGTGGGCACACACAGAAGCACATGCACGCACGAACGCACGCACCACACACCACACACACCCTAGGACAACTTATTTCTTCATGTTTCAGACCAATTTCTAGGTGAAGATTTTACTTAAAGAAAATTATGTCAAATTCTAACTATCAACCAAAAAATTGTCTAAGAAGAAACTAGATTGCAAATAACCATATAATCTATCAGCCATACAAACCTGTTCATAAAAATAGAGGCCATCATTGATTGCAGTTACAAGCTCATTTGAGATGACTGCTGACTCCCTTGCATCAGCTCTGTCACCCTCACTTAACTTAATATTCTGCAGAGCACATCAAAAACATTAGAGTACCATACAAACTCATTGCCTAGGTACCATTCTGACATTCAAAAAAGAAAGAATAAATGACTTCAACCATGGCAAACCATCAACAAAGATGCAGGGATTTTCAACTTAATTGCTGGTATAGCACCAGGGAACTCATTCTCTTTTTACTTGAAAGCCATAGCAAAAGAGAATTCTATCAAGGAAAAACCTAATCCTAGGACAACAATCATTCGCTACTATTTCTAGTACAGATATTAGCACTACCACTACTATTATCTGTCAGAGTGATTCATGATTTTCTTTTGATTATGACAATATACTGATACCACTCTGTCCATTCATAATGCACAAGGTAAATAAACAAAGAGCAATTCAGGACAATAGGAACGCCTTTTCATTATGGACAACTTTTATTGTTGAGTTAGTAAAGTAAATGGTCTATATCCATGAAGTAGCTTAAGCTATAATGAGGGAACAAATCCCCACAATCCAAGAAATCGTAAAAGCCAAATCGCAGGCTGCTTCATGAGTTACTCCATACACATGTTCGAATAAGATCTCCAAAGAGCCAACAATATCCAGAAGCAACATTGCAGCTGTAAGGCCCCCGTTGTCGAAGGAAAATCCTGCTCATCCATCAAATCACATTCGGTGAATACCCTTCACAGTAAGGGGTTCAGAAAGCAATGCTAGGAAGATCCCACAACTAACTCGAATGAACACCTTGAAACTGAAAGTTCATCAATTCAAATGTGAGAAGCTTACCCTGGCCAACCATAGCCATCTAATCAGGAACTCGATCCACCTTCTAAACTCCTCTGTGACAATAGCCCTTGATATTGTGATCATCAAATGTGTTCCTTCACCACTATTGTCCCTCCCCACTTTTTTGTAGACAAAAATGTACGCACCACCATTCGTCCACAGCCCTCTTCCTAGAGAGGAACATACCTTAAGGCTCATTTTTATATAGGGTAGCAATCAAATTCTAGATGCAGTAGAGTGAGAGAGAGGGTAGGGGGACGGGGGAGTGGAGAGAGTGTCCGAGAGGAGGGGGAACCCACTTATGTTACTCCTACAAAATTTTGGCATATCTTAATTTACGTACACCCGTAAAGGATAAAAACATTAATTTATAAAAGCTCCCAACCATACAAGAGCACATCAATACTTCAGGTATGTCTGGTGACCTAATTCACCTCAAAGCCCAATAAAGTCAGTGCATAAAATGTTCAACAATCTCCTCAACCGTCTACACATCACACAGAAATCACAGATGTGGAAAACTACTGTTCTTTAATATGACTGCAGCTTTTGAATACGATTGGTGCTATCAACTGTTCATCTAGTCTATAACTCTATATTTAAGTGCTTGACATCTGGATTTCTATTCTCTCTTCTTCTCTCCATTGTGAACTTTAGAATTCAGGAATTCATAAATAAAATGTTTACTACCACCTTCATTATGTGAAGTTTAGCTATCGGAATTCTATTCTCTCTTTGCTAAAGCTAAACTCTAGATTCAAGGGACTTCCTTGATACAATCAAATGTTTATATTTATTATGTAGAGTTAGCAATTGTGTAGGCCATGGGAAGTAGGTTTTTAAATTCTGAATTTTCGGTGTCCATCTTGAGCCTGTATTTCATCGTTTGCAGGTGTAGACAAGTTCGCATTTTAAATGAGGCTGTTGCCTCCATGTGACGGAAATTCAAGCTCCATGCCTTTAGGTCTCATAAACGCTAAACCAAAAAAACACTTAGAAAATGGAAGTTGAACTCGGAATGGGAAGATTAAGTCACAAAAAGTTTAGTATTAGCTGATTGTAATTGAATATGGTACTGAGATAACAAATACGCACCATGAACCCACATTCAGTAGCTGGCAATGTCTGCCTTTTAAACTTTTAAACTCATGTGAGAACCTTGTGGCTGTGCTTAGACTAAGCAGGCCTGCATTGGGGTATTGATAGCATGCTAGGAGTCTGGGCAGCTGCTAGATTTATGACTTAAAGAGTTCTGTGCTTCCTGCTAACTCTTGAATTTTTGCCGAGTAAGCATATTTTCATTCCTTATAAAAAGAAAAGCATATTTGGATTGATTGATAGTTAATAGATAAAATCCTCACTAGTAAGTTGCAGTCATATTCAAAATAGTAGTTACCGACAGGAAAGGTAAGACGACTAAAATAATTGACCAACCATACAGCAACGATACGCCATTGATGGAAATATTTCAAGAGACATTGTAAAACATAGAATGCAGTAGCGACACGAACATCATCAACATGTTAAGAGAAGGGTCTTATTGAAGCCACCATCTGGCATTATCCTGAATCTGGTGTTTCAAATCATAAGAAATGCTCACAGATTACAGTTTGCCAAAGTAATGAGTCCAAGGACTAAATCTCTATCTAATAAAAAGGCGAAGAAAACCAAATAAATAGTCCATAAGATACATCAAAACATGAAATTTGCAGAGAGACAACTGAAATAACCTTCCAACCTAGAAACGACAACTGAAATAACCTTTCAACCTAGAAACATAACTAGAGAGACATCCCTTTGAGCTAAGTACAGGTGACCTACATTTATCCTTCAGTAGCACGTACAATTGGTGTACCTGGGTAACGATAACAAGTCTCTGTACATCCTGATCATTGACATCTGTGTCATCCTCTTCTTCATCAGCCCTATTAGAATATAAGGCAGTTCAGAAGCAAAATCAATATCAAAAACGTGTTCAGCATAAGTCATATTGAACAAATTCATTTAATTGAGAGCAAGTAAATTAGAGGATGAAGATAAGGCCAATTACCTTTGGTGAAAATCAAGTTAGTACTAAACTAAACACACATAATCCAAGTGAATACAAGACAACTAATTTAGTAAATAATTATCCATGAAGAAGTGAATCTTCTCAAATAATGTGCAAAATAGATTGAAATTTGAGCACTTTTTGAACTTTGGAAAACAAAAGATATTTATCATATACTACAGCCACAAAATAATTATATCACATTTCAAAAGCTAAGTAACAAAAGGATGATAATAATCAATCTTCAGAAGCAAATACTTAACTGCATATAACCATAATCAATACCACATGACTGCGACGGGTGGATATAGCAGTATTCTGGTAAGAATAACTGGACATCATATATTCTAGAAACAGATTTTAATTAATAGATTAAAATGTGGTGGTCACATCCCTGACTACGTGATTGGCACATTTTAGCCCTCCATTAATGGGCCATACATGGCCCTCTTGGTGACAAAAGGAGACTTAATTAAACTTGTTTATTTGCTTATAAACTTAAGGGATAGTTAAGTGACTTTAGTCTTTTTTATGTCTCATAATAGGGGTATTTGAGTCTCTCTTTTTTGTCACATATGCATAAAACAAGTAGAAGGGGATGTCCAGCCCCTTCGCTGATTATTTTGCTGAGGAAAATTTTAAGAAACAACCTTTGAAATGACTTCGTTTGTCTCTTTACATCGAAAGCCCACTCGAGAACCCTACCCAAGACCATCTCAGATCATCTTCCCATCTTCTTAGGCACTGAGTGCCCTGAGGGAGCCCAGACCAATACGGTTTGAGCTGCATCACGCCTGGTTCCACAAAAGGCCTCTATCCTCAACCTTTTGTGGACCATTTGGTTGGAAGTTGGAAGAAAATAAACAGATCAATGAAGGAAGAGAATTAAACATCATGGCAATCAAGGACAACATCAAGGTCACAAGGATAGAGTGGGTGAGGTAACGTAAAGAGTAGAATACTTACCCTACATGTTACTAAATTGGAAAGCCATTACCAGGTCAACATCAATGTCTTCTCCTAGATCCTCTCACTGGTTTGCTCCAGAACCAAACACCATCAAACTTCACAGTTCACATAGATGGGTTCTCACATGATAATCTGGTGTTTGCATGAGTTGGTGGTGTTTTTGGAGAAAGCTTGGGTGCTATGCTTCTGTCCTATTCAAAACCATTAGGGGTGGCAATAGAGAACGTGTCAAAGATCATGCCCTCCTTGAAGGGCCTCAAATTGGCTCCTCCCAGCTTGTTGAAGGGTAAACAATTATTTACCACCCCAATAGACAATCCAACTGTCCTTCGAGACCAGAACTTGTGTTTGACCAAATCTTTGAGCTAAATAGATCCTTACACGTTTTACAACAGTACAATTGACACGATGCAAAAGCAGATACCCTTGCGAAAGAAGAGTTCAGTGCCCTAGTTTTGCAATTAACCACCCTTACCTGCCAAGGAAGGCGGATCATGCCCTATCTTTTGAATACAGTGTTCAAAACTCGCTAGAATTGGCTCCGACTCGGGTAAGTTACTACGAGCCTGGAATTGGGTAATTAAAGTACATTGTACATACTCGAGCAAGTACTGTACAAACTTGCCCGAGTACTGTGGAACTCAAGCAAACTTGGACGAGTCGCTACAGCACTAGCCCGAGTACTGTCTGCACACTGATTAAGTTTAAAAGGGGGGCCGAAATCTTCCCCCCTAATTTTCTTGATTACTTCAATTCTGAGGTTTAGGTTTTGCTCATTTGAGCCAAAATGGCATCCTTAGAAATATTTTTGCCTGATATGCCAATTCGGAATAATAAATTTGAAAAAAAAAAAAACTCAAGATTTCAGTCCTTTGACAAATTTTTAAGATGACAAAAAAACAAGTCAAGTTTTTGCCTAATTATGAAAATTTGTGATTTCTTCGCTCAATTTTTTATGTTAAATTCAATCCCTAAGCCTATATTTGTGCTCTTGATCCAACAATAGACTTGGCTTTCATAAAAGAATTTGTTGTTCATCCGAATTTTTTAAGAGCTTGGATCTACTAGATACAAACTCGTAACCTAAATCGATTTGAAGGTATTGATTTCAGCTGCCTAAGAAAAGTTTGAAAAGGATAGGAGGCATCAAGTCACATCGAAACCAAAGATCAGGGATCGGCCTCAAAAATTTGGCTATGTTTCATTGTTTTCAATTTAAATTCATCAACTTGATTTATTTTACTAAATCAAATATAACTGATTTATAATTCATTATGCATATCGTTGAATGTTTTTTACAGTGTTAAAAAACTCAGCCGAGTTGAAATGGACTCAGCCCGGTAACATGGCATCAGTTGTTGCCAAGACAAGCTCCCAAGACAAAATCAGCCATTAAAAAGGTCTTAAAAAATCATAATTTTAAGCTTTTAACGAAATCAATAATAAAAGATTGGATCATATGTTTATATATTGTTTACGGTTTTTATGATGATTTGTGAGTTTTTCTTATAATATGCTCTACTCTTTTTTTTCTGAATTATTTCAAGTCATAAATCTCTTTTTTTATTATTCCTTCTTACATGCATATTTTTTTCCTTTTTTATACTGTAATGTTGTTATTCCTTCTTCAACTTTTACCTATTTTTTTATTTTAACCTTTTCTTTTGGCTGTTTTGAGCGCTTTTGGGGCTCATACACTACTCAGGACTCGGATTCACCGAGTTACTCGGCTCAAACAGGGGCTGAGTTCCAAGCCCTATCCAAGTTTTTTAAAATAAATTGTTTCATGAGGGTGGACCGCATTTCTACATATGCGGTCCAGAAAGTATAAAGCATCCATCTTAAATGCAAGTAGGTATTCCATCTAAAAACAATGGAAACTAACAGTCCAAATGTTTTCTTACTAGAATTATTATTCTAAGTTTTTAAAATTTATTTATTTTTCATATTCATGATCTCCATGTTAGAGATTACATGTCCTTAAAAATTAAGTCTTAAAATTCATCTCAAAAATGGATTTATTAAGAGGCCCGCATTTCTGCGTATGCAAGCTTGGCCGCATAGAAACCGGGTCCTTGGTTGTTTATGATTTTCCGATATTTCTATTTCCAAAAATTTTCAGATTCTATAATTTTCCAATCAATAATACTAATTTTTCTTATTCCATGGTTTATACAGTCTATGGCTGGGACATGATTCGAGCGAAGCCAAGATGGCTCGCCCAAGTCACTATGTTTGCACGCATTTTTGAAGCACCACGCCTCCATGCGAATAGCACAAGAGACGGTTGCAACCAAGGCTCTTAGGCACCAAATACACCTAAAAAGGCATGTATTAGCCCCCCAACCCCCTCCCCCTCTTAAAGCCCATCCAAGCCCTCAAAACACCAAGGCCCCTGCTTTTCTACGTCCCAGGACCCGCCCAATAAAAACCATGGACCCCAAAGCCTTTCTAGTCATGGAGCACGTAATAAAGCCCGTATTTTGAAAAGCTCCCATATGACCTCATTTTGGCCCTAAAAAGAGCACAAAGGTGGGCCCCACTGACCTAAAGATACCCCCCAAATTTCAGCCCAATCGAGCGTCACAACAAGGAGAAACGAGGAAGATGAGATAAAGGAGTATCGTACACCATAGGTGTACAAAAATGGACATGAGAAAGAATACAATAAACTCCTAAAACTTTGACCTCAGTGGCTCAAGACTATCACGGATGAACTAAGAAAGCCAGAAAAACCTTAACTCTCGAGTTTCACGCCAAACGGAACTTGCTAGGCCCCACTACCAAAAAAGGGTTGTTTTCATACTATTCAGGATTTTAAAGCTTATACCAGTTACCAAAAGTAGTAAAATCCTGCAACACTTCTTCAAAATTGGGTATACTTTGAGCCCTTGGATCTCTCGATCCACAAGCCGTGCTGAAATTTGGATATGCCATGCTCCTCAACGAGCACATTCTTTTGGTATAGGCCATGCACATGATCGTCGATTGGATAAAAAGAAATCCTAAAGAGAAGTCGGCAAGTTTTGAAGTTCGGGAAAAAACCAGTTTGTGTGACCTCCTCGCGCTTCTTCGGCTATAACTCGACATCCGGCCATCAACTCTCAAATTTAGTGCATTTCAATCGTGACTCGAATACCTTCGAGATGACGTAAGAAAACTCACGATTGGGGTCCAGATCGACGGTCATCCGAGGCTTACAAGTGGGCAAAACTTATGTATAGCAGAATTTTTTGGGTTCGTGGCAATTTGCCAAAGCCATAACTTGGCCGATCAGAGGTCCTTTGTCACACGTTTTACTGCAAAATGATCGTGAAAATGTTCCCCTCGATTTTCCAACGAAAAATCCCCAATAAACTTAGCATTCCTGAAGAAATCAGTCGAAGAGTGTTGAAGAAGATTAGCATGAAAACTATAAAACCCAAAACAAACAAAGCTCCACCAAATCTTCATGGTTCCATCAGTGTTTTAAAAAGCAGACCGCCCAACGCGTAGGCGGTCCAGAAGGCTTGGGCACATCACCAAGGCCTAGGCGACCAAATTAGGCGGATATCCCTGGGCGCCCGCCTAGGCGCCCGGGAACCCGCCCAGGGGGCCGCCCAAGGCCTGCGGCCCGCTCAAGGGCAGAATTGCGGCTCCTTGAGGGTATTTTTGGCTCATCTTTTTAATACTAAATGGGTAAAATTGTGGGTTTTTGAAGGCTATTTTTGAGAAAGAGAACTAAAAAAAAAGTTCTACTGGGCGGCCCAGGTTCTGGATGCCCCTGACCGCCTAGGTGCCGCCTAGCACTTTTTGAAACACTGGGTTCCATACAAAACATATATCAAAACATTAGTGGCGGAGAAATCTACATTTTCCCAGTAATAGTTCGCCCATTCTGGCACCAGAGAAGCCATAACCAAGGCCCCAATGTTACTAGTTCACTCCAACTTTGATGATGATTGATGACCACAAGCATCATATCCAGTACTATCATTGAGCTTATATGGCCATGAGGTCTATTGCAAGTTTTTTGTTTTCTTTCTTCCCCCTTAACTTCTTTGCTATATTTTTTACAACAATTGGGGAATATACAGGCCAGCAACAAGTTTTTCACCTTTCCTTATACGTTTAAAATTTTCATGCTCATAATAAGCACATTAAATACTACTCCTCTAATATTAAAGAGGAAGTAATATCCCAAAGAACATTGTTAGCACGTTATGAAGAAAGGTCAAATCTCAAATCGGGGACTGTGGGATCGAGAGATGCAAAAAGATCTGTCGCATAGGGATTCAGATCCATACACAATGTAACAGAACCATAATCCCAATATGGCAGGAGCCTGATCCAAAATTGTCCAAAATCGAATGACTGAAGCATATGGGATCGAAGTCCATCCAGCTTAACTCAAGCTTCACCAAGTAGGGTACTCTAGCTCAGGAACGAAGTGCGTTGGAACGATATGATTAATTTTTTTTTGAATTCTAAATCCAAAATATCAATAACTACAAAATCCTATTTTTTAGATTGTTAATTTTGTTATCATTGGAGAGTATTTCATAAGTGAGAAGTGAAACTGAAAACCAAAATAAGGATTCAAATTTCAGTCCTCGGGCATGAAAAAAGATATAGTGTTTGATGGAAATGTGGTGTCCTTGTTATCCCTTATTTGGGTCCTTTCACTTACATGTGATTGGCATGCAACTGGTCAAATGCTCTCCAGATTCAAAGGCAAAAAAAAGATTCCAGAAGCGTAGAAGGGGCCAACCTGCAAAGGTATTTGTAATAGTGGATATGGTCAACAAAAGGGCATTAGAAACAAAGATTAATTGTATAAAGCTTATAGAGCTTCCAGTAGGTGAAATGAAAAGGATTTAGGGCAGGACATGGCACAACTTCAGCTGCTCTCCTTCATCTACAGCTTCATAACACGGCAGCAGCTTGTATGTCAAGGTGTTTATTTTCATGACCTACAAGTTCAACGTTCGAACTTCAAGCTTCAAACCCTGGTTGACATTGTGGGCATTAAGATTGTTTCTCAACTAGTTGATCTCTATACCGAAAGCCAATTCAGATTTTAGAAATTTTTGAGAATTACGCTCTTGAATAGAGAGAGAGAGAGATTATGGATTAGGGAGTTAGAGAGAGGATGGGTGGGGGAAAAGTGGGGCGGTCCGTGCATGAAACTCAAAATGTGCTGGAGATCTTTTGTACCAATGTAAAAGAAACTCGATTCCCCATTGGTTGTCGTTGTGAGCACTAGGATTGTGTTTTTTTTTTTTTTTGAGTAAATGTGGGGGCATTAGGATTGTTTGCCAACTAGTCGATCTCTATGCTAAAAGCACATTCAGATTTCATAAACTTTAGAGAAATATGCTCTTGCACAGAGAGAGAGAGAGAGATTATGAACTGGGGAGTTAGAAAGAGGATGGGTGGGAGAAGAGGGGGTGGTCGGGGCATGAGACTCGAAATGTGTTAGTGATCTTTTGTACCAATGTAAAAGAAACTCGAATCCATTTATTCATGCACCCTTCATTTGGATGAGAGGGATCTAGATCCCCAATTTTGCAGATCAAGATCCCTAAATTTATAAAATTCTAGAATCAAGATCCCTTGTCCCAAGTGCAGGATCGAGCTTCCAGAGATGGGGCAAGAACCTTAGGAGATCCTACTAACTATGCTCAGGACCACATTCTGTTTACTTCATCTTCACAAATTGCTGACATTGTCCATAAGGATCTCTTTAAAGACCAACATTCAATGTCATCTTCCAAGCTCCCATATTATAGAGCCTGCATCTCGGATTAAGGGAGGCCATTAAAGACAAATATGTACTTTACCTCATAACGGCTTAATGGAGAGAACCAAAAAAAGATCTCGTAGAGCCAAAAGTCCAGTTGAGAGGTGAAGCCATGATATTTATTGCCTCCAATGGTAGCACAAAGAAAGGAAATTCAGTGAAGTCAAATCAGAAGGATAAAGGATGCCAAATTCCTAAATTTGCTTAGTTTCTTGAAGATCTCAGAAAGAAGAGTGCACATAATGGAGCAGAGTACGCCTCTTAATGAAGGGCAGTAGAACGCACCATGCCATGTGGGATAGATTGTCCAGCAAGGAAGGATTTCCCCAAGCCTTTGAATGATAGAATTGGACCTTTTGATAGCCTTCTCAGAGCTTCACATGAGCTTGTTAGAAAGTTAAGACAGCTCTATGATTCTTATTCTTATGGCAGGGGCGGGTAAGGGTACAAGAGACTGTTGGCACATAACATGCAAGATCTTGTCACTAAATCTCCAAAAAAAAAAAAAAAAAAATTGCAAGGCCACTAGGAAGTGCCTAGATCTTGGATTCAGTGGTTCTTTACAATCTCACCACAAAGGAATTAGAACTAAAATTAATAAAATTCGCATTGGACGAAACTGATGTGAATTCCAGGGCAAACGAGACTTGAGGAGATTTGAATACACAAACAGAAAAATAGCAGATATAGACAGTGAACCAAAGCGTTGTTAATCAATCTGAATACAATTGTGCATCCTACATTTATTTAAAAAAAAAAAACCAACAACAATTAAAACCCATTACCAACCTGTACCTAATAAAAGCACCCAACCAAATAATTAGAGCATGAAATACCGATCGCAGTCATTTATTGAGTCTTCCCAAAGACAAAGTACGAGAAACAACAGAAGTCTTAAGTGCTCAAACAAAATAAATATACTGAAGTACAAGGATGGCATATTTAAAAGGAAATGATGCATCATTACATGGATGCATCATTGTAAGGATGCATGCATGCATAGAGGCACATCAGTACATACATGTATGAATGTGTGCATGCATACACTAGAATATTTTTTTTTGAGAAATGTTAACTTTGCATACACCAGAATATTTATATCCACATATGTATGTCCGTAATATACCAACAGCCGTAGTTTGCAAATAAGAATGTTATATTTAAGATAACAACATCTTGAGCACATATCTTCTAGCTTTTTGAAATTAAAGGTTCCCATAGCCAACACCCCTAGAAAGAGATATAGATAATATTTAATAAAAGAGATCCTAAGATGGATAAGAAACAAAGAGAATAAGCATTAACTGGAGAATAAGCATTAACTGCAACTTAACTGACAATATACAGGAGAAAAAGATCTGCCAAAAGATAGAAAGATTACATGGATAAATGAGACATTTGAGAATCAAACAAAAGACTCTCTGATTTGAGAACCAACAAAACAAAGATCCAATGGATCAAATATTGTAAAGCAGCTTGATTACCTTTTACCAGGGGAAAGATGATCTTTTCTACTTGCATGCTCTAATTCCAACTCTTCGTCAAGCAGAAACGTACTCTGCTCTTCCCTAAACGTGGTTGCCTCAGCAAAAGCTGTTGAGAGTCCACCTCTTTTCGGTATAGCAGGGACAGACTCTGAAGCCATGACAACATTTTGAATTTTAGGATCAAAATCTCCTGAAGCATTGCCATTGCCCTCAGAATTTCCCAAGCCAATACCATTATTCATATTGATATTCTTGTGATCAGGATTACTTTCAAGTGTATCCTTATCTGAAAAGCCATTGGCAGCTCCACCACCTAGATTTTTGGTTACACAGCTTTCACCAGCTGGCATATCCTCATTAGGAGACTCTGATGCATTTTCAGAAGTATGTTCCGGTGGGTGCAAATCTGCATTGTGACTTTCACTAGTTGATGAAACTTCTTCTGGTTGTTCATACTTCACATGGTCAGCTGCCTTCCCATCAACTGGGCCCTGAGGTGCATAATTGCTCAGGATAGGCTTATAGTGATCGGGAGGAAGGTGCCAGCTTGGACCATCATGGCGCTTCCTAATTTTGTCACCCTGTCATGATATCAAATAACCATATAAGAAAAAAACATAAAAAAAATCGAAACAAAGGGTGAAAAGAAGATGCATGAGATGCATCCTGACTGCAAAACAATGACTGAAACATGACCCAGAAAAGGAAAAGCATGAAAAGATGCAGAATATCAGAGATATCTAACCTGCAATTCAACCTCATCCGAGTTTCGCAATGCATCAAGAATAAATGGAATATTTGTTGTCATTTTCTTCACCTGCAGTAAGATACACCCGAGGCTGCCAGTTCTAAGAATCTCTTCAAACTACTCAAATGGTAAAAGAAATGACATAAGAACTACCAAATGCAACCCAAAACAGGCTTGGATACAAGTCTCTAGAGGAAATAGAATTTCTAAACCACTAATTCCTTTCAAAAGGTAGCTTGGGGCAACAAAAAAAAATTACCCTATTAAAATTTGCAATGATTGAAATCGGAACCCATCCTTGGTCATCCATCTTCGAACGTAAGAAGAAGTCCCTGCACAAGTTATCAACACTACAGAAAAAAACTGAGTTAATTTGCATCACAAACGCAAAATATCTTCACATATTGATCCAAATACTTGCAATCAAGTGAAAAGAAATACATCACCATTTTGTTTTCCATAAGACCATAACTATGCAGCAAACAATGAAACATGATTTTTCTTATAGTTAATGCAGCATGATCTATTCAGAAACAAAGGTTTCACCTGAAATAGTATTCGATTTGCTTGACTACATTTGCCCTCAACTGATGTGTCTCAGGTGCCAGCATGACTACACCAGGGGGTGTAGGATGTGGGAAGTAGCGGGGGGCCCGCATAGGGTCAGGCGGAGGAGCATGAAGAAAGTACATAGGAGGAGCTTCACACAGAGAAGGGAAACACAATTAGGCTTAAAAAAAAATTGTAAGAATAAATCAAACTTGACAATATGATCCCGTCACAATATCTGGTCCAAAATCAAGATAGAAATGAGCTAAAAGTAAGGCGAAGATCATCAAGAAAGAAAGAAAAAAACAATTCAGAATGTTACTTACCATGGAAACCAGGTCCATTCATGAAGCCAGAAACCGAACCAATAAAAGGTGGAATTGGTGGTGGAGGCTGAGGTGACCTAACAAAATTCCTCGGCCCATGACCTTGTTGCATATTCATATTCTCTCTAGGATTGAAACCACGATGGTGACGCCAAGAATGGTTATAACGACCACCAGCACCTGGCTCTTGCGGATGATTTCGCCTGCCATAGTTTCCCGAGTAAGCATTCGAATCACCACGTGGCAATGGCTGGAAGTTCCTAGTGGCATCAATACTGCCCCCTTGTGGAGGTGCAGTAAAGCCTTTCAATGGAATCTCCAGGGCAGAGCTACCCATATGAGGCTCGGGGTTTGCGATCAATTGAGGGGGAGGACAAGGGGGGAATACATATTCATGGACAGGCATATGTGAGGGTTGTACAACCATGGGGAAAACAGTGGACACTGGTGCAGGATAGGACATGGGAGGAGGAGGAGGAGGAAAGTGAGATGCACCATTTGCAGGGGGATTATTGCGCTTCGAACCTGGTTTCTGATGATGTGGAGGCGCATGCCCACCAAAGGTGTTTGGATTCCCATACCCATCTGGTTTTTGTGAAGGACGTTGCGGTGGAACCGGTCCCTACAAGAGGAGAATCAATTCATCGGGTTAGCAAGCAGAAGCACAATGAAAAGCTCCAAAAATTATTCTTCATATAAAATAGGCACCATTAGATTTTCTTTTTTGATAATGTAATAGGCACCATTAGATTGAAAACAGGTTTAATGATGTCTACAAGAACAGTTAATTGGACTTGATATGTTGTTTTATGGTAAACAGCCAATAGAGTGGCCATCTTAGTATGGAACAAGTATCCATTATCCCATGTAGTTTAGTATCCATTATCCCATGTGGTTTGGCTCCAAGAGGAGTGGAAGCATGCATATTGAATATTTAGCAGTATTTGAAGGAAAACAAACACTCTTTGATACATGCATTTCGCTCAATGCTTCATAGTAATAGAATAAGCCCAATAAATACATGCATGCAACTGAAAGCACAATGGATGTAAATTTTCCATCGTATGCAAACGCTTTTACCCTCTTCAATCGATAATATGCTTTTTATAAACCCTTAAAGAGCCTCCTTAAAAAAAAAAATATCGGTGATGATTTAAGCCCCTACCCTTTGGTGAGAATAGAGTCAGAGACTTCATCAGAGGGCTCGTTGGTACTACCACCAAGGCCCCAACCCATTCTCTAAAGAGCCTCCTTAAACTAATGCCTTATAGCATAAATAGGAACCGGCTAAGACATGTCGAAAATCATGTAGAAAACACAATTTCAACCATCAAGAATAAGTATGTGTATAAAACAAGTTTGATACAGCCATTCGAAAACTAGATTTCTTTCATGGGTTAACCTAAATTTACTCATATTCATAATAGATTGTACATTTAAAATAAATAAAAAACTGAGGGGGTTAAATGGATTTTCATATTCTACAGTCGCACTTCAAATATGAATAATAGCTTCACATGTGTCTCACGTTGCACCACTAGTGTCCCTGCTATTAATGATTATTTAATGATCTTAAAGCAACAGAAATAAATAAAATGAACCTTACAAAACAATGTTACTATGCAACATGCTTTGAAGTTCAGATTGTACGATAATTGTCTTATTATATCTACTTATTAAAGTAGAAAATTATCCCCTCTATCTTAGGCTCGCAGTTCTTTCTCTTGTTTCTGATATGCAGGCTCCCAGGCTCAATTGAGAAATAAAACTCTGCCTATAACACATTAGATATTGGCATATAAGGATCATGCTGCAGATTATATAACGAATAATTTCCTTGTATTATTAAGCTTTCTTGGTTTAACAGACAGCTTTTGAATGAAAATAAAAATAAAACCATGAAGATTTTATAAAACTATGGTCAAATATTATATTTAAGTGCACCAATTTTGTATTCACCACATAATCCACTCCACCACCTTAAATTACTCTCTTTTATTGCCCCCATCTTTTGCCACTTTTCTCTCTTTGTGCCTCCTCTCATAACACCCCTGAGGATCTTACTATGCCACCCCTTGGTGGACCAACTTTCGCCAGAAGATATCCGCCAGCATCCCTACACCGTGAACAGCATCAGCCTTTGACAATACTTGCCTGAGAAAGAAACTTTGCCAGGAAGCCACCTTTGTCCAATGAGAAGCATCCCCACTCACTGTTAATCGTCATTCCCTACGCATACTCATCAAGAGGTATCACAAGAACGCCGTTGCAGGCTACAATCCAACCTTCTAAGTGCGGGAGATGTTCCTCTAGCGCTTGTCACCTGCAGGCACTATTTTCCTATAACAGAGATTTTTCCAGGCATATAATCTCTCGACTATTGGATTTTTGGGTTTTTTGGTTTATTGGGCGCTGTTAGCCTGATATTGTAGTTCCCCTATCCCCCCTACTACTTCTGCTCTCTCGATCGATACTGTTAATATTCTACACTGAGCACCCAACTTGTGGGATGCCATCTTTAGAACTAAATACTAAGTAAATTTTCTTAATTTATAAAAAGTTACCCTTACTCAAAAAGAAAACAAAACAAAATACAAAAAATAAAATCAAGTTACACAGTTGCATACATTAAAAGAAACTATACACACAATGCAATAGAAACTCTGGAGTTTATCAGCCTACCTGAACAGGAGGTGGAACAACATGACCACCAGGCTTTGAACCTTCCATGGTTTTGGGCCGCGCATCAGTGAGAGCAGGCCAAGCTTCGGCCCCCATAACCTGAAACTCACCAGGTTTCTCACTCTGTTTTTTCCACACAAAACCACCACCTTTTGATCCCCCTTTCTCTTCTCTCTCCGCCCTCGCTCCACCAGTCTCTGATCCGCCCTTCTCTTCTCTCTCTATGCTATCACCACCACACTGTGAAACCCTAATTTCCCCCTCAATCTCAGTTCCGGAAGCTGCATCCAGGGTTTCATACGAAGGTTTTAGCGTTAGAGCGCGGTTCTCCACGGCCACAGCAATGGAGTCAGGCTCCACCATTATTAGAAAAACCTAGTCTCTCGATTAACTGTGCATCTAGGTTTTAATACCCCTCCCCCTCCTCGCATATAAGAATAATGGCTCTGCAAAAGCAAAAACCCAGATAGTTCAAAGTGTACATGTTTCTCTCTCTAAACCTTACTTTATTGATTGTACACCTCTGTAAACAATCTTATAGGCAAGGCCTTGGAAAAAACCGGCACTTTAATTACGAACCCAGTTACAGTCAATAAAACAGGTAAAACAGGGCCATAGATAGAGAGAACGAGGTATATTATATTTATAGAGAGAGAGAGAGAGAGTGGTAGCTGTACAGGCACAAAGAATGGAGCAGTAGAGAGAGAAATAGTGATGATTTATGCCTGATTGAGGTTTATTTCTGGGATTCCTCCCGGTAGGGGCTAGGGTTTAGAGAGTACGAGGTTGAAATTAGGGTTAGGTTTAGATGATATCACAATGAAAGCCACAGGGAATGGCGTCGAAGTTGCAGGGGAGAGAGACTGCGTTTTCCGCGTAAAGAGAGAAGCAATAAAATTTAGAGAAAGGGATTTATTGGAGGAGAGAGAAAGAGGGAGTTTAGAGAGAGAGAGAGAGAGAGAGAGAGAGAGAGAGAGATTTTAGAGAGAGGGAGAGGGGCTGAGGGGTAAAATTTCCAACGCGACAATACACGCCGCTCTCGCATTTTTTACACGTCGGACGTGACACGTGTAATATCCGGGAACTAGCTGACGCGGCCATGGATTTCGCACGTGTGAGAAGGTGTGAGGAAATTTAGAGTTTTAGGACCTCACGAGCTTCCTCAACTCTGATGACGCAATAAAAGCGGGTTATTAAATAAAAATATAAAATTTTTCTTTTCCTGTTTAGAATGCATAAAAAACATAAAAGAATAATATAGGACCTTCTGTCCTTCTCATGTCACTGATACGGATCTCTAAAAAAGTTATCACATGGATGTAGGGCTTGACTTTTCTATAAATTCAAGTTAAATTTAATTGTGATCCTTTAAGATCCTTCACATGAGTAGATGAAGGTCCTGGAAGATCATTTTTCAATATAAAATAAAAGTGAATTATTAAATAAAATAAAATAATTTTTTTCTATTTTAGGATAAAAACGTTATTTGACTAAATACATCTAAGTGATGATTACTTGAGGAATACACTCTGTATAAGGATGTTGCCGTAATTATAGAAATAAGTTTGCATTAATCCACACCATCTATTTTGAATGGTGTAGATTTTATTATATCTAAAACAACCTGTCACTTTTTTTACACTACCTTAAAAAGCATATTCAAATCTACACAGTTCAACTAAATGAATAGTGTATACCGTAAAACACCGTAACCTTATCAACCTAGCATAAGTTAGGATCGGTGTTTTAAACAAGGCTAATCCGAATTAGAATTGCTTGATCTGGATCAATGATAGGTGGGGCTGATCTCTTCCCGACATATCTCGAGAACGGGAAACCAATTAGTTCTCATTAATAACTATCTAGTTCTCTGACATAAACAGTCGGTTATAACAAGGAACCGGCCGATCCAACCTCATATTTTATTTTTATTATGTTTTCAATTTTTTATTTCTTCCCTCTTTTTATTTCTTTTATTGGTTTTTCACCCAGCTAGGTCGATGATCCAGACCACTGATCCAGACCAGTTTTTTGGATAAGTGATCCACGTCACTTATCCATTTTCTAAAAACTAATTAGAATAATTGAAAATGAATAACATATTGATTATTTGACAAATAAATTATATCTATTTTTTTTTTTGAGTAATGATCCTATAAGACCCTCCCACACCCATGTGTGTAGGACCCCAAAAGATCATCATTAAATTTTACGCATATCTCTATAAAAGTTATCACATGTGTGTGAGACTTGACTTTTTTAGATATCTATGTCAAATTTAACGGTGATTCTTTGGGTGGCGATGTGTCTTTCTGGTTTGAAAGAACCAATCGGTGGTTGACGCTTCTCTAGAGCGTATGCTTCTCAAGCGAAATGATTTTCGAAGAACGAAATGTCCTTATTGTCATACGGCATGAGAACATTCGAAATAATCGATCATGCGCTTAGCCCTTCAATGTGTGGGAGGGTCTCATATGATCATTACTCTCTTTTTTTTTTGTAGAGTTGGGACATAAAATAGGAGATTTGAATTTTAAATCTTGGAATTAATATACATGATTTTCATAAAACATTGGATTTGTGATTCCCCAAAGACCGTCCATAATATGGACCTTGGTTCTAGTAAACGCATACCTATTTCCAAGTTGTTATTCTATATAAGGTTTAATTGCCATGTCATAAATAACAAGTTCACAAATTTAAAAGGTTTAATAATTCTATGAAGGAAAAAGTTTATATAAGGATGCTACCTTATAACGTAGAACTAAGGATGCCGCTAAAAAATCCATCGAAAAAGGAAGTTTTAATGTTGAAAAACCCTTTGATTGATCATCTCGATGTACATCGAGATGTATGACTATGAAAAATAAAAATATTTTAAGTCTCAGAAATAGTGCATTTTACAACATATTATCTACACCGTCCAGTTTCAAGATTTTCATATGTTTATAGATCTACTTGATTTTAACCATTTTTTAATTTTAAAATTTTATAATTAGATATAAAAATAGATTTTGAGATAATCCTAATAACATTTTACATCGAAATTATATACCATAATAAAATTTGAAATAATAAAATTTGAAGGGCACCTAACCTCTACTCCTACGGAGGCGTCCGTCAACTGCATCGTTCTATGTGGTTTTCTATTGTTTCTTTGATTCTATAGTAAATGAACATATTCTCCACATGGTGAGGTTTGTGTAAGATGCTCACCATAAACCATACAAGTAAGGCGCACCTGTAGATTTTGTTGGGAGATGTAGTTTCAGTCTTGGAAACCGGCTGAAAGCCTATGTTCAACCTTAATTGCGAAATTTGAAATTTAAAAAATGATGCAAATGAGCAAATCTATAAACACTTCAAAATCTTGAAAATAAATTGTCCAAATAACTTATTACAATATAAATTATTTAATATGTTAGCTAAAACCCCCTCTGCTATTTGCCTCTCAACTACTTTCCTGAACACCCAAATCCTAGAGGTCCCTCAACCACTCGTCCAGCCACTTAGATCTCCCATGGCCACTCACCCAGATCTTCAACCACCTGGATCCTATACCTCCCTCAACCACTACCCAGATCTTCAACCACCTGGATCCTATACCTCCCTCAACCACTACTTGGATCTATCAAAACCGTTCTATTTCTGAAAACTGCTTCTAAAAACCATCAATGAAAAATTGCTTGGAAAAACTGGCATCGAAAAATAGCTGAAACCAATGACCATGAAAGAAAAAAATCAAAAAAAAAATAAAAAATACCCAAAAAACCATATGTTCTGAGATCTCCTAGTTTAGTCGCTACATCTTTTTCATCCTCGTATGGATAAAAACACTACCTATCGAAACTACCATTGAAAAGCACTCATGAATCGGACTACCGCGACCACCCTTAAAACATTCCATTGAAAACTGATGCTGAAACAACTTACCAATGGAATAAATAAATAAACAAATAAACGGCGCATGGACGACCCTTGGGTGCCTGATTTCCCTAGTGGGTCTAGCGATTTTTCTCCATCAAGCTGTTGAAGATCTCTCCTTCGGATTTCAAAGATTGGAAAGTTGTGACAACTGCAGCGCTTTAATAAAAAATATTACTAATTCTCTTACCAAAACCCGTGCTTTTAGTTATGCCCAGATTTGAAGTCTTTGTCTGCTGTTGAACTATGTTGATCTACTATTGCTCAACCATGTCATGGTCTTGCCGTTCGTTTTTTAGGTTTGTTGATATGCCGCTACTCGAGTCTGCTCTATTCTTGTTTATATTTCTGAGGCTTGCTGATATGTCGTCGTTTGAGCTTGATATGTCCTGGCCTTCTGTCTTTAAGTCTTAGTGGCACCATTCAGAGCCCTGATTCATAGATCCAACTGCTTAGTTTCGTAACTTATTGTCCAAACTCCAGCTGCTCTCCCTTAAAGCATTTTGAGTTTGAGGGCGAATGTGAAGTTAAATAAATCTATATGTATTTTTTGTGTACAATATTTTGTCTCTTCTTTTGTACACCCATAGTAAGAACTAGGAAGGTAGTTTATTGCATATGTTTCTCTCAGCAATACTACACAGTTTTGTAACCCTATAAATTTGAGGTCTTCTACACAATTTGATTGGCTCTGGGGGGGGGGGGGGGCTCTTAAATATAATGAAATTCAATATTTTTCTCACACTCCCAACCATCAAAGAAAGGCTATATAATTGTCGGTCTCCAAACACATATAATTCACATATGTGGGGATAAATGTATAGAGGTCCCCTTTGGCTCTATTGGGAACCAAAAGAGGCGATTCCAATTTGCAACTCATGGGGACTTTATTACATATTGAAGCCATTCTAGTCAGCTCAATGGAGCCCCGAAAAGGAAATACGATGGAAAATCCTGTGTGTAGAAGCCAATATACCATATTGGTGATGTAAACCATTGTTATAGTAGGTAGTGCACAATATGAGTGGTATACAAATAATATCTCCAACCATGTACCTAACATTTCGGTCTTGAATATGCATTTTGGCTCTGGGGTGGGGGGGGGGGGGGGGGGGGGTGGTTCTTAAATATAATGAAATTCAGTATTTTTCTCACACTTCCAACCATCAAAGAAAGACTATATAATTGTCGGTCTCCAAACACATATAATTCACATATGTGGGGATAAATGTATAGAGGTCCCCTTTGGCTCTATTGGGAACCAAAAGAGGCGATTCCAATTTACAACTCATGGGGACTTTATTACATATTGAAGCCATTCTAGCCAGCGCAATGGAGCCCCGAAAAGGAAATACGATGGAAAATCCTGTGTGTAGAAGCCAATATACCATATTGGTGATGTAAACCATTGTTATAGTAGGTAGTGCACAATACGAATGGTGTACAAATAATATCTCCAACGATGTACCTAACATATCGGTCTTGAATATACATTTTGATGATGATGATGCCCAACAAGGCCAAATGTGGTAGACCTGAATGGAACTCTATTAGATGATCTAGGTTATCATGATCTATGTAGGGAGAGGGGCACAAATGAACATTTCAAAATCCGTACTCTTGAGTGAAAATTTGAGAAACTACATGCATTATGAGTAGGAAAAAGTTTATATAAGGGCAAGGCCCTAAACCTAAAAAATTCACTAGAACATATTGTTTGGATGCTGAAAAACCCTCAATTCTATCATCTCGACCTCAATATATGTATGGAAATGAGAAAAAGTAGATTTTAAATCTTAGAAAATGTGCATCTTATAATGTATTATCTAGACTGTTAATTTTTAAGATTTTGACATGTTCAAAGAGCTTGATCTACAATATTTTTTAATCTTTAAGTTTTATAATTGGAGATGAAAATAAATTTTCAGGACATCACAAAGATTTATTGTACTGAAACAATATGATTTGACACTATTTGAAAGTGCACCTTACTTTGATTGTTTAGGGCATCTGCCTTATACAAACCGCACCCTTTTGTGTTTCTTTCACCAACAATTACTCGTGCTATTCAAGTTTTTATTGGAAACTTCAAAAGGAATTGTTAGATTCCTGCTTCCTACAGCCAAAAAGCATGGTCTTCAAATTTCCTACGCCATAAATGTGAATAAAAAGAAAATTTGTTACACGTCGACTTTTATCGTTTTCGAAAAAAAATTAAAAACTTATTTGAAATATATTTATTGATCTACTATTCGATAATGACTTGTATTCAAGGGAATCTGCATGTTCATTGTATTATTAGGTACATAAGTTGGAATTCATGCCCAAATTTGTTGTGTTACAGCCTTAACGTTCTAACGGCAAGCCCATGAGTCAGAGTCCGGCGGAACATGTGTTCATTCGATGCGACAAATTAGGAAATACAAATGTCTCACATTGAAGAAAACAAAGCAAAATATCCCTTCTAAAACCAACCATGGCATTTAAATGGGAAGACAAAATAGATACATTAGGAAAAAATTTTCATGTGGGCTAGACCGCATTTCTACATATAAAGTCCAGAAAGTGTAAAGTATCCATCTCAAAGATGGATGCAAGTCGGTGTTTCATATAAAAACACTAGAAACTAACAGTCTAAATGTTTTCTTACTAGAATTATAATATTTAGTTTTTAAAATTTATTTATTTTTTCATATTCATGATTTCTAACACCATGTTAGATATTACATGTCCTTAAAAATTAAATCTTAAAATCTATCTCAAAAATAGATTTATAAAGAGACCCACATTGCTACATATGCGGGCTTGGCCGCATAGAAACAAGGCCTCTACATTAATGCACAGTTAAAACTCAGCTGTAAATGGCAACGAGAGGTTTAGGTGCTAAAAATGTATTTGAAAGTATCAATATGGAAAGAAGCATCATAGAAAAGATAGATGTTCTCATACTAAGAGGCAATCATCACATGACTTAATAAAATAGATACCTTGCTCCTCATATGTCTTTTTGCAAACATGACATGAGGTGTGGAAATGATCCTTGACAGGTGAAGTATTCTCTTTAAGGGAAATAAACTGGGGTTGTGGTGGTAGCACCCTACACCTAGTCATCACGTTGTGGTTTTCATTTCCATTAATACCACTGCATTAACACCTTGAAAAAACTAATGCCTAAACTATTTATAACTGGTAGAGGCATGTCTTTCCTATTGAATTACCAAAAAAAAAAAGTATTGCTACATGCCTACAATAGATTAGATTGATTTGCAGCATGTGGCTTTAATATCCAATCCAATAGTTTGTTTAATGCAAATGTTTGGAAGGAATAATTTAGATGGGCTTCCAAATTCACAATGCGACTACACTCTATGATCCAGCTAGGTTAATTTAATGGACTTTCCCAAACTGGCATCTATAACTAATGCATCAAAGGAAACCATGTTTCAACCACCAAAAAAACATTTCATCAAGGGATTTGCAAAAAGAGCAGCACATGGTGTCAACTCCACAATCAATTTTCCATTGTGTTCAAAGGATTTGGGATACTAAAACGCATGGACTTTTAATAATTCATTAATAGGATAAGGAACTTATTGGCAAAGAGCATGGGAATCTCTTGGCTATTAATTTCGAATGCCCAGCCAATTGGTGGTTATTTTGGTGGGGAAAGCATGTCCAAGAGTTGACCTATGTCCAAGAGTCGACCTATAGTGTAAAAAAGTCACAACCACTTTAGTTGTCATGTGAAATCGAAGGATTAGGAGTAATATCATCAACCATACTCGAAGTCTTAAAAAAAT
Organism: Amborella trichopoda; assembly: GCF_054954075.1. Classification (NCBI taxonomy): domain Eukaryota; kingdom Viridiplantae; phylum Streptophyta; class Magnoliopsida; order Amborellales; family Amborellaceae; genus Amborella; species Amborella trichopoda. The sequence goes on from NC_142336.1 coordinate 2,447,636, forward strand.
AAAAAATACAATTATAGGACGTGTGGAGAATGGACAAACCCTAACTCTCAAATTTTACATAACATTAGAGTATTTATGATCTTTTTAGTACAAAAGGTAATGGCCCCATACTATGCAATTCGATCTTGCAATGTAAATTTTTATGTGTTTGCATGGTTCAAATTTAATGGTGGAAGATCCCTTTTATGGAATGGATTATATTCTGCATGAACATTAATTTGGCACAAAACCGTTGCGATCACCGATGAGAAATCTAATAGTTTGGAATGTCACAAAATCCATAAAACTCTTTAGAACTTTGAGTTCTATCAATGGCATGCCCCAAGCCACCCGATTTAAGGTCGATTTAAGGTCTAGAGGTTAAAAGATAATTGTGACCTCCTTGTATTAATAGTACATAATCCTTTGTATACTATCTTTGTGGAGTCTAGTCACTGAAAATTATTCAGCTTCATGGCTCACCTCCTGGCACTCACCAAACATCCTATCAAGTTGTTACAATAATAGATCAATATCATCCAATAATATCAGTAAAATGATTTATGAAAATTTCAAATGTTCCGAGAAGAAACAAGTTACCAGCACATACATAAATTCTCAAATTAAGATGTCAAATTAGCCAGCCAAGTGCTCATTTTTCATCAGTTTTTTGAATTCTAACATTCAGGAAAAGTTGATATAATAAACTGGGATTTTAAACTCGGATGTAAACATTCTAGAAACCAAATCGCCCTCTAAGTCAGAGAGATGTATGGAATCAACCAATGTTGTTTCTATCAGATGTGGAAGCAATTGGCTTCTAGCCAATTTTTCCCCAACAATTCATGAGGAGCTCAATGCGGCATGTTGAAAGTGCAATTAGTAAAAAAGACCGTGAAACACTCATGGTAGGGCTCTGCAAGGAACTCCTGGACCAAGATTGCTATGTCAAAAACACCACCAATTAGACTCTTTATCATAGATGTAAAAAAGAAGAAGAGTTATATTATAAGGGATTGTCTATAAAGAAAACAATATTTTTTGTACATAGAGGTCACAATCATTCTTGTCACTTAAATTTCAAAATGGTTGGTTGTAAGAGTGTTAATAGACAGTTTTTAAAGGACCTCATTAGTTTATTCAGAATACTGCTTGTAAAGAAATGTATCATTGTAGTAACATTTTTTTGTTGTAGGTACCAGGAACTTTAGATAAGTACTAAACACGACACTCGTGTCAGTCTATGCGACACCACTTCTAGCAGCACATTTTTGGTAGGAAATACCTCACCCAACATACTACAAATTTGCACTGCATAGCCCAACAGTCTTAAGGGCTTTTTGCGCACCCCTTCTAATATACTTGTAAAAACATTTACAGAAATGAAACGAAGTTAACATTAAAAAAGAAAAAGACTTAGCTTCTAATCAACAGACGAGTCAAATACACATCTAATCTGCTTAAATAAACCAATCAAATGAACGTCTAATTATGGCGGACATTTAAGTATAGCATCAAGAATTCTAGAGTACAAATGCAACAAACGCTTCACATAATCCTTCGCTCATAAATATTTGAAGCTGTCAAACCATGTCCACTGAAAATCTCCTGTATGGGACTTCATACACCGAGAAGGATTGGGCAAAACAAACCAACAATGGAAGGAAAATCCCATGCTTCGCCTCCTCAAGGCCTCTCTCTTCTGTTCATATCATATTTAACACACACATCGGCAGCTGTCTTCATCTGACAAGAGTTCTCAAAAGTAAGATAAAAGTCAACCCAGATTCAAAAACTGCACTTTGGTTAGATAAACATAGAAAGCTCTTGCAAATTGTGAAGGAAGCTATCAATTATACCAAGATGGAGTCAGCTCTTTAATAGCTACCAAAAAAAAAGATAGATGGTTTAGAAGCACCAAAGAAGGATCTCTCTCTCTCTCTCTCTCTCTCTCTCTCTCTCTCTCTCTCTCTCTCTCTCAGCCAGTAAAGAGGGGGTGTTGAAATCTTTTTTTGTTGGGAAAAAATCGTGTCTTAAACACTTGGTTGCTAGTTCCACTCATATCAGTATGTATTTCCATCCCTCCAACATATGTGTTTGGCTATAACTGGGGCTCCATTAATATTTCCATTAATTACACAAGTGAGTTAGTTAACATTTCTAAAAAAATTACACAAGTGAGAGAGTTAAAATAGCTAAAAACTAAGGGTGGAAATAGCACTACCCAATCGATAGAAGTGATAATGTGATAGGCTTAACAGATTGGCTCCAACAAGTTTCCAAATTAAACCTCATACTTAGACAAATGGAAAACAGAAACATGGTAACCATTTCACATCCAACTAACTTCCCCTAATGGCATTCAACTAGTTATCCTTTTTTTTTTCCCATCTTTGACTAGTTATCCGTATTGAACATCGCCCATAAACATTTTCAAGTAAAGCAGAGTTCCTAAACATTGTGAATGAGCTTACCTGTATGACATTGACCACTTGTTTGATAGCCCATCCAGGCAATGCTACAAGAGCCGGAATAGAGAGAACAACCCCTTGCTTTGTGGCATTCACAAGAACCTGCACAAAACAAAAACCCTAAGTCATGAAAAGTTATTCATCAGCTTCTATATGGATATGGGAACAAACTCAAATTGCAAATGGGACTCACATTAATCACACTTTCCGACTCATTTGTAGAGAGAAGAAAGAGGACAATATAGAGAACCTGCACAAAATGTAATCCCTGTAAAAAATTGACAAGTGCGTACCTAAAATTCATTATTTTCTCTCTTCTTCCTTTTTTTCTAACAGAAATTTGCAAGAAAGGGCTACTACCTCAGATCCAACACAGCAGTATCCCATGAACAAGCGGTGCCCATAGTATGCTCTGAGCAGCCAACTTGTGCTATCTTTGACATCTTTGTGGCTAACCTTGCTTGATAAAAATGTACTGCAAGCGCAAACTGTGAAAATAAGTAAATTTGAAAGGAAAGACAACCATACATGTGGACAGCAATGCTTATGATAGTCTAATTTGATTCTAATGTAAGAAACAGTTCCCCACATGCTCTCTCTCTCTCTCTCTCTCTCTCTCTCTCTCTCTCTCTCTCTCTCTCTCACTCAAACACACACACACAAACACACTCACAAAAACAAAAAAAGTTTATAATAGAGGAGTTTAATTTAATAACTGTTAACAATAAGAATATGATAGCAATGTGCAGGAAAACCTCTTTTTTGATGGTTAACAAAGCAGTAAAATTATCTTGGAGTGTAAATGATTTTTTGGTGAAAACCACATTTTCAAGATAGGAACTGTAGTTTCAATAAAAACGGCATGAAATCTAAGAGAACTTAACTAGGTGACAGCAAGAAACAGCAGTTGGATCTTTTTATAAGTTACAAATGTAGTTCCTGAGAAAGAAAAATCACCTGTACATTTGTAACCAGTGGCTAGCAATATCCAAGGCAAGCAAAAACAAGAAGAAACCAAAGCAAGATCTGCAAATGTAACTATTGAATCAATAGCTCACTTGATAGAATGATACCAAAATAGAAACATCACATTAGGTAAAAAAATTTACACTAGATAAAAAATTTCTCTTAGAAGATGGCACCTAACCTGTAGAAATGAGACAAGACCACCAATAGACAGGCAGTGCTTACCCTGGACAACAGAGCACAATCTCAGTAGGTAAAATAAGGTTTTGACAAAATATATTCCCGCAAAACCCTTTGAAGAAGTAAAGAGAACCACTCTAAACATGTTAACCGACACAAGCAAAATCCAAAATATAACTGATATAACCACCAAACTCTCTCTCTCTCTCTCTCCCTCTCTCTCTCTCTCTCCCTCTCTCTCTCACACACACACACACGCCCACACACATTTCTATTATAAGATGTAATCTTCGGAGGGGAACAAGCATAAAGGTGTGGCCCAGGTGGGGAATACCTTAGGATCTAAAGGTGGAGGGGGAACCTGCACCATTGCATGGGGAGGTAGGTTCATCCTCATCATCCAACATGTACAGCCTTCACCTCATGACTCTGCTTATTGGATGGTAGAATGACCCTACCCACTGATCCAACAGCATGCAAGGTTTCCTGGACCATGACACAGCATGAGGAATCTTATGCAAGCATTTCCCCAAAACACGACGACATTTAGTAATAGAGAATTAGGACTAAAGTAAGTTCATGGCATTGTTACCACACCAAACTCTGAACTTAAAGAATAGAGGGGCACCTATCCGTTACCATGTCGAGGACAGCTCCAAATGTTGACACTGAAACAGAAAACGAACATCAATAAAGGCACAAAAGATAATAACATCAAAATGAAGAGACAAGTACCACAGATTATTACGCTATGCATGTAAGTTTCAACATTTATTCAAATAAATTATGGCATGAAATAATTCTGATTGCTGCAACAATCATCATCAAATTATCACATGGGGTCTGAAACTTTGAATACAGTTTCCAAATAAGGGAACTGTAACGGTTTATAATGTAGAATCTGATGCATATACAATTTTCAGATCCTAGATCTGAGTAACACCACATCCAAAATACTGCTACAACAGGAAGAACACTTGTTCGGAGAAGCAGCTACGAATTACCACATGTGATCTCCCAACCGTATAAAACTAGAGTCCCTGTCCTCTTCACTTGGGCACTCCTCCGGACTCCATCAACATCACACAAACACAAACCCCCTTGCCAACTTCAGTTCCTTAATCACAGAGAATTATCAACTCCCTCCCTCCCTCTCGCTGCAGCTGCAGTTTCACTTAAGAGTACACCAACAATGTTCCCACTGCAGAGTGTAAACAACTTCTGTGCTAAATCATTCAGCTGTTATTAGAACGAATTTTGCCAATGTTGGTTCAACAAAACAAATTATGATGCATGATACATAATGAGACTGCTATTTCCCTTCCCTAATCACGCCCCATATGCTCCCTATATTTTCAATATCCCTTAAATACCATTCATGTAGGTGAACTAGGACAATTTTAGAGAACAGAAAACTACTAAGCTTATTCTCCAGTTATGCAGAGGCAAATTTTCATATTTGACAAGAGAGCTGAGCATTTTAATGATGAGATAACTATATCAAGTGTATATTTGTCAATTCGATTATATTAATAGGTAAAAAGAAAATTCAATATTAAATGCTTATCAGGAAAAAATAAAGAAAAACAATACCAAAGATAAACATCAGAGAAATGGAGATATCTTCCATTTTCAATTAATAAAATCATTTTAATACAAAGAAATATACAACCATAATGAAGGCCTTGATATGGAAACAAAAACCTATGGTGATTTGACATCCTACGCTTTCATTAGTAACTCATATCGGCAACAATAAAATAAAAAAGCTAATTTGCATTTAACCCTCATCAGTGTTTTGAAGATCACCGACTCTACTGGGGAATACCTGCTTCAACTTGGCTTGGCCACCCAGCAAGTCTTTAGGATGTTTTCTAAAACTCTGCTGGATTTTATCATTGCCTGTAAGTTTTCAAATTGACTGGGCCCTTTCACCCTTTCTTCCTAAAGTTTAAATTGACTTGAGAGAGCATACGCTATTAAGGCTAGGTCGAGTCAATTCAATAAGTTCTACTTGGGAGCAGTTCGAGTCCTGAGCTAAATCTGAGCTTAAAGAAATTGATCCTCATCAAGTAGACATCTACGCCCACAAGGGAAAAGATTATTACTATGACACTGAATGACGTGAGAATTATTGACAGATGTTTGGAAACTTGCCAATTAGACTCTATGAGATCAACTAATACGGCAAGATACTCGTCTCCAACACTAGTCACCAAATCAGCACTATGAGATTGTCTAGAAATAGATGGCAGGATCTTGTCACCCATTAGGATGATATAGAGAATGAAGATGACAAGATAGTCAACCTTGGTGTAACCTTGTGACACACTTGACCAGATGCAGTATATATCATTAATAATATTTCCACCTGATTCAGGGGCTATATGGTTTACATGGCCATTTGGATTTTTTTCCCTCTCCCATACCCATAATCGTTTGCATGCACATATCAGCACCTATTCAGAATGCATCAGATCTTATAATACACAAGCCCACAAAGCATATTGAGGTAGATGTCGCTTTATCATAGAAAATCCACTATTGGAAACCTAGCTCCACATGTATCTTCCGAGCTTCATTAGCAAACTGGTGCTAACCACCCCATTAGATCAGGAAAAGTGCCTATTAACATGGAGTAGGCACTGTCTTTGCAATTTTACATTTCTCTTTTGTCGATGTAGAACATAAGGACATAACAGTAAGACTGCATAGTACCGTAAGATGTACATAGCCCCCACTTTAATCGATGTAAATGGTAGGAACATAATTCATGTAGTCCAACAAGTTGTTTATTTGATTTTTTTGCTTAGTTTGACTTGAGTGTGCAAACTATTGGAATATCAGCATGCTATGTTGAGCAATCTACAAGGCTCACCAAGAAATTATGATTTTGCATAAGTATATATTTTTATATTTGAAATCAAATATGAGAATATAAAGATGAACATTTTTTTTTTGGTCCATACGCATATAAATAGCGCTACCAATTAAGAGAAAAGGATATTTTCTACAAGAGTGTCCAGTATTCACCCTAGAGGACCCTAATAAAAAAACAAATCCAGAAGTAAACTTATCTCCATGTAACTCTTCGAAAATTTGCATTCTTCATGGAAATTATGTGACTCATTGCCAAAATTAGCAGCCTAGAATTTTTTTCTTTTACACTAATTCCTGATTTCCTAAGCAAATAACTTCAATACATCCTCCATCCCTCTCCTCAAGGCATCTATTATATCTTGTCTTTACTTTTAGATAAAATATCACCTTATCCTCTATTTTTGAGTTCTATTTCTCATGAAACCCAAAGATTGAAAATATTACTTGTAGCATAGGGTCTCTATCTTTTCTATCTTCCAAACCCCTGAACCCTTTTGACCATGTATTTTTTACCCAAATAAATATTAAAATTACACCCTCACAAAATTCTTTTCTTTTCCGTTAATTTCACCGTCTATCTCTCAAAGCATAATTTCACCGTCTATATCTCAAAGCACCATCTCTCTCTCATATCACCGTCTCTCTCTCATATCACTGTCTCTCTCTCTCTCTAATACCCAAAATTGCATAGAAGTTCCACAAAGAAATTTATTGGTACCTTATGCTTGATTTTGTGACCTCCAAATGATTGATGGGTTGGGGCTACAACAGGGTAACAAGACTTCAGATCTGTGGGCTTTTGCGAGAGAATTCATGGTATGTTGGACTGCAAAAGGGGCTAGACAGAGATGTAGTGTTTTGTGCGAGAGATAGACGATGTAGAGAGGAGAACTTCATGTATCAATTTGGGTATTTGAGAGAGAGAGAATGAATAAACAATGTTTGAGGCTCGATTTGGTGCCTCCAAATGATCAATGGGTTGGGGCTGCAACAGGGCAATAAGGCTTCATATCTGTGGGTTTTTTTAGAGAGAATTTGTGGTATATTGGGGCTGCAAAAGGATGTGGTGTTTTTAGAGAGAGAGAGAGAGAAGAGAGAGACGATGTAGAGGGGAACTTCTTTACAACTTTTGGCATTAGAGAGAGAGACGGAGTTTTGAGAGAGAGAGAGAGAGAGACGGTGATTTGAGAGAGAGAGATGGTGTTTTGTGAGATAGAAGGTAAAATTAACGGAAAAGAAAAAAGTTTTGAGATGACGTCATTTTAGTATTTCTTTGGATAAAATATTCATGGTCAAAGGGGTCTAGGGGGTTGGAAGATAGAAAAGATAGAGACCCTATGCTACAAGTAATATTTTCAATCCTTGGGTCTCATGAGAAATAGAAGTCAAAAATAGGGGATAAGGAGATATTTTACCTTACTTTTAATACTGAAGAATCCACAAGGAAATCCTCAGAAAGATATTTTGGGGTATCTCTCAGATTCTAGAGAGACTCAAGAAACCCCATACTGGTAAAATACTAGAAGTACAAAATTTCATAAAATGCACTTCAAGGAAAATGTTCCCAGAAATAGCATTTTTTAGCTTCTCATAACAGAATTAATTTCCCCCACTGAACTAAACCTTTTCAAGTACCTGACTGAACAAACTTTGAGTTTCTAAAAGTGCGCCAAGGAAATATAAGATTTCTCCCCATATGTTTCTCAAATACTTGGAGCTTGAGTGATAAGTGATAAGCCCTTAAGCTTATAGCTTACGCCTTTAGTGTTTCCCACATGCCATAAGCAACTACACTTTCCTCCAACCTTGTGGTTATCCAGTCCAGTGCATCAATAGGCATTTCTAAAAAGGTTCTCACGCCTTTCTTAGCATCATTGTTTCACATTTTCCCTAAGGGCACGTTTGTTTTGCAGGAAAGAACACTCCAAGAAAGTTCCCCTGCTTGACTACCGCTTTCTTATGTTTGTTTCATGGGAAAGAGCAGCGCATTGGAAAGCATGTTTCCACACCCAAAGGGGCACTTAATGTATTTTGATGAGCTGTGGTGAGAAAGCAGCTTTCTCATGGAGCAGAAAGCTCTCTACATGAACAAACACTCTGGAGAGCGCTTTAGGCCAAAACAAGTATTCCCTAAATTACAGAAAATTTGAATAACTCCTCAAATTATAGAAGTAGGAGCCTTTGGTACATGAAAAACCTTGCTATGACTCCAAGCCTATGACACATAATTATAGTCAGTATGACATATATTCATTTGAAGGATAAATAATGGGATACTAACAGGATAGCATAACACAGTTCCTCTAGAATTATTTCCAAAAGTAACATTTTGAGTATAATGGTAAACCATTCAAAAATATGCAGACTAAAATATTCAAAAGAATGCAGTAATCATGAATCAGAATCATCCTCATCAAAGCCTTATCCCAACTATCTGGGGTCGGCTATGCAGTAATCATGAGTCTTAGAGGTTATACACTATTAATAGAAGTTCGTAGGATGATGCATGGAAAGAAAAACCAAAAGTGAAAACATAAAAAAGGAACTTGTCACTTTGATATGTACCTTGATTGAACATGCGAGCAAACCGGCCATCTAGCTCATCACACACAAAACTGATAACATTCAGACTTGATCAATTGGCATTTTGATTTCTACTTAAATCACAATCATATGATATTACACTAGTTCAAAAGATGTCACCTGACAATATAAAGAATAGTGAAGATCTTCTTGTCAGAAAAGCAATACCCAAATGCAACGGAGTTCGCAACTATTCTTGCATATCCTGCATTCACGTATTGTCCTATGAGATTTCTTGGTGTGAATCAAGTGACTTTGTTTCTTAAACTAAAACATATTTCAAAGACACATATATCAGGACCCACCAATAAGATTGGGGATGTAGAGATAAACAGGCCACCCACACTGAGTTGCCTTACTAGCCATTCCACAGAATTAATCAGCTCTACCAGCGAGAGTCTACCCAGTCCTCATATGGAGTTAAACACCGCTATCTCCACTCCGTACTTCCCCTTCAATTTTCAAAATCATAGGTGTTAATTATAATCTTCATTCAAGTGGTACTCTAGATACCAATAAGTAGTCAAAGTATAATAATATTGGAAGAACATGATATACTTCTGGATTTCTATCGACAAAAAATGAATGTCTCTCAATAGAATGAATTAAAATATCAATAAAAGTTACTGGAATGAATGACAAAAAAGACCAACAAATATATGAAAGTCTTGTTGATCCTTTCCTCTTTTAGGAATAAAAAGTGACAGTATGAACCACTAGCATATCAGAAACCCAATTAAACCATTAGGAACATGATAATAGATAATAGATAATAGATAATTAAAACTATCATCTATTTCCTCAAATTTTAACATGCAACAAATCATAAAATTGCATCATACATTGGTTTTCGAACAAATACTCAATATATTGTAAAATTTTTCACCTGACAGCAATACCTCTTCACTTTCCTTGCAATCTTTTATAAAAGAAACTCATTTACACTGGTTCAGTAGGTGTAAAGCCCAAGTTATCCACGAAATGAAGAAAGAAACCACGGTTGCTTCACATTACAAAACAAGACAAACTGTGGAGGAACTAGAATTTCATAGAAAAACATAAGATCAACATCAAACTTTAAATTATTTAAGTACAACACCATACATACCTTATCTCTGTTATAGATGAATGTGGGTTTCCATCACACATTTATTTCGATGAAAACCGAAATAACCCTAATGACAATATGGGCGGTTTCATGCCTAGACTATTCATCTCTTGTTAAAAAATGGATCACAATTAATATATTTTTTATCCGAGTAGTGCTTGCAATGTAAACAATTGGATGGAAAACCTGGTGAATAATGCAGTAGGAGTTGCAGAAGCAAAGAAATATGCATTACTAGAAAGCGGGCCACTGCAAAAGAAAATTAAATGGAACTGATATGTGATGTGTTGAAATAGTTCAAGAAGACTTCATCCCGGGGTCTTTGAAACACAAATTCATAAAGACTAAGTAATTATTCCAATACCTCTTAAGGGTCATTTGAAAGAACTTTTACAAGTATTTCTCAAAGGAGTTTGTTAAAACAGAAAAAATGGGGGAAACCCACTGAATTTCTTTCACATGACATTCAATAACTCAGAAGAAAACAAGGACAAGTTTCTATTAGGGCATAGCATTCATCACAACTTCAAATACAAGACAAGAGAAGCTACTGAAGGAAAAAAAACAGAAAAATGAAGCCCGTTAATAACAAAATCATATTATTTTTTTAAAAAAAACTAATAACAAAATCGCATTTAACCTCGAAAAAATGGTTGAAACAACACATGATTCTTACTGAAACATGGATTTAATGAAGCTTTACGCATTTGATCATAGAGTCATAGGCATGGTTTTGATTCTGATTAAATTTCTTACATCAAAGCAATACTGGAATAAGTAATAGAGGAGAACCCCGTGACCAGTACAGGGAATGAGGGTAATTTTTAGAGAGAGAAACAAAAGTAAGATGTGAGACGAAGAGCTTGGGCACACCTGAGCTTATATCAGTGCAAGGATCAAAAGACTGAAGAAGTTCATGGCAACATCGGCAGATTTGAAATACGGCGCTGGGATCTGCCTCCCTGTAGAGAGAGAGAGGGATTGGTAATGTGAAAAGACAGTTGATAAGGAGAGAGAATATGGGGTTACTTCCTTGAGCCAGTAAACGTAAAATCGATTACCTTCGGTCCTTACACTTTTTATTTTCAAATGAGAGAGGGAGGGGTTACGCGTTAGTTTCAAACGACAGAGAGAGGGGTTAGGATTTATTTTGAGGATTTTATATTTGGAAAGGTTTATATGCTTTCCCTACATCATGTAATATTTATGCTTTCTTTCCCTACCATCCGGCCATCTAATTTTTATCAAGAGAGCCGCTCCTCATTTGATATTAGATCTGATGTTTTAAAGTATTTTATTTTTAATTTTTTTATATAAATTATATAAATATGAAATTTGGTACGTACCATCTTCTCATTGGGACGCACTTATAAAAATATTTAACATAATTTTTTGATAAAATATAATGACTAAAATACCCCTTTGAAAATATCATTTTGAACTTTCAAGGGTATTTTGGTCATTTTATTTTTTAACAATTGTTTTTTATTTTTCACTAGTACGAGTTTAATAGAGGATTTGACGAACAAAATTTGGTGGTAAAATAGTTTATAGAAAAAAAAATTAAAATAAAATAGTGTAGAGACGTGATATTGTGATTGGAGCAATCTTAGCCCTGCATTCAAAATGAGCGGTTGGATAAGTGGAAGTACATAAGTTTTATGTTGTAGGGGAAGCATAGAAAGCTTGCCCTTTTATATTTGTATGCAATGAGATCATTTACTTTTGGTAATGGAAGATCACAATGCTTCTAACCTTTCGATATGAAATATGGTAGTGTGGGTGTGTCAAAAAATTCAAAAAAAAATCTTTTGAACTTTGAGCTTGGTAAATGAAATAAATGCAGCCACCCAATTCCATATGTAATTGTCAATGTTAATTATGACTACCTTGTACAAAAGGTAAATTGTCTCATTATATACTTTCCCTTATTTTCACAAGAGAGCGTTACGAAAAGAGAATAAGTGACATATTATCATAAAAAGGTTGTCGGGTTTGTATAAAGTTGCAATCTTAAACAATTAAATTAAGGCACACCTCTAATTTTTTTATCATAAATATAATTTTGGTGTCAATAATTATTAGAATGGCTTGAGATTCTATTTCTATCTCTAAGTATAAAATCTTGAGCTTTAAAAATGGCTCAAATCAAGTAGACCTATATGCCTTTGAAAATATTGAAAATGGGCAGTCCAGATAGTATGTGTTATAAGATACACTATTTTTAAGACTCAAAATCTTATTTTCTTTTCATATTAATACATCTCAATGTCGAGTTAGTCAATTAGAGAGTTTTTTAATACCAAAACAAGCTTTTATAATGGATTTCTTAGGTACACCTTAACTCTACATTCTAAAACTTTTTTCCAAAATAAATGGCCATGAGTTTGAAAAGTTATACATGGGGAACTTTCCTTTAACACTATGAATGTTAGGGCATATTATCATAAAGAGAAAATTACCTACGAACTTTAATAAGTTAGTAAACTGCAAGTTGCTCTCTTTTCAAAATTATAACGTTGCCCTCCTTCCAAAACTACAACCAAGGTCGGTCAACATGATCTTTTTTTTTATAAAATTACCATTCGGTCCAAAGATGTCATCCTCAAACTACACCATTACTATGATTCTGGCGAGATCCCAAGAATCAAGTAAGTTTGTTTTTTATTTCACTTTTTTACATTTTTTTAGAAACTTGAATTGTCACATTTGAATATAGGTCTTTTCAAACAGGAAGTTGCATTGAGATGATTAGGGTTTCTACAATATATAATTTAACCTAAAAAAATAAACAAAAATTACTAAAAAGAATTAGGGCTCCTTGACAAAGTATTGAATTTTGTTTTTTGACATATTGGGGTTTTTTTTTGTTTGAAACCTAGTGAAAAATCAGTGGTTTGTGTAATATCTTTTCATTTATACATGTACTTCAATTTTTAATTGAGTTATACATAATATTGTTTCTTTTCATTTATACATATAATTTAATTTTTATTTATGTAGTTGTACAACGCAATTTATTGTAGTTGCACTCTTATATTGGTGCTAGGGTGTTTTTAATCGAGGCTACCTCACATTGACTCTACAAGCCCCTCATTTGTATAATAAAAATGGCCATCGGTGGAGTTAGACTGGTGCGTCACTATGGTGGATTTTTTTGAACGAAATATAAATGATGAGAAAATTTATTATAAGGGTGGGAATATAAAAGTCACATTGTATGGGGGAGGTCAGTCATTGGAATGAATGAAGGCCCATATGGCAAATTTGACAGTTATCTATAAAGAAAACGACTATTTGGTTTAATTAAACGAAGATGGAGATGTGACACGTATGCTACTGGTAGCTTCTAGTATTCATGTATGCGTTTCAAACCTATCTTCTGAACCATCACGTATGGATCATCAACCAAGAGTGGATGATGCAAGTTCATCATGTGGTCCATCAACTAAGATCATGTAATAATTATGATTTATATGCTTATGTTGGTATTTTATTTGTCGTATTTAATATTGATTTAATTCTTTGATCATGATTTCCTAAGCAACCCATTAAACCAGTGCCCAACCTTGTCATCCGAAAATGAAGTACATGCATGCAAGCCCAACTCAGATGATGACATGGAGTTTGGACCTGTTCGTGATGACCAATATATATTGAACATGCCGCACTCTTCAGCTTGCGCTAGAGTCGATCTACATGTCAAACTGTATTTTGAGCATGTCATGGTACTTCAAGAACATTTAGTTGATTATGCCACATGTCAAAATTTTATCATGGAATACAAAAGAAACGACCAATAGTGTGTAGTTGCAGTCTGTGCTGCAGATTGATGCAAATGGGAAGTTCGCTGCTCTAGGAATTATCCCTTTAAATTTTTTAAAGTGAGGAAATATTGGAAGAAGAGCATACATGTACATGTCCATTTGGAAGGGCTTATCAGCCATTAGCATGTAGCCAGTGGGTTGTCAGAAAAATTAAAGTCCGTCTGACTAATAAGATGGATCTCGCTCCAAAATATATTGCCAAATATATTCAACAGAAACATGGTGTCCCACTGATATACATGCATGCATGGCGGGGACAAGAAGTTGCGACTGAAATGATACATGGGTCGCATATGTAGTCGTTTATAGAGCTACCCTTATTCCTAGAGAGTATACGACTCACCGATCCTCAATCTGTAGGCTATATACTAACAGAACCTCAATACATATTTCAGTGTTTGTTTATATTTTTTCATCCATTTGTATATGGGTTTTTGTATAGTTGTAGGCCTCTTATAGTATTGGATGACATATTCATGTAGGGAACATATAGGGGAATATTATTGGCAGTTATTAATATAGATGCCAATGGTGGTATGTTCCCCTTTGCAATTGCTGATGTGAAGATAGAGGATAATGATAGTTGGGTTAGGTTTCTTAATTGTCTATGGCAGCAACTCAATGAAAAACCAAAGCTACGTTTCACAATTACTTCAGACCGACATAAAGGTTTGAAGACCACAATCCAACAAGTTTTCCAAGATGGTTTTCATAGTTCTATACAAGCCATATAACATATAACTTTAAAAGGCGATGGAAGAGTCCTATACTGGTGGCATTATTTTGGAATGTTGTCCGTGCTGTGTGACCAGAAGAATTCGAGGCAGAGATCGAATGCATGGAGAATTCAACTGGTGTTGCTGCCATGCATCGACATTATCCCTCTGATGCATGTCGTCAGGTGTGTGGTGTTTGTCTTGAGATACGACCTTTCCATCATAGCGATCATTAACGGATGATCAATAGTTATATGGCGTGGCTCTGCTAGTTGCATCAATGGCAACAAACTCAGCCTCTCAGTAATCTCACGTTGCTCCTCTCTAATGGGCCATGACCTAACGACAGTAAATGGCTCGTCGATGTAAATCCTTGGTCTCTTCTAGAAACAACAATGACGCTATAGTATGTAGATCGTTAACAACAATGTGCATGTAATGTGACATAAACAAGGAGATTTGTCTTTACCTTTCCTTGAGACACCAATTCAGATCCTCCACTATTATTCCCTTGATTTGCCATCTTATCTACAAAACTAAATTCCAATTTTAAAAAATAAACATACTATATGAATCATAACATTGTGAATGAACTGGAAATAGTTATATCGGTTTAGTTGACTAGTATTAAGGAACTTAATTGAGGAAACAACTAGCATTGAAGGCAGAAAATAATTAGCATTGAAAGCAAATCAATTATGGATCCTTCCCATACTTTTAGGATAAAAGTATCTTATAAAATGTAATAGTTGAGATTGAAGGTTGTTCTTGTATCGTGCAATGCTCAGTAAACATTAAACATTAAACATTTATACATAATAACAAGGATTCAGAAAGAGTCGTGAAATTAACTTGAAATATTTTGAGATAAACATTACATAAACTGCCCATCAATGAGAAAATAATAGAACAATGTATACTTCAATGGTAAATTTGTAGGAGCTATTACAAATTGAGCATGACACATTATAGAATAACTGAATTAAAAAATAAATAACATGTACAAATGAAAACATAACACACAAACCACTGATTTCCCACTAGATTCAAACAAAACAAAAAACAAACCTCACATGTCAAAAGAAGAAATTCATGATTTTGTTGATTTTCTCTAATAATTTAATCCATGAAGCAGTTTGAAGTTTAACATTTACATCATTTGTCATAACTAAAAGAAATGAACTATTATCGGTTACAAAACATATAAGTAAATGTATATACAAAACATATAACTATTATCTATTACAAAACATAAAGTCTGTAAGTGAACATGTTTGATTTTTCATTATTCTAAACTAACACCAAAGAAGAATTCATAATCAAACAATTCTATGTTGATATTTATCTTTTCAAGGGATTGAAGAGACTAGAAAAATATTGTAAAAAGCATGTACAAAATTTATTGGGCATGATATTTATCTTTTGAAGGGATTGAAATTGAATAGACTAAAAAAATTCTCAAAAGATAAGCCATACCCACATTTCTACAAAGAAACCCATACTACAAAATTAGCCATAACTAAATAAATAAAATAAAATTCTACAAAGCAAATTGTGCTTGTATGTGTAACCCATATAACAAAACTAGCAAGAAAAACTAACAACAAAAACCAGCAAAGAGTAAATTAAAAAAAAAAAAAAACTCATACCCACAATTTTCTACATAGCAAATTGTACTTTTATATTAAAAAAAACAAGCCATAAATATAAAAGCAACAAATTTCCATGACGAAATCATAGTAAAAAAATTGTCTGCATTGGTGATTAGAAAAAAACAACATCATCTTGATGAAAAAACAATAAAAATCACAATAATAAAGTCCATACCCTTGTATGAGGCTTGCAAATAGATCGTCACTTGTGGGTCTGTAAGAGATGATGCAGAGAATTGAGAGAGAGTGGCGAGGGAGGCTTTGTGAGAGAGCAGACATGGCTTTGAGAGAGGGGTAGGGCTTTGTGATAAGGCAAGATACAAAGGGTTATATAACAGAGAGAGGGGTAGGGCTTTGTGAGCAGGCATGGCTTTGAGAGAGGGGTAGGGTTTGTGCGAAGGCAAGACACAGAGGGTCGTGAGAGAGGGGTGAGGTTTTTGTGAGAAAATAGGGCTTTGAGAGCGGGACGAGGGTTGTGGAAAGAGGGCTTTGAGAGAGGGATGAGGGTTTTGTTGGAAGAGGGCTCTGAGAGAGGGGCTAAGGTTTGACGCTCGGACCCGCCTTGACACCTTTGCACTGTATATATTAGAACTCGATTCGAGGTATTAAAGTCAGCACAAACCAACCAATGCACATTCAAATTTAACTGAATATTTGAGTTCTTCAAAAAAACCAGATCTGTCAGTAGCAATGCTATGCCCATATACCACAGATAAACACCAAGAAAAATTTATCTAAATGCCCTTTGAAAACAATGGAAATGTATCTTCTTGAAATAAAGTGTTGTGAAGCACTCAAAACCAAAGGTTCCCAAATACCACCAGAAGAACCAAAAACATCTACTCCCAAAAATTTAGGGAGCTATTTCTCCAAACCAGTATGGTAGTATGAAGAGTCGGAGCCTCCAATTTAGTTTCCTGGAGAAGCAATATATCATACCTTTCTTTTATGCAAACAAAATAACATCTCTCTTGCGTTGAGCACTATTGAGGCCCTTGACATTCTAACATAACACTTTCATACATATTGGTAACCATCTTTATGTTTGCTGACCCTTGAAGGACAAACAAACATAGGCAGCAAAGGTTCAGAATGTGTGCAAGGACAGACACTTACCTCACCATGATCATAGTTAATATGGCATACGAAATTGTCAATTTCTCTTTGAAGCCTTCATTTTTTCTTGAATTTCTGAATTTTTCTCCCAACAAGCATTTTCTCTAGTTCCTTTCTATACTCCTCCTTTAGGGTATTTGTAATGATGTCAAGAAAGTCACTATAATTCACATTAATTGCATCCAAAACTGTATCAAATTTCAAAGGTCGGATCACTAACGACATCCCATCATCGACATTGACATAGTCATCATATCCTCAAAATGATATGCTACAGGAACTTCATCATTAGCATCATCACTTGGTGGTCTCATAGCAATGGAATGAACTATAGGAGGTTCTTCCAGTTTGTGTTCTTTGAGCCTTAGACTATTGTTATTAAAAATAACATTTCCAATATTTTTCCAAAGTTTATCACTATAGGTAGAAAGATCATATATTCATTCCCTATCTTCTTCCTCACTCTCAACATTATAAACTAGTACTGGCTTTTGAACGAACTTTAATATTATTTTGTGTTTTTAATTGCTTAGAAGCAACACTCTAAAATAGACTCATCTGCTGCATCTTTTACTCTTCATATTTCCTCTATTTACTCTCATCAGATAAAGAGCCAGCTTGAAGCTCAACAATGGCGTTCTTTTGGGATACCTGTGGGATGATAGCTTCTTTTGGAAGCTGCAAAATTTTATTATCTTTGATGGAAGTTTGTGGGAATAAATTTATTGCCACTCCTCCAAACTTCCAAAGGGAAACTTTCTAAAAGTTTCAAACCGGTTATGACAGGCAATAACATTGCGTTCTAAAACATATGATTTTTGGCTAGCATATTTTTTTGGAAAATTTAATAACTCATTTTTAATGATACGTTTCCCTTTGAGAGATGGTGTGGCAGCATAATAATGGCCTGAATTTGCTCTCCTACGAAATTTCTAACGATGATGTTGGTTGTCGATTTTGAAACTCCATTGTTGCAGCTTGAGATCGACAATAATAGCTTTTGGTAATCATCGTCCTTATTACCATTTTGCTCACCATTCAGGCTATGTTTCACGTTTTCTGAAGAGACTTCAATGAAACCTCTCTTTTGAATTCAAATCTCTTTAAATACAAGTTTAAAATAAAAACCTCTCATCTTTAAGATACCCTCTTACGGATGATTTATACTTTTAATTTATACTAATAAAATAAGGGCACGATAGCTGGTTGAATTCCAATCAATATTGATAAGCTAATCACATAGATTGGCTACCTCATTAAAAACTTTAGATGACAAGATGATTTTGATTGGAATACTAGAAACCGCAAACCAAGACGATTTTAATTTGATCAAAGAGGCTTATAAGGAGGGGACCCATCTTTCTGCGACCGAATCAACCTCCCGGAAGTGCCAAAATCTCTTATAGATTACTTTAATAGCTTCCTCACAAGAACCCATAAAGAAATAAATTTACCTCTTGGGATCGAGCGACACAGGCTTGGGGTCTTAGTCCAAGTCTTATCAACCTATTCCTAGAACATTTGTACTTCAAAAAATCTCTCATTGAAAGTCACGATCACAGCTGGTTGAATTATCTTTTTCTCATTCTTTAGTGATATATTCTCGAAATAAAATAGTGGGGTTCCTATGGAGATGAGAACTCGAAGGATAATGTAACGCCGCAACATAAGAAGCATCGCCTTTCTCCACCATCTTCTTAAAATGCACCTTTCTTACCTCTTCATCATTCTACCGTCCAATTGCCACCATCACCACGCCACCACTTCCTAGTCCCAACTATTTGATGGATATCAGATACTTGTGAGTTTTCAAATTTATTATTCATATGCATGTGAGATGACACATGCAATGTTTTCTTCTATACGAATGGCCATCAAAAGATCGTTGAAAAATTTGGGGTACAAGTGGTAAGACCTTCACCAGTTATCACTATTTGGGCGTATTTTTTTTTGTGGAAGCCGCGTGTACCGAAATGACGACTTCGACAATTGTAGTACCTCTCACATTTGTTTTAAGGAAGTTTGATATTGTTTTGGAAAACGTTACTTCTAGGGAGTTCCAAACAACGTCAAT
Organism: Amborella trichopoda; assembly: GCF_054954075.1. Classification (NCBI taxonomy): domain Eukaryota; kingdom Viridiplantae; phylum Streptophyta; class Magnoliopsida; order Amborellales; family Amborellaceae; genus Amborella; species Amborella trichopoda. The sequence goes on from NC_142336.1 coordinate 2,467,188, forward strand.
CTGTTGTGTTTTGTGGAAGCCAATGCTTCACCAACCCATGTAAGTAGCAACTTCCATATTGCTTGGAATAGGTATTTGGCAATCCCCTATTATACAAAACAAATACACCCTAAATGCAAATTAAACATATTAACTGCACACTCCTTTTATTGTGTCGAGAACTAGAGAGGTCTATTCCCATCCGTCAACAAAGAGAGTCCAACGATGGAGTAAATCGTTGCTAGAATACTCAATCCACTAGGACACTGATGTTATTCACTTTTTTTTATTTTCCTTTTTCTTTTTTGATCTTTTTTAGTGTTTTGCTACACTCAAGCGCTGGATGAGTTGCCTGGTTAGAATCGAGATCAGTGGGTGGGCAACTTGGTTTTTTTGCTAGTCTATAATTACATGATTTGATATATTTTTATTTATTTATTTTATTTGATTCCCTACCAAACTTTCGATTTGGATTGACCATAGATTTGACAAGGATTATACACTAATAATATAAATGTCTTAAAAATATGTATAGTGATGATGATGCTTTGGAGGCCAAATCGTAGACTTGAATGACATCTATTAGACAGTCCATCGGGGGATGAAGGGTACATGTGAACATTTCAAAAACCACAAGCATGGAGTACAATTTTTAGAAACTACATATTTTATGGTGAAAGGTTTTCATGAGCAATTATTCATGGTTTTCTTTTACAATGAAATCATCATAATTAATTGTCAAAGTCTTACTATTTGTAGCCCAAAATACATGGCTTTCATTTTTTTAGTACAAGGTAAGTGAATAAATAAAGTAAAACGTTGCATGTCAACTCTTCATCGCCTCCACAAGAAAAAAAAAGAAAAGAAAATAATAAAAATATTTAACAATAAATTTATTTGTGTAAATTTTGATAAATTATATGATAACATGCATCTACATATATGTGGTAGAATCTCATGAGTACTATATTATTAGTGGCATAAATTGTAATTCTGACCTAAATTTGCAGTGTTACAGCCTTAATGCTACAGATGGCTAGTCCACGAGTTAGAGTCCAATTACACGTATGTTCGTTCAACTCGATCGATTAGGAGATACAACTGTCCAAAAACAAATAAAACAAATATCCCTTATGTAACCAACCATTGCATTAAAATGGGAAGGCCAGATGGAAGATTGCAAATGACAAATGTGAAGTGTATTTGCATTAATGCATAGTTCAAATTTAACTGTAAATGGCAATGAGAAATTGAAGTGCTAAAAATATATTTAAAAGTGTAATTGTAGAGAGAAGAAGCATAATAAAAATATGATATTCTAGAAAAGTCACCAAGTGCACTAAAAAGCAATTATCTTATGAGCAGTTGAGATCAGATAAGCCACCAAATAAATATGAGCTCAATTTAGTATTTTGCTATAGGTCAACAACTTTCTTTTCGTATCTATCTAGTACATGAACTTAGTGTTTTAAAGCCCTGTGATTTTTGTTTCAAATCGCCGATCATGATATAAATTGTTTGGATTGAACGAATTTCGAGATGGTATGGGTCTTAGCACAGTTCCCCCATAAAGCCCCGCCCATAGATTTCCCTCTTTTTCTCTCTCTCTCTCTCTCTCTTTAAATTTTATTTTTTAAAGCTCATCTATTATTTTATTAGGTCATCTATGAATCCCTACTTCGTAATTTTAATATTTATTTATTTAAATTTTTTTTAGATCTCAAATTTGGACCGATCCAGACCCAATATGGATCATCGATCTAGCGAGCCGACATAGATCTGTTGGTGAACAATTTGCCCCACCAATCCGGGTTTTGAAACACTTTGTGAAATGCTATAACTTATTTCTTAATCTTTTCTCTTTGTGGTACGACATTATAAAATTGGAAAGTTGTATCTATAGAAAACTGGAGGCTTCTTTCTCGTTTACTTTGCTCTAAATGGTTTCACATTTACATAATCCATGAATTACTTCAGGTTAGTTCTTTGAATATTGCTCTTTATTTTTACATATTGGATATTACTCACATTCATTATATGGGGGTCGTCACTTGGTGTGACGGTAAAATGCTCGGGTAGCCAGTGCAAGAGCACGAGTTTGAGTCATGAGAGCGGCCACTTTGTGCATAAAAAGCCAAAGGTTAGGACCGTCTCCAGCTCACCCCTCCCGAAACTTTGTGTAGATAGTACTAGCACCGGGTTACGGCCCTTTTTTACTCGCTTTTATTATATCATATAAAAAAAACGAAGAAGAGGAGAGTGACTTTAAAATTTGTTCACTTGATAATAGAAAATATCATTAATAACATAGAATAATGAATGAGCATGATTAATGTAGATGTTTTAAAATAATTGGAATAATGCTTGAATGATGATGATGAATTTATCAACATCAAAATTTCGAAAAATAATATCTTGGAGTGCAAATAGGAGTGGGAAGAAGGAAAGCTTTATTATTTAGTTAGATTTTTTTTTTCTTTTATTTTGTGAAATTCTTATAATAATATTTAGTAGCATTTTTACATGCTAATTTATAGTGAACTAGGACATTGGATGTCTGAATGGACTAACTTGTCAAAAAAGAAGAAGAATAACTTGGTGAACATATTGCATCAGAATTAGTCTTTATTCGAAAAAACGTCCCAATTCACTACTCTTTTTTTATGAGTAAACAACCAATCAAACATTAGATATCAGAGCTTGGGAAAAAGACTAGCCAAGACATGTGAATTCTCACTTAAAAAAAAAGCCCCACTTCAGACATAAGATACCTAATATGGAAGTAATTTGGAAAATAAAAAATATAAAAAACTAAAAATATAATTTGTTAAATTGAAAATCAAAAGTAAAACATTTTTTTCAAAATGAAAATAATATGAGAATTTTCCCCAAATTTTCATTTTTAATAATGGATATATTTTTATTTTCGATTTTGTTTTATTATATAAAGTTTAGGTTCTAGACCCTTCTTCCCTCGTAAAGTTTATTCTCTCCCCTCTCTCTCCTCCCCACTTATGTTTCGTTCCTCTCTAATCCCTCCTCCACCCTCTCTCATAAAAAGTTTATATTAAGGTGATGCCCTAAACAATTAAACTAAGATGAGCCCCAAAAATTCATTAGAAGAGGTCGTTTCGATGCTAACGAATCTTCAAATTGATCATTTCAACCTTAAGGTATATAAAAATGAAAAAAATAGATTTCAAATATTGGAAATACTGTATCTTGTATTGCATTTTCTAAACTGTCGATAATGAAGATTTTCAAGTGTTTTAAAATATACTAAATCTACACTTTAAATTTTAAAATTAGACATGAAAATGATTTATTAGGAGATGAAAATAATTTCTTAGGCCATCATAAAGATTTTTAGTATCTAAATAATAGTATGAAGTTTCTATAAAGGTTCACGCTTTATGCAAACAAAATAAAGCCTCACCGCAAATCCTTGTCCAGAAAGTACTGTTGACAAAAAAAAATATTGATGATAGTTTCAAAATCAAATTTCAATACCAAAAATAAAATTTCAAACTAAAAAAATAGTACAAATCCGCAAGATCTGTGAACACTTATTTTATGAGTGAAATGGATGGTCTAGATAATTTGTTAAATACATACTACTTTTAAATTTTGAAATCTTAATTTTTTTTCCCAACCATAATCTTCAATTCGAGATGATCGATTTAAGGATTTTTCAATACTTGCGTTATAATTTTGGATAAATTGTAATGTGAGGCTTTTACTTATCAAACTATTTTCCGGAATAATATAAGGTCTACCTTAATTGTTTAGGGCTTCAGCCTTATATAAACCACGCCCCCTCACTAGAAGCCCCTCCTCTCTCTTTCTCCGTCCTATAAAATGATGCCCTAACTGGCCAAACCCTAATTCGCACCCTCTCTATGTGCTGTCATCTCTCGCTCTCTTTCTCTCTCTCTGCCCTAGAGCCCCAGATCTCGCTCTCTCTCTAGACCCGTTCTGCTCCATAACCTCATCCCTTCTCTCTCTACAGTCTCAGAGGAAGCAAGCAATGGGGAAGAAGCGAAAGACCGAGATCAAAACCGAGGTCGAGGTGGAGGTCGAGGCCGAGGCCGAGGCCAACAACGACGAAGCCATGTTCGATGAAGAGATCGAAGGCCAGCAACAAGAGCCGGAGAACCAGAACGAGGAGGCACCAGAAGAACCAGCAAACATAAACAATCATGAAGAGGAGGAGGAAGAAGAGGAGGAAACCGATTCCGAGTCCCTCACCAGGCTCCTCGAACCCTTCTCGAAAGACCAGCTCATCGAGCTCCTCCGCCAAGCTGCTCTCCAGCATTCCGACGTCTTTGATTCGATCAACAAAGTTGCGGATGTTGATCCCGCTCACAGGAAGATATTTGTTCACGGCCTTGGATGGGACACTACCGCTGAAATCCTGATTTCCACCTTCAAGAAGTACGGAGAAATTGAGGATTGCAACGCAGTTGCAGACAAGCACTCTGGTAAATCGAAGGGCTATGGTTTCATTCTCTTCAAGCATCGATCTGGAGCTCGAAAAGCCCTTAAGCAGCCACAGAAGAGGATTGGTAATCGAATGACTGCTTGTCAACTGGCCTCTGCTGGTCCGGTTCCTCAACAACCCCCTGTCTCTGAATATACGATGCGAAAAATCTATGTAAGCAATGTGTCTTCTGATATTGATCCTCAAAGGCTTTATACCTTCTTCTCAAAGTATGGAGAGATCGAAGAAGGCCCGTTAGGGTTGGATAAGCAAACTGGTAAGCCAAGGGGGTTCAGTCTCTTTGTCTACAAATCCCTGGAAAGCGCGAGAAAAGCCCTAGAAGACCCACATAAGAACTTTGAAGGCCACATTCTCCACTGCCAAAAGGCCATCGATGGGCCGAAGCCAAACAAACCAACCCACCACGCAGGTCAAGCCCACCATCACCCCCACCACCAAAACCAACATCATAACCCACACTATCCCCAACACCACGCCGATAACATGCAGATGATGAACCAAGTACCAGCTCACGGTGCAAGCCATGGTGGGCTCATGGCACCAAGCCAAGGCTCGATGCCATTTAACCAGGCAGCTGGTGGCCTCAACCCAGCTCTGGGTCAAGCCCTAAATGCCCTGTTAGCCTCACAAGGTGCAGGGTTTGGGCTCCAAAATGTTCTTGCTAGTCTTAACCCAATGGCTGCTGCTGCCGCATTGAACCAAACTGGGTTGTCACCCAATGTGAACCAAAGTGTTCCGGCTGCTGGTTCGATGGTGAACAATGCAAGCCATGGGGCTGGAATGGGGGGATATGGGGGTCAGGGTGGCATGGGCAGTGGGAATATGATGGGTGGCTATGGGTCTCAGGGAGCAGTTCAAGGGGTCGGCGTTGGTGGGTATCAGAATGCTCAGATGGGTCAGCCAGGTTCTGGAGTGAGGGCTCAGCAGGGAGTCGGAGCGATGGGGGGTGTTACGCCTTATATTGGTCATTAGGTAATCAATTGTCAATGTCCTCCTTCTTAGCAATGATATGCTTAATGCTATTTTCTTTTTTCTTTTTTATTTTTTAAATACCTCTAGGTGTATAATTGTTATTTCTTCTAGCTTGATTGTATTGCTAGGATTTGCTTTCACTGTTGTTATGGATCATTAGGTAATGCATGGTTAATTCTTTTTTTCTTTGTTAAGTAACTGCTTGGATACTATATTTTTGTACATGAAGGTATGGGATCCTTGTGTTTAAACTCTGCTGTTGCCATTTCTGTTTCTAAATTTTATTTATTGGTGCATTTCATATACTAGTGTTGTTACAGTTCAATAAAGATATGTGTCCTTTTCTAATATCTGAATGGTTAACTGCCCATATTGAGCATGTAATGGAAATATGAAAGTATAGAAGCCATGTTCTTGGGCCTCCCATTATAACTGTTGATTATTGCTTGCGTGCATTAGTATGTTTTGTTTCTTTCTTTGTTATAGATCCATAGGTGTAAGTGGTCAATATCTTTTTCTGTGATAACTGCATGGTCAACTGCCTTTTTTTGCAGTATTTAACAGGCATGGAGGCCCTTGGGCTGAGTGCATCTGTTATTATTGTTGCTTTGTTGCTCACCAGCGTATATTATACTCTATGTTTTGTGTCATTTTGGGCCATCAGGTAAGAAGTGGTGGTTAATGCTGTCTTTTGATAGTTAGATGAAAGATTCCTTCTTGAGTATTTTAGTTCACAGAATGACTAATGTTGTTGTCGTTTTTGCTACATTGTTAGTGTAATTACCTAGGTTTGAAAATTTGCTCGGGCTGCCTGAGCCAAGTAACTGAAACGAGTCATTCTCAAAAAAACTCGAGCAAGTCAGAATGGAATCACCCGAGTAGTGTACAGCCCAAAAAAGGTTTTAAAAATAAAAAATGCTAAAAAATTTAAAATATAAAAGAAAGGTAAGAAGCCGAGTAAACTATAGACAACATTAGAAGCAAAAAACAGGGATAAAATATAAACGTGGATACTGGAAAATGTAAAAAATTGATTTATAGCTGGAAACAATTAAAAAATAAAAAAGCAAAAATAGAAAATACTGCAAATGATAAGAAAAACTCGCAAATCATCATAATAAACATCAAAATTATATATGAAATGTTCATTCTCACAACATTATATATAAAATATTAATTCATTTATTTAATAAAAAGTATAATTTGAATTAATTTTACCAGATTTTTTATATAATCTGAGATTGTACCTTGGGGCTCGGCTCGGCAAGGTGTCGAGTCTGAGTAACTTGGGTGAGTACGAATCGACTTGGTCAAGTTTTGGAACTCTGGTCATTACTTCTATTCTTAGTGCTATTATTCACATGGCTCATTAATATTTTTATTCCTTCTTCTTTGCAGTGTTTAGTTGCAATACCATGATGGATTTATAGGAGTCATGCAATAATTTGGAAAAAGTTCCAGGAGTCTCATTTGTAATCGTTGCTAATTGCTACTGTTATATTTGAGTTTGCTGATAACTTTTGTTTAGCTCATTTGCTATGAATGATTGTTGTCCTTTTGCAATTAGTGGCAGGGTGAAGTTTTTGAAGCTACAAGTTTAACCACTGCTAGTATTGTGAATGTTCTGTTGGCTAACTTGATAATAATATTGCGTCTATTATACTCTTTGTATTAGTGGTTATATACGTGGTCATTAAGTTAAGGACCAGCTATTTCCTATTCCCAGTATATCTAAATGAATATTTGAAAGCATATGTTTGAATGTGTTATTGTTGTAATCATACTCATACTCATACTTTTCTATTGTTGTTACTTCTATTCAGAACTTTATAGTTTTGTTACTTATGACTCTTATGTTTCTAACTGTAATGGTATTTTTGATGGTCTCTGTCAGTCTGTCAGAAACATAGGCTCATCATACTATTCGAGTCCATGTCCTTTGTTATTATTGTATCCCTGGCCATATTTGAGATGTTCTCTTCACTGTATGAACACTATAGCTTGTGTGGAGGCCCTAAGTTTTGGCTCCTCCTTGACTAGCCCAACAAATACCTTATTCATATCAGTTGATTTGTATCCAAAAATACCCCCCACCATGATGTCTTTGGGATTTGGCGTGCATCATGTGCTGGAATACACATTCAAGGTTTAAATCCCTTCTTTAGAGAGGAGGCAGGCTCCAAGCACTGAAGGCAACTCCCTGGAAGAATACCATGAGCTATGATTCTTGTGACCAAGTCTGCTCTCTTATCCTTGGAACTTAGAGTGCGTGTCTAAACCGATTTCAAGTCGAAAAAGTCCATAACATATGTTGTTCTTTTCATTACTTTTGCCTTGAGGATGCTAAAGACAATTTCCATATTTTTGTTCAAAGGGGCCAAATGTTGGTCACCTTTTCCGACATAACCCAACAGACACCAAATATGTACAGGAAGATTCTTACGTTGTCTTGGAGATGGGGCAATGCAGCATGAGGTTATCCATAGCATCTTTCACATCACTGCATGGATTGTAGTTATGGTTTATTGCTTGCTTGCTTTATTGGATACTCGAGTTGCTTTAGTAATTTTGTCTGCTCATTGTACTCTCTGCAGCTACGCACAATTGAAATGAGGGGAATCTTGTCAATACTATCTTTAATTGGAAAGTAACTGTGGCCTTAGAGTGTATTTTTTTCATGTTAGACATTTTCGTAGTTTCATATTGTTTTTTCTTACAAACAATATGCGTGAATGGTGGTATTTTGATGTACAAATACCAAAAATACTTTTGAATACGATGTTTATGCTGAATTGAGTGACAGAAGTCCTCTTTGCTCCATCAAACTATTTTGCTTGATTGCACTTGTTTGCTCTCAGACCTTATCTGCTTTCCTGAATCTCATTTTAGTCTGCATATTTTTATCTCATGCATGGAGATTGAATAATTATTCGTTTTGTTCTGCAAGTTTGTGGAGCTTACTTGCGGTCAAACTTTATACTGCTTCAAAGTTGGCAACTCTGGCAAGTGGTCACAGTTGTATAGAATTATTTTGCAATGGAAGTGATTTTTTTTCTCTACTACACTCATTCAATTCTTGAACTGCTAACTTTTCTTTGTAATGTATTTGATTTGTAATGGCCATCCTATGTTTTGAAAACATGAAAAGCAGTCATTTATGAAAATTGCTATTTTATGGTTTCCTATTCATTTTGCAGATTCATATTAGGTGAACTGGACTGCCAAGCTCTGGAAAGATGTTTCTTCTTATACATACTGTTCCCTCATTGTGCAAATGAGGTCTTCATACTTTGATATGAAGTGCAACTATTTGGATTCTATATCGAGTCTGGAGTTGTAGTAGTCAAAAGTTTTAATCTTGAGTTTGGTTTCTTAAACCTTTGAGTAGTTTCAGTATGCGTAACTCCATAGAGGAGTCCCGAGAAAACCTTTTATCCCTATTTGAGCAAGTATTTGACTTTGCAGTTGAAGACTTTATGTATTTCGTAAATTTGACAATTTCCAGTCTTCTAACTTTTGTGAATTTCTTGTAAGCCTCTTTCCATAGATAAAGTAGCTATTTTCTATATGTATTCTTTTGCTGTGGGTGTTTTTCCTTGCTATTCTTTTATTATTTGCTTTGTAGTTATTTGTGTTTGACAAATCAATTAATGCCTTCTTGATAAATGCTGCTATTGGTTGGTGAAATAAATACTTTTCCATGTAATGGTAGTTCTTGGGGTATGACTTTGTTTTTCATTTGCTTGTCTGGTAGCCTGCTCAATTTCGTCTTGTGCAGCGGGCTATTATGATCTGTGGAAGGTTAATTTGCTTTTTTTTTTTTTGTCATGGAAATTTAGGTGTTATTTGTTCTTCACTTTGGTAGTTGCTTTCTGAATGTGGATTTTGACAAGGGAAATTATTTAAATTCGTTTATCTAATTCTCTAACAGAGTTCCTTGAAAGATGTTTTGTTGTTCTTCCTCTTTGAGGGTACTGCGGTCTTTACAAATTTAGGGATACTGCTACTATATTTGGATGTTCCCCTTAAATCAGTTGATTTTATTTTTATTTTTTTGTTCCCTAAATCGCGTGAATTAATCTTTTCCTTTTGTCCTATTGTGTCAATGTGTGTTAGTCGTTTTGGAGTGGAAGTAGACTCTGTAGTTAAGGAAATTGTTTCATCTTTTGAAAGTAGGTTATAGTAGTTGAATATGGCTGCTAAAAAGTTTTCACTATTGAGGCTTTTATACTTCTAGGGAAATCTGTTTAAAAATAATCATAAAAAAGTGCTTTATATTTTGATATTTTGCTAGAGGGTCTTTTGCCCTTCCTTATCAACAAGTTACATAGCGTGAAGGAATTTCTATCAGCTAGTAACCGGATTTAGGCCTTTTAGTCCAACAAAATATTTTCAAAAGAGGACATTTTTTCTGCCCTTGAGCAGACTGCTGCATTGGTTGACCTTCCCCCATTTTGGGGGCTTTAGGGGCATTTGTTTTGCGCCAAACTTTGCAAACATATCCTCTTGTTCCTGATGAACAAGTTCATGAAAAAGGATATCTGAAATAAAACCTAGAAAATAGTCTTCTTCATTGGCGGTTGGATCTATCCCTTTAAGAACCAAAAAATCATGCTCTTAGTTCATCTGTTGATGATGAGATGGCAATCCACATAATTTGAGGTTAAACAAACCCTCTAGAGCTTGATCTAACTCCACTTTTCTTTCTTAAAACCAAAGGCCTGTATCTACTGTATTTTATCTTATAGGTAAACCATTTTCAGGTTTTCTTACAATGTTTTCAAGGATATTCTTCCTTGGGCAATCTTCTTGTTGGTGTCCAACGTGTGTCTAGTTCTTCATTTGAAAAGCTAGACATGGGATGACATGCTTGTACAGAAAAAGAATATATATTAAAAATATGGTAAAACAATAAAATTTGCATAACTCTAGTGTAACCCACTTCGGTTTTTAGTGGTAAAGCATACTTTAAATCCTCAGTCAGCCTGAGTTTGAGCCTCAAGGATTGAGCTTTATCTTATAATGAAATAATGATTTTGAAGAGAATGTAATTGAAGATTGTTATAGAATACACCGAACACAGTCAATTTCACGGTGTTAGACTTTACAAATCTTGTATTAAAGGTCATAGGTTTTAATCTTTGCCTCTTTTAGAACCTTTTTGTTGCCACACGTGCATGGGTGTGTCGACATGTGTCAACACGCAGATTAAGTGGTAATGCCATGTGTCGAGGTGACAATCACCAGGATCAAGGGTATGTGTGTAACAAATTTGACCCTTGGGTGGACTTGATGTTTTCAAAGATATTGTTTATTTAATCTGAGAAAAAAAAATGTTATTAAGGTATGAGGGAACCTGAGAACCTGAATATCTGCCTTGCAATTCCAGCATTTGAAATATTATTTGTCAGAGGGTGAGACAAAAGTCATGTGGAGTTTTTTGCGATCTTCTAGGGCTCCTTGTGTGATTTTTTATTTGAGAGAGTTTACTTTGGGGTTCTTCAGAAATCAATTATGCATCTTTAATGGAGATTCCTCTTTTGGTAGTTGGTTGTGTTCTTCTAGAAAGCAAAGAGAAAAATTTTCTATTCATTATGTTGTGCAGCTGAGTTCAGAAATCAATTATGCATATTATAGTTTGACAATATGGGAGTTGGTTTCTTGATGTCTGAATCATGATATGAATGTTTAAGAAATTATAATGCCTCCTTGAAATTAAAAGTTTCTAACACTTCTATTTTGAATTTCTGAATGATTTCATGAAGCACTCGAGTAAAAAGGATCTTACTATTACTATCATTATTATTTTTATTATTATATATTTTTGTACGTACTCTTGAAATTTTTGGTTTTTATCGAAAGTGACTGGTTTCAACATTTTATGCCATTTGATGATGTTTTGGAAAGACCTTGTGGATTGGGGCTTTTATTGATTTTCATTCAATGCAACAAAGTTGTGTGGATCTCCCGCCGATTTCTTGAGTAAAATCAATTCACTGGAGAGTATTCTTTAGAAAAAAATCAGCTCACTGGAAAATAGATTATTTGGGGTGCTGCCATTTAATGTGTGTGACATGGTGTCTTGAGCAAAAAGTTGCATTCTTTTGGCAGTTCGCTATTGGTCCCTGAATCTTTGAAACTATCTGCAAAAACTGAAGAGATTGTTGAAAGGAAATTCAAAAGTGCATACTTGAGAACATATTTGAATCCTGTTGCCTGTATTGGTAAAAAATGATGAAGATTTCTGTTGAAAGGCCAATTAAGGTCGGAAGTCATGTATTTTTCAAGGGACATGGGATTTATGTGAAGATTTCTACTGGATTATTGGCCAAAGTTATGGGATTCAGAAACACTCCTTTCTAAGGAATAGGCATAGTTTGCAATGTTGGGTTTTGTTGAAGAAAGTTTTTCGCATAAATGTGTTTCTACAATTTATGCAAATCTTATGAAAGAATGATGTTTCTGCCACATCATTGTCAAGCTTATAAATGTGTTATGGTTCTTAAAAGGTTAAACTAGCAGTAGCTACTTTTCAATTGGTTTTCTGTCGGGATCAGGGATCAGGGGCCAATTATTTTCATTAATGACCAGCGCAACTGTTTCTAAAACTTAATTTTATACTCGTTTGATTGAAACAGCTACCGTCTAGTTGGGCTTTAGAAGTTGGTAGTAAGAGTTAAATTGAGCGATTTGGTTTTTTCAGAAAGCCAATTTGATTAGGCAACACAAAAGGAAATAGTCTTGAAAAATATTTGATCTTGGTGAACCTTCCAAAAAAAAAGCAAAATCTAATATTGGTGGTAAATAGATTTTTGTCATTATTGTTGGACAGTTTGCTGTTCCACCTGCAAATTGGAGTAACTATGGCACCCCAGATGTTATGGCTTTATAAGAAAATACTGCTTGGTTTCAATGAGCATGTGGGGGAATTTCTCATACAACTGCGTAGTTTTATTGCTTCGTTGATAAGCATTTCACTGCAGAGGGCAGAGGATGGTTATGGATCTGAGGTCCCTGTTGAAGATCATATCTTGGTTGAGTAAGGTACGTAACTGATTGTAGATACTACAAACTAATATTTTATAAATATTGGCCATAAAGTACGTGTTAATAACTGGTAAATGTTAGTATTTAAGTGGTAGTTAATTTATAGTTAATAAAGGATCTTCACTATTTTCTACTTCCCAAAGGGGTTTTATGTCATTTGTCAAAGGAACTTCTATCCAAGTCATTTTCATATCATTACAGAGTTTTGTTTGGGACGGTATTTGAGGAATGAGGTTTCTGAACTTGGTTTGAGTTTTTGAGAGATATTTCTTGATTACAACTGAAACTCGTATTCGAACTTCACATCGGTTCCTTCTCTTAACAATTTTCTTACCCTTATTTGGAGCGGTGTCGATGTCACAATCTTCAGAGAATTGGAACCTGTCTTCTGGATAGTTTGATATAGTATGAATGACCAATTACTGATTTGGAATATTTGCAAAGCTGGGCAAGTTTTTGTGAGTTTGAAATGGCGGTTTTGAGGAATTGGTTCCCAGTCTTTGCGGATATGGTGTTCCAAGGATTTGATTCTGGTTTGGCATTTTTGAAAGCTGGATATGTTCTTATGAGTGGGAAAAATATTATTTTCAATTGACAAGACAGGTCTCGAATGATCAATTGCTGATTCTAAAATCGGTCATTTGTGCATTGTATTTTAGGCAACCCAAATCTTTATATTTTGTGGCCTTTAACATGTGTTGGACAACACATCTTTGGTGAGAGATACATGACATGAATAAGCTTCTCTTTTTGTTTGTGGAGCATTATTTGGTAGAGGAAGCTAGATGATCTGATCAAGTCACCAATGGTTCTTCGTAACTGCGTCGAAGCGGAACTGCTATCTGTCGACATCTGATGTGGGTGGTCCAAGGTAATGATCTTCTGTAGTATACTTGCTTCTAGTTACTCTTATCGTTTTTTTTTTTTGAATCTGCACATTCTTTTCCAAAGTCGTCGGTGTTGTACAGGTTTTGAACCAAAATTTGTGTCTTTGTAGGTTATATTAATTCTTATCCTGAACCTTTTTTGTCCATGTGGTTTCTCCGGCGAACTTTCTAGTACTTGTACTGCATCAAGTAATTAAGAATATTTCCTATGCATTGTAGGAAAATCATACTCCAATTTAGGGTCATAACTGTCTCCGGCTAACTTTCTAATACTTGTACTGCATCAAGTAATTGTTGAATATCCCTATGCACTGTAGGAAAATCATACTCCAATGTAGGGTCATAACTGTCCATTGGAATAACGGGTAGTGATAGGAACAGGGGCCTACCAGAAATGGATGTGTCCACAATATTGGATGTCATGCTCTCCATTACTGTTCTTTTCATTGGAGGGTGATGACTCCAATTGGGTAATCCTGTGTTATAGGCCAGTGGAATATAATATATATTGAGTTTTACACAATATAATGCTGTTCTGGTAATGGGATTCACCTGTTACGTCACTATCTGTCATTCATTGGATGGTGATGATCCTACTAAATTTATTTCTCAAGTCCAAAAGGCCAAACCATAGTCCTCTCGATCACAGTGAACATCACCTTTTATTACCAAAGCTTCAGTTTGCATCCTTCCCTTATCCTTTGTTCCTGAAAATGTTGAAAATACATTTTTTTGAGATTTGGAATTTCAAACATTTCCTCCACCTTTTATTACCAAAGCTTCAGTTTGCTTCCTTCCCTTATCCTTTGTTCCTGAAAATGTTGAAAATACATTTTTGAGATTTGGAATTTCAAACATTTCCTCGTTCAACAGTTCAGTGTCTTGGTTTTCTTCCACTCCGTTGAAGGTCTTCTTCTTCACAGCTTCAAAGAAGAGATTGTCGAGTCGGTAGTGTCGTTTTCTGTATGTTTTTTAGATAAATTATGTCATCATTTTCATTCTTGAGGAACTCTGGCCTTGAGTGTTCATTATTGGGTCCTTACCTGTCTGATTAGAAAATGCATAATAACATGACTCAGTCCAGGTCCTCCTGATTTTGTTTCTTTTAATTTGCCTGGTATGTTATTCTATTATTCTAAGCAATAAATTGGTTTTGTGTGTGTCAAAACCAATGCCTAGGAGATATTTGGCTGGCACCTTGGGCTGCTTGTTTGAATCTCATGCTTAGAAATAGAATGCTGTAGGCTTTTAGTGGAATGAGGTGATATAAACCGACAGGCTTATATGGTTTCATAAGCCACTTTGAAAAGTAGGGTTTCTATAGACAAATAGACCCCAAAATTTGTGCACATGTAGATCCCATCTTGGCTGTCAAAATATAGGAGGAATTGAATTTGCACGAAGCAAGGGGAGAAAAGAGGTTAATGGTGAATCTAGGTGTTCAAGAGCTCTAAATCAAATTCTGTTAATTTTGTTGAGTTCACACTCTTTCAGCCCCAAAAAAAGAAAAAATTTCCCTCTAGCTATTTCCAGACATGTGTCCATATAAGTAGAACATGTACATGTCTATATGCTTACATATAACTGAAAGATTATAAATACATCACCGTATCAGTTTTTTATTTGGGATTTTCAGTTTTGTAATGCTCGTATGTTGTTGATGCAGTGTCATGGGTACCATTCAATTGAGTAATTTTGTGTTTATAGTTGATTTATTGCAGTAATGAATGGGTGGTCTACTATTCGTTGATATTGATGACTAAAGGTTTTGTGTATGTGGAATTTTTCTTCTCTCATTGATACTTAAATCTTTGGAAATAGTCCACTGGATTCAATTTTGTTGATGTATTATGTGAATTTTGAGTTTATGGTGTATGAGTTGGATCCATTTTTACTTAAATCAGTAATCTGTTTGGTTGAGTGGCTAAAACTTTGTAATTTTGGAGAAGTGGAAAACAACTATTTTAAATCCCTCCCTCAATTTAATTAAGGGTGCGGTTTTGGCGTGGCAAAAGGTCTACTGTATTTTGTAGGGTCTCACTTCAGAACTCCTAATTGGAAAATGCAGTTGTTGGATCATATTTATCCCTATTTCCATATCTATCCTCGTGATGATGGAATTGGACCTTCAAAAATGGTGCGGATATGTTGGATCTGGAGTACTTAAAAATGTAATGTGTAAAAAGGAAGTTACAACATCAATCATAAGTTAAAATCTATTGATCAATGAATGTTGAGATCGAGGTGATTGGAGTAATAGAAATAGGTGGCATTATAAACCTATGTTGCTATTAATATTTGGGTCATTTTATTTTGATCCAAAATGGCTTGCGATGCTTGTGTCCTTGAATAGAGTTGTCATCATTTGAGCCTTATACCAACTACTGAGCCTTATACCAACTACTGCGGGTTTGTTACACGATTCCACCTCCATTTTGTACCGGCCCATACCCTTAGTCACTTGTCCGTAGAACAAAACCGACCCATACCCTTAGTCACTCGGCTGTAGAACAAAATGTCATCTGAAAATCCTATTTCATTGTGATAAATTTTAGACCCAAACTGATGTAATGCACCGGTGAATTCCGTCATCCGAAATGCTTCTGGACTTTGGTAGGCTTCCACCTCGGCTGTCTAAAATATAATATGTTGTGAAAGAGAAGTTATTGCATCTGAAGGTTCCAAATCAAGTATTTATCTGATCCAAGAACTGCCAGCAATGGTTTTAGTAACTCAATTACTCATGAACATGTCAAAATTATGAAGACGAGAGGACTTAGTTTTGCAGTCTAAACAAACACATCTCCAAAAAGGAAAAGCGAAAAAAGAAAATGGAGAAAGTGATTGGGTAGCCTTTCAGTGTTTGGGTAGTGCTTATTTTAATTAAAAAAGTGATTTAATTTAAGTGCTATAGCAAAGGCCCTCTTATAACTCCATTGCTTGTTCTCTCTCTCTCCCTTATATACCTCATAAATCAAGTAGCCAAACAAGTGGTGCTATAATTGGTATTTTAAAGGTGTTTACTAAACTCAAGAGGTGTTTGAACTTAATTTATATGGTGAGAGCCCATCAAACCATGAGCTCTCACTCTATTAAAGAAAAAAGTGCTGTTTTTCATGGCAATAATAAGAGCTCTCTCTCTCTCTCTCTCCCTCTCTCTCTCGTAACAATAACAATTCTCTCTATTTTGCTTGCTCATGTCAAATGGCCTTATAAATGATTTGGACTTAAGTTTTGAGCATTTTACAGTCCTTAAAATGGTTTGTAGTCAAAGTTTTGCCTCTGAATAGAACCAAACTATGTACATTAGCATCTGTTATTCATACACAATTAAATGGTGCATGGCATTGGTGGGTTAAATTTTTTGACATATTTACCCATTTACAAAGAAGACGACATGAATTGATGGCGGTGAAATTGTATGCTCTTTGCAGCAAAATGACTGTGTAATGATGTAGATTGTGCATTTGCTCTTTGGAGTGCAAAATCTACTTGAAAACGTTTTTCTTGCTCGAAAATTTCGGATTCATTTTAGAAAACATTAGATGAGTAATTTTAAAAAAATGGGACTTTGGCCTATTGTACACGAGTCTCTAGATGATAATTTTGAAGAAGGAATTTGTCAAATATGTTGCGACTTGACCATAAAAACATTGGGTGGTGTTGATCCTTTTAGGGGTGATGACTTAGTAAATTTCACAAGCACAAATTCCACTTTATATAGGCGATTCTTTGGTACAAGATCAGTTTTAGACCTTGTATGTCAAATTAAATGGGTTGGAGTGTGCTGCGAAGTTTAAGAAAATTTTTTGTTGGGGTTCGAGTTTAGTGGCAAGTATACGACTAGTTGATTTGAAATTTTATGGGACGAGAATAGTTGTGATGTACTAAAATAAATGGCTTTCAGTACATCCCCTCGTACTAAAAGTAAATGGCTTTTTTGAAATTTGATGTAAATGGCTTTTTTAGAAAAAACTTTGCTGCCCTCTTTCCCTCTCTACTGCTCCTCTCTATATTGATGCCTTCTCTCTCTCTCACTACATATGCATTCTCTATTCTTCTCCACCCCATTGTCTCTCTTTGTGTGGCTTTAAAATAAAAATAACCATGATTGGAAGAGAGGGAGAAAGATTAAGAGAGGGTATTCGTAAAAAGAGGGGGCAAGAATAAGAAAGATTAATGTGATATTGTTGGTGAATATTTTTTTTTATATTTTTTTTCTTTTTACCTTTTTATTTTTTATTTTTCTTTTCTTTTGGCAAATATCACTTATAAGTAGTCTTATTACAATAACTATCTCTTTAAAGAGAATAAAACTAACAAATCTAGAATCTTAAAAACCTTAATGTTATTAAATCAATTTTTTTTAAACAAATAAAATATCCACGATTCTTATGTTTGATAATATGAATACAATATAATTAAATATGGTAAGAAACAAAAAGAGAGTCCGAAGATTACCTCAATCGGGTTTAGTACACTCCACACTGAGTCTCCTCTTTCCAATGGTGTTCGGGATTTATGATCGGCCACTTGATTCTCCTACATATGGCAAAACCCTCTCAATGACATATAGATCTCAATCTAGAACCAACTGCCAAAGGTCTCAATGGCTACAAGCTATTGCTATCCAAAAATCAAATCCCCACAAGCTAACCTTAGCTTGGGTGTCCTATCTCGAAACAACGAGAGAAAGATGATTTGGGTGTACCTTTTTAGAAAAAACTTAAGAAAGTTAGAAGATAAAACTTGGAGTGTGCCTCCCTTTTCGTAATCCAGAGAGAGCGCTAAATTTCGGTAGGGAGAGAGAGAATTCTTAAAGAGAAAGGAGAGAATATATATGTCATTTCATGAAGGGAGAGACCTCCTTTTATAGATTTTCTATGTCTTGGGGTTTGCCTCAATTTGTAGGGTTAAATCTTGATCGTCGATCTAATGAGACTTGTGGGGTGAGATATTTACGCCATCCATCTGTTTCATCCACCATCAAGATTCAAAGAGATGAGCTAGAGCTTTATCCTCAATTTTCTAAACCTATTCCCATCAAATCTTTAAATAGAAAAAGTATATATCTTATTTTCTATTTTAATATATCCAATCTTTATTTATTGGATCAAGAATTCAAAGATTTATTAAATAGTTTAAATATTTAATAAGTTGGTTATCCCCCAAAGATAAGCCAACAAACAAGAGATAAACATTCTTCCTGAGAAGAATACGTGAATGGTTGGTGCATGCTACCTTTTTAGTGGCCACGTGTGGCCCCACCTAATCTACATGTCTTTAAATTTTGGGCCCCATATTTTTATGGAGGTCACATGTATTTTTAGAAAATATTTTGTTTTATATTTAGAATTTTTAAATCTTATATGTTATTTGAAACATTGAAAAATTAATTTCTTTTAATTTATAAATCCAAATGCCAAAAATAAAATATCAAAAGATTCACAAAAATTCAAATAAACATTCTAAAAAATCATATTTCATAAAATTAATTAAAACTAATTAATTTTTGATGGGAATCGAATCCTTTAGATCTAGAAATTTATCAATATACGGGCGCACTCTACCTTCAATTGCAGACTACGATCTACCTAGCTTTCTTAGACTGACCCAACAGTTCCCATGACTTACAGTCCACTGCAGAGGCTCATGATTAGACCACCAAAATCAGTCAATAGACTAGGGAATGCAATCTTAGTTTATGAATTTCAGGTTTTCTCCTAAAGACAAAAAATCACGGTTCTCCAGACTATGATGCAACCATGACTATATGGTGCATAGTGGTAATCTCTCACACATGTACATGCTTCACCTTCATTGGCGAATCTTAAAACAACTATCTATGTATATGTCATGTGATGATATAACGATGAGGTTTTAGCCTTGTCTCTAAAGGCTATTCATTACACGTAAATGTGACACAGTCCCTTAGCTCTCATCTGAGCATACTCCGACCTCATTAAGAGCTAACCCACTAGGTAGATCCTTATGCCCAGGTACTTTGGGTTTTTTCAAACTCGACTGGCCTAGCACGTCGAGTCTAATCCGAGTGTCGACAAATCACATTTGTCTAGTATGGTCCACAAGATGATCACACTCCCATTGAATTTATGTTTCACTATATAAAATGTTCATATAAGCTCTCGTGAGGCCTTTAAAGACCACATAAACCGAACAAAGAAATGGTGCTGTAGAGATGATGAGAGAAAGATGGTATAAAGAGATCATGAGAGAGAGAATCAACAGAGAGTGAGAGTAAGCATAGAGATTTTGAGAGCGAGAATGAGAACATATAGAGAGACATATTTTGAGAGCATCAAAAGAGAGAGATTGGGAGACATTGAGAGAGAGGGTAGTACAAAAGAAATTATGAGAGAGAGATTGAGAGAGGTAGGGAGAAAGAGAGAGATTGAGAGTGAGAAGGATAGTGGATAGAAAGAGAGGGAGAATGGAGAGATATTGCCTAAAGGAGAGATTAAGAGAGAAAGATATTAGAGAGAGAATTGAGAGACATTGTTCGCCAAACAAACTTGGGCCTTTTTTTACTTAAACATTAATCGCCAGACAAAGTTGGGCCTCTTTTTACATCACCACCTTCCATTTTGTTTTGAACGTTTAGAGTTAAGTTTAAGCTGATAGAGGAGCAAAACTCCAAATTACAATAGAGAAAACAGGAAAAAATAGAGGAAAACTCACTATTTCAGGGATGAATTGCCTCAACTGCCTAACACTACAAAACGTAAACCTTAACGGCTCAGACAACATAAACATTCTAAGTCCAACTAGACCACTCCAAGAGCTATCTGAGACACCCACCTCAAGCCCCTACTACCCCAAATCCTCTCTAATAACGACGCATACACACATATCCCATCTGCAAAAATCTCATGGGCAAGGGCTAGGATGGTGCACATCTATTATGAAATGGTGCCCAACTGAAAAGCCTAGAAACCATGGCGGCGTTGAGTAGGACGGCAACAGCTTGCAACCAGTGACCAAAAATATGGGAAAACATAGGCTAGAAAAGAACAGGGAGAAAAGGGGAAAAGAGGGGAGGAAGAAGGGGAAAAGAGGAAGTCTAGTGAGAGTCACAGGAAGGAGAAGGGGGAACAAAGAAAGACTAGGTGAGGGAGTCTTGCTCAAACAACCCCAAAAAATTCCATCTGATTATTCATTGGAATTTGAAGACCCACAAAAGGACCTAGAGAAACCACATTAGGGCTCCTTGGGGTCAAATTAAAGGCTCATTTTAGGTGTTAACTTAGGCCGTCATATACAATGGTTTTCGAAATGCTTAAAGCAACAACTCAAGGCAAAGAGACCGACAACAGGATACCGGCCCCAACATGAGGGAAGATCCCATCTTGGGCGTTAACCCACTTTGGGAAGAAGAGAGACGACAAAAAATAATTTCTATTTTTCTTCACTAGAATGGATGGACATCATAACTTTGAGCAAACTCCTCCCATCCTAGGCTTGAAGTTAGGATATCTTTTTCCTATATATTTCTACTTTATCACCCATCAAGGAACTCATATGGCTTTTATGAAGTAATACAAAACTCTTAAAGAATAAGGTATAGTTTTTTGAAGGGAAATTTTTGTAAATATCCTTTACATTTTGAGGTATTTGAAAAATATCCGCTCATGTCCGTTTTCTCATGATCTTGAAGTTCGTTAGGGGTATATTTGAATTTTTTTAAAAAAACATAGGAACGTACATGCTTAAGCTATTTACCTTTTGTACAAGGTAGACATAATTAATCTTGATTATTGGATGTGAAATTGGGTGGCTGCAATTATTCCATTGACCAAGCTCAAAGTTTAATAGAAATTTTTTTGAACTTTGTGACACACCCAAGCTATCTGATTTCACATCGGATAGTTGTAAATAATTATGACATCCCTGTACCAAAGGTAAATGATCTCATTATATACAATTCCTAAATATAAGTAGTACATATTTTAAAGGGTGTGGTTTGTATAAAGCCGAGGTCCTAAACAATCAAAGTATGGCATATGTTCAAACAATGTCGAAAGATGTTTTAATATTGGAAATCTTTATGATGACCCGATAATTTATTTTTATATGTAA
Source organism: Amborella trichopoda (assembly GCF_054954075.1). Lineage (NCBI taxonomy): Eukaryota > Viridiplantae > Streptophyta > Magnoliopsida > Amborellales > Amborellaceae > Amborella > Amborella trichopoda. The sequence goes on from NC_142336.1 coordinate 2,488,671, forward strand.
TTATAAAAGTTAAAGTTTCAAATATAGTGTAGATCGAGTAGATCTATTGACACTTGAAACTCTTGAAAATTGGCAGTCCGAGAATACATTACAAGATGTACTATTTTTAAGACTTGAAATCCATTTTTTCTCATGTCAGTACATCTTGAGGTTGAGATAAGCAATTTGAGGACTTTTGGGTATCAGAACAATCTCTTCTAGTGAATTTATGAGGTGTGCCCTTAATTTGATTGTTTAGGGCCTCGCCCTTATATAAACGTTTTTTGTTTTTTTAGATATGGACAAATATATAAGATATTTATAAAAGGGTATGGTTTTTATAAGGCTGCAACTTTAAAAAATCAAATTAAGGAGCACCTCCAAATTTTATCATAACATATAACTTTGGTGTAAAAAATTCTTAGGATTATCTGAAAATATATTTTCATATCTAACTATAAAATTTTGAACTTCAAAAATGGTTAAATCAAGTAGCTCTATAAACATATGAAAATCTTGAAAATGGACAGTCTATATAATATGTTGTAAGATGTATGAATTTTTTTTTTTTTTTTTTTTTTCACATTCATATATCTCGATGTCGAGATGATCAATTAGAGGGTTTTTAAGATTAAAACATCATTTTCCAAGGGATTTTTGAGGTGCATTTTTAATTCTTCATTTTAAAGCTGCAACGTTATATAAACTTTTTCCTTCATAAAAATTTCGAAAGAACTTCTATCGATTACGATCAGTTATATTTGCGGGGACAAAACTATAAACCGTATGTAATATGTTCTTCCTACAACATAGAAATTCTATGTTCCCCTACCATCCAACCGTCCATTTTTTATCAAGAGAGCCACCCACTGTTTGACCTTAGATCCGACGTCTCAAAGTATTTTATTTTAGTTTTTTTAATATAATTTTTTTGAATATAAAATTTGGTACGTGCCATCTTCTCATTGGGACGCACCTCACTTATCATTGCTTTTCCCGTCGGCTCACCAACCAACAGGGCAGTCTTCTTTTCATTTGAAGGTCTTCTGAGTGTTGGGTCTTGAGGATTTGTGCATGGAGTGATCTAATTTCATTTCATTTGAAGGTCTTCTGAGTGTTGGGTCTTGAGGATTTGTGCATGGAGTGATCTAATTTCATGGGGTGAGGTGCAATTTTGGAGTTTAGAGAGAGAAATAGAAGAAAATTGGTCTTGGCATTTCAGAGTGTGAATGTTTTTGTAAGGTGATAAGAGCATTCTGTGCAGATTAATTTTGAATTTTCTGCCCATTAGTTATGGGTGACAACTTAAACAAAAACTGCATGTGAATTTCAGGCAACCTTCAACATTTCATAGTTTTAGTATTTCAATTTCAATTGCGCGTATGAGTTTCAAATAGCACAACAAAATAACACACTAAAAAAACTGAGACACCATTATTTAAAAAAATAAATTCGTAAACTAGTCAGTTAAAAAAACTATATCCTCTTCCTTATGGATGGAGCCTGCTCGCTTGAAAGAGGATCTTATCCTCTAGATATATATAGATATATATTAACAATAATTTTTCGATAAAAAATAATGATTTTTTGATAAAAAATAATGATCAAAATACCTCTTGAAACTTTCAAAGGTATTTTAATCATTTTATTTTGTTGAAAATATTTTTTTTATATTTTTCATTAGTGCAAGTTTAATATAGGAATGTACGTCCAAAATTTGGTGTCAAAAAAGTTTATAGAAAACAAGTTAAAAATAAAACAGTGTAGAGATGTGACATTGTGATTGGAACAATCTTAGCCCTCCATTCAAACATAGACGGTTGGATAAGAGGAACATAGAACTTCTATGTTGTAGAGGGAACATAGAAAACTTTCCCAATTATTATTACTCGAGAGATATTCTGATTAGAAAGGAAGGAAAAAGAAGAGAGTTTTAATTAGTATCTTTGCCAAAGTAGAAAAATACAAAAGATAAAAATTACATAAATTTATTCATAAATAAAATTAATGAGATATTAGAGCAGATTGAAAATGATATTGTATTCTGATGTAGATTTTTTGTTATTGGTTTTTGGCGCAACACCCATTTCGGTCTTCACAGCCTTATTTTATTTTGATTCTTTATTTAGTTATCTAAGTAATTTTTGTTTACTTCAAATTGGGGATTTTATTTTTGTTTAATTCAAATTAGGGGTAAATGTATTAGAATGTTTTTAGTTTTTTCAATGAAGTGCTCTTAGTTTTGTGTGATGTTATTGACTATTTTCAATAGCATCACACTATTTGATGTCTCTGATAACAAATAGAAACAAAACTGAAATTGGCTAGATTTTTTTTTGGATAAATCAATAGGACATGCCTACACATTTTTTTAAGTAGATTAGGAGCGTTTTTTTAAGTAGATTAGAAGTTACATTTTTTAAAAAGTTAATGGGGTGGTTTTTATTATAGGACTGAAAACTCCTAAATTTGTGTGAAGGTAATCACAGCTTTAACCTCCAAAGGAGAAGCCACATTTGAGAGATAAGCTTTAATTTTGATTATAATTAATTAACCGAAGGGTAAATTTATTTTCGGTAGTTTTTTCATTTTTGGGGCGTACGATAGACTTGGAAATGAACGGGAAACTATTTCACAATTTTTGGTTTTATTCTGAAAAACTTTAGTTATTTTGAAAGAAATGGTATGGAAAGAGACCATTGATCTTTTGTACATGGAGATCACAATCATTTTTACTCATTAAATGTCAAATTGGATGACTTAGTAAATATGGGACAGAGGTTTAATTTAAAGGATACTTTTTTTTTTGGAAGAAAATATGTGTCTATACTAGTGTTCGAAAAATCGAACCGTCCACAGAAACTGGCCACGGGGCAGTAGAGAGTAATCGATAAACCGGCTGATTCAACCGGCCTAACCGAGCAAGTCATGGCCAGTCAAAAAAGTGTTAAAAATTACAAAAACAAAATCTAAAAAAAATATGAAAAGTATGTTTAAAACTTGATTAAATAAAGTACATCCAAATGAAATTGAAAATTAGTGAAAATAGATTCTTAAAAATCAATTTGTGCCCAAGGGCATTTTTGATTTTTTTTTTAAAAGATGGAAAAAGTGTAAAAATAAGTATTAATGGCCAAAATACTTTTCAATATTTACCAATGGAAAAAATTAAAAAATGCATTACAACGAAAACCAATACTTCTGGGATTTTATATAATTTTTTTTTAAAAATATTCGACCGGAGCACTAAAACAGCCAAAACCAGAACCGCCCAATGACTGGTTCCGATCTAATCAGGCGGTTCCAATTTGAACCACCCAATTTTGCAAACACTGGTCCATACTTAATACTTATAGCTAAATACCTATTACAACAAAGGCTTGAAAACTCGGATCGGGCTTCAGGCATGGCCCTACCAAGGCTGAGTTACTTGGGTGAGTCCAAGTGCACTCATTTGAGAAATATAAGGGGGCATCAAAGGGCTACAAATTTTAAAAATAAATTTTTTTTATTGAAAATAAAATAAATAAATAAAAATAAACCATAAACAACATTAAAAGTCCAAATAAAATAAAAAAAACATATAAAAGAGAGGATTTAGAAAAATTCAATCAATACAACATAACATAGTCTGTTAGTACAAGGTATAGAGTTAGGAATGGAGTTTGGGCTTGAGTGGTTACAACGCTCCATCTCAAGTTCGATTCTTACCGCTGAAATACCTTAAAAACAATATATATAAAATTAAGCATCACAACATGAACTCTTGTTACCTATACTTATAGTGGACCTACAAGCCATAAAAGTCTATTGTCTTTGGGCCTTAACATATGCGTTTTTTGATATTAATTTTCGATCTCTATATAAGTAAAATAGGATTAGTCTTAAGCATATTTCTTAGGTGTCTTACGCGACACCATTAGTATCAAAGATGGGGATCAAATTTTTGCACACTAATTTTTTTCATCATCTGAGTCTTATCTTAATTAGTTGAGATCAGCCACACAAAAGTTTTTTTTTTAAAAAATAAAAAATAACCATCATGCGATTACACAAGTAAAACAAGGAGACTTCAATCTTAGATCTAGAGTCCAAAACGTCACTGATACAATCAATGACACGAGATTTTATATTTGATGCTTCTTGGTGTTTTCACATCACATTGCAAAATGTTCCCAAAGGCAATGTAGCGACCGTAATCGTATTTTCTGGCAACCAATCAGACCTTATTAGTTGTTCCTTCCTCGCCCTATTGATCATCCTAGTTGTTCGGACCTTATCAGGTTTCCCAATATTATTGTCCACCGTTTGGCTCCAGTTGTTTGGTGGCAATTGTATAAAAGTTGGATTGGTTACCAAAAAGCGAAGAGTCTATTTTAGTCAAAACTAGTCATACACTGAGTTGAATTGTATTCTAAATTTTAAAAAATACAAAACAGTCTAAAAATATGAAAAAAAAAAATTGCTCAAATTTTTTCAGTTGGTCTAATTGATAGTTCGACCAACCAAAACTGATCAAATATTAGTTTTAACCGATTCTAAGCTAGAACCAGGTTTATTGGCAATTTGATCGGTTTAACTGGAATTCAGGTGTGGTCTTGATAACTATCCTCATTACTATCCAAAATTATGTACATACATTGTTTTAGAGAAATGATCCTATAGGACCCTTCGCCACTCATGTATGTAGGACCTTAAAGGACGACCATTAAATTTGGCACATATTTATAGAAAAGTCAAGTCCCATACCCATTTGATAACTTTTTTAAAGATCCGTGCCAATTTTAATGATGATCATTTGGAGTCCTATGCATATAGGTAGAAAAAATCCTATAAGATCATTATTCTTTGTTTTAAGCTGTACCCATCATTGTTCAAAATTACATACACATATATGTTTGGGATTGTACTAAAGAATGGATTTATGTAGACTTAGACACAATTGTCATCATTCATGAGCCACCTTATCTTAAGAGTGGGCTGGGCTTGGGACCCCTTTGGCCTAGTGGGGGCTGGGTTGGCCCTCTAGGGTCTCGGGCCAAGCAGGTTCTGGCTAGCTCCAACTTAGCCCATTTCTACCGTTAGGAAACCCCCCAAAAAAAAAAAAAATGAAAGATAAAAGATGAAAAATAACTACTTCTATAATCACAAACGTTTGCTCAATTAATCCCACCTAAGAAAGGGATACCGAGTGCACTTACCCTTTGATCCTCAATTACCTTTCCTTCGTAGTCTTCAGCACTTCGATAGCATTTTCTTTGCCCCATCGATTCTAAGTTAAACTTCGATTTTTTTTTTTTTTTTGGATCAGACCTACTAAAACACTTATGAACGTCTGGAATTGTACGGACACCATTGACATCACTTATGAGCTCCCAATTTCTCCATCACTTGACAGTACCTTAACCCATGTGGTGGGTTTGAAAGGACTCATATATTATGAAGTTTATATAGGGCCTAGGTTTTATGAAAACAAATAAAGCCTCACTTCAAATCATTATTGGAAAGTACTTTTTGGCATAAGAAATCTTCATGATATCTCTAATATCAATTTTCAATACCGACAATAAAATTTGAAACTAAAAAAATGGTGCCTATCTTGTGGATATATGAACATTTATTTTTACGAGGAAATAGATAGTCTAGATGACTTGATGCAATGTGCATTATTTTTAGAATTTAAAATCCTACTTTTTTTGTACAACCATAATGTGTAAGTTAAGATAATCCATTTAAAGACTGTTCAACACTTGAATTGCAATTTTTGATGAGTTATGTGGTGGGGCTTTACTTATATTGATAGGATTGCAACCCTATTAAACCATTTTCTATATGATTATTACCACTAAATGGGTCTCACCAATATTTATTATTGCTATGGTAGCCTTCCACGGGAACACACCATATACTTGGCCCCACATCCAAAAGATCTACTCTAAGAGGAATTTTTTTTATCTAGAATTTTGAAATCCACTTTAAAATACCAAATCAATATTTCCCAAAAAAATATAGATTTTGAGCTCCCTCAACAATTAGATATGCCGGCCCACAAATTGGCAGCCTCTAATCAATATTAGGACATTTTTTTTTTTCAAGCACACGTCGTCGTCATCATCATCCGAGCTTTAACCCTACTATTTGGGGTCGACTACTTTCTAGCACATGTAAAGTGCACCTTTTATTTAGAGTCTTGAAAATAATCTTAAATAGGGTTTTACTCAAGGGATTGAACATATGACATGATCCTGGAATCATATTGGGCATACTTGGTTGATGTGAAAATATTTTCACGGTAAAATTGCCTTACATATGTTTGGTAAGGGAAGAAAACATATGAAAACAAAACTCATGGTAAAACATTTTACGATAAAATAATTCACTTTGTATGAAAATAAAACCACACTTCAACCCATGGGGAAGCATTCTCTGGGTTTTATTTTTACATGTGGACCCACTATTTACTATATTTTATTTATATATCAAATAATATATTTCATATATAAATTATATTTCAATAATATTTAATATAGTATATAAATAATATCCTATATAAACATTATATTAATTTATATTATATAACGTTAGATCATATATATTAGTATAATATAATATTCATATATCATATTATGTTATATATTTATATTATTAGTATCTATAATTTAATGCACATATTTATATATTTATAATGTACATTTTACCATATAATATAAAATATATTTTATCATATCATGTATTTTATTTATAGAGATTGTATACATGCACATTTGGTACAAAGAAGTCACAATTACTTATAGAAAAAATGTTATACAGAGCCAAGACTCCTAAACAATCAAAAAGCTTTTCACCCAAAAAATTTCATTATAAGAGGTTGTTTTGATGCTCAAATATCTTCAAATTGATCATCAAGCTGCATGAACCCTTTTTAAAAAGGGTGTGGTTTGTATAAGGTCGAGGCTCTAAACAATCAAAGTAAGGCATACCTTTAAATAATATCGAAAGATGTTTCAATTCTGAAAATTCTTGTGATGGTCTGAAAATTTACTTTCATCTATAATTATAAAATTCAAAGCTTAAAAAATAGTGTAGATTGAGCAGATCTATGAATACTTGAAACTCATGAAAATTGACAGTTCGAAAATGCATTACAAGATGCATTATTTCCAATACATACAATCCATTTTTTTATCATGTCCATATATCTTGAGGTCGAGATAATCGATTTGAGGATTTTTGGGTATCAAAACAATCTATTCTTGTTAATTTATGAAGTGCACCTTAAGTTGATTGTTTTGGGCCTCACCCATAAATAATTTTTTTTTGTAAAATGGAAAAATACATAAGATATTTATAAAAATTTCCAAACAAATTACCATTAGTTATATTTGCATAATGAGGGGACAAAATTGGAAACTTTATGTAATAGTTTCTACGAAATTAGACATGTGGACAATTTGACATTAATAAAGATGTAGCTTGTTGGTAGTAAATTATCAAACGGTGGGCGGTTCACTTGATCTAAATTGACGGTTGGATAGGGAGGGAAGTATATAACTTATATACCGTTAAAAAAATATGAAAGTTTTCTCAATTATTATTACTCAAAAGATATTCAAAGTAATAGAAAAGATAGTGGGCATGACTCTTTTGTGGTTTGGTCATCACTATTTAACTAACACAAAAATAGCGTGAGCTTAAGTGCTCATATAAGCGGATGTTATTGTATTGATATATAAGCGGATATTATTGTATTTTATTAATGGAAAAGTTCTGTGAATTCTATATCCTTTTTTACATGATTTCTACTCGATGAATAAAGATTTATATTATTAGTATTTTATCCAAACCTGCAAAATACAAAAGATAAAAATACATCAACTTATTAGTTAATAAGATATTGGAGGAGATTGAAAAAGATATTTCATAACTACAGAGATGGTAATAAGTAGGATGATTGTTTTTTAGTGAGAGTATTGGGTGTATTTGAAGATGGTAATAAGTAGGATGATTGTTTTTTAGTGAGAGTATTGGGTGTATTTGAAGATGGTAATAAGTAGGATGATTGTCTTTTATTGCAAGTATTCCATGTATTTGAGTTTGGTGTCATGTAAATATTTCTGGTTGCGTTGAAGTTATTGGGATAAATGATGGTTGTGGATATATTTTCAAGTTATTGAGGTTATTGGAATGAGTGATAGTTATGAATTTATTAAACCTTGTGATTTTTGTTGTAGATATATGATGTTTGATGAAGTCTTTGATTATTGAATCATGTATTAATTTTATATAATTTGTAGGATTCTATTGTATTTTCAGTCATAAAAAAAATCATAAAAGAGTAAAAACACACTTCTAAAATTTATCATAAATATAATTTTGATGGAAATAAATGATTAGGATTGACTTAGAAGATTACCTTAAAAAAAAAACACCTTTAAATTTTATCATAAATATAATTTTGATGTAAAAAATTATTAAGATGGCATAAGAATCTATTTTCATCTCTAATTATTAAAATTAAATTCCAAAAATGGTTCAAATCAAGTAGTTCTATAAACATGTGAAAAATTTGAAAATGAACAATCCAAATAATGTGTTGCAAGATACACTATTTTTAAGATTTGAAATCCTTTTCTCTTTTCATTTTCATAAATCTCGATTTCGCGATGATCAAGTTTTTAACATCAAAACAACCTTTTACGATGGATTTTTTTTGGTGCTCTCTAATTCTACATTTTTAAGTTTACAACCTTCTATAAACTTTTTTTTAAGAAAAAAAAAAAAAAACCAAAAGTGTAAAATTGGCTAGATTTCAATTTTACATACTTATCTTTAACGTCCATAAGTTTTTTTTGTTGTGTGATTCTATTGACTATTTTCAGTCATAAAAAAATAGAAACAGAAGTGCAAAGTTTGCTAGACTTGAATTTGAAAGGAATCATACTTACCTTTCAAATTCAAATAAATTTTTTGGGTTAATGAGTTAGAAGGCATATTTGAGAGATATCCTTTAATTTTGATTATAATTAATTAACAGTGTAGCAAATTTATTTGCTGCAGTTTCTTCTTTTTCGGGACATACGATAGACTTGGAAATGACTTAGAAACCATTTGAGAATTTTTGGTTTTATTATGGAAAACTTTAATGTATTTTAAAAATGCTTAGTAAACATAGGATAGAGGTTCAATTTAAAGGATAAAATTTTTTGAAAGAAAATATGTGTCCATACTTAATACTGATAGCTAAAGACCTATTACAACAAAGTTTGAAAACTCGGCTCGGCAGTCTTGTGCACTGTGCACCGCACACTTTGCACATGTGTAGCACACATTGAGTGATTTGTGTTGTGCACGGTGCACAATGCATAAGATTGAGTACTAAGTCCACTTATGTAGTTTTTCATGTGCATGTGTTGAGAGGAATATAATACACATTATACACTGTACGGGTGCATTTGTTTGTTTTTTTTTAATAGAATGTAGTACACATTGTGCAGTGTTGGATTTGATGCTATCCAAAATCACTCATATAGAAAATATCATATTTTTTACGATTGATTGATATTAATCCATATTAGGTGGGATTGAGATTAATATTGCTAAGTTTTATAGGGGAAATAGAAATCGAAAAAAGATTAGGACTTTTGGATATATCCCTTGGTTTTAGGAAGTTTTATATTTAGTATGTACTCCAAATTGTATATTATATATGACGAATGTGTAGAGAATTGGTGTGCCCAATTTGGTTTACCATATGAGAATGATGGTTCCTCTAGAGAGAGAGGGAGGTAGAGCCTCTTGTGAATAAGATGAAATTTTCTTATACAGAAGAGGTTTCCATTAAGATTTTGGGTAGTTCCCCTTTTAGTTAGATAGAAATTTAGTTTGTCGTTGCTCTCGTGTCTCTATGGTGTTATTGATAATGGTTGCCAAAAGTAAAAAAGAGGAAGGGAGAGTTGTTTAAAAAGATTTGCTTGACTTTGGTTTTTGTTGTTCCAAAATGTTTGATGTAACTTTTATTGGTATAGTAGATTTCAATTTGCCGCTCTTTTGGGGTGAGACACGTAAATCTTTGTGTTCTTATTGTATGTGTTTGATGCTTTATGTCTCATTTTTTATTTGCCAAATTTTATCCGATCAAGTTCAAAGCTTCCGCGCACAAGAAGTGTTTTGAACCAAAGTTTTTACATTTGTAGGTTAAATGAATTTGCCCGAAACGATAAAAAAAAGGTAGATTTTCAGGATACATTTTGTCTATTTGGTTAATGGTGACTCTTTCAGCTAAAAAAAAATAAAAAAAAAATAAAAAAAAATAAAAAACACCACTAGCTATGTCTCATAAATGTTTCCATATAAGTATAACATGTATAGGTTTATATGCTAACATATACCTGAAAGATTATAAATTCATTTATTTGTATTTGGGGTTTTCAGTGTTGTAATGCTAAATTCATCATCGTATCAGTTTTGTATTTGGGGTTTTCAGTATTGTCAGTTTTGTATTTGGGGTTTTCAGTATTGGAATGCTGATGCACATATGGTGTTGAAGCAGCATCATGGGTATCATTCAATTGTTCAAGATGACAATGAAAGTAACATACAAGCATATCAACAGTAGAGAGAGAGGGAGAGAGACATGTCAAACCCAATCAAACTGCAACTTTGATAAAAAAACTAAGAAATTGCAATGGCATCAAGGATACCTTGTACATAAACCTGCCGACATACTTTGCAATCTTGGCTTCCTCCTACTCTGTCTCCCTAAAAGTTTACTTTCATCCATGGTCTCGAGAGAGACAAAACGATAATGGTCCTGGCTTTTGTTTTCCCTAGCTGTACATTTTAACAAATGAATAATCGTATTTTCTTATGTATTTTTTTGGGAAAATCCCATCATTTATATGACACTTCTTGGACGAGTATGTAGGCATTGGAAGCTACAAATAAATATTACCCCTTATCTTATTTTATTTAACAAATAAATATACTCAAATATTTGCAATGCTTATTTACTGTATATATTCTAACACTCGGCCTCAAACTGAGTTTGTTCATCAAATAATCATGGCGTCCATTAGTGAAGTACGTAGTGAATTCTAATAAATACTCATTTCTTTCGGATAATAAATACTCATTTCTTTCGGATAGGGTACATGCTCTGGAAATGATTCCATCTCGAATATTGAAAGAGTTGATTCCTCTACTAAGCGGCTTTATCAGTGAGACTTGATTCCTATACTAAGCAGCAATATATATATATATATATATATATATATATATTAGTTAATTCGTCTATTAAGCAGCAATATATAGCTCTCATGCAAAAGTTATACTTAATCTTTGATCTCGAACACTTGCTATCTAAAGAAATCCTTTTTCACCAACTTTGCTAACCTTCTTAATACACCGCCTATTAGGGTTGTCAAACCAATAGCGATCACATCCTGAAGGGTAGTTGAAATTGAATTTTGATAGGACCGTACGAAAAAAGGTAAAAAATGCTGGCTTTGGAGGCATTTTAAGAGACTCACAAAGGAACATCATCCCATCATCATGGAGGAGTGCTTATGCTCAAAGAACATCATCACATCATCATAGAGGGAGATTCAACGAATGTTATGAAGTGATATGAAAAATCCCATCATCATGGAGGGATAGTGAGCAGCTAAAGGAGTGCTTAAGCTCAATGAAGAACATCATCACATCATCCTGAAAGGAGATTCAGCGAATGTCATAAAGTGGTATGAAAACCGACAACTTGTCACTTGACAATTAGCCCGATCAAGGATGAAATATTATTCAATCTTTAAGTCAGAAGTTTATTTTCAACCGCACAAACAGATAAGCAAACAATCTAGCTAAATTAGCCAAAGCCTAGTTTTAGTGGTCATTTTCCCTTCTACCCCTTCTTCTCTTAACTCATAAATCCCACCTACTTTTTCTCTTTCTCTTCCCCTTCCTTTTGATCCTTCTCTTCCATCTTTCCTTTTTTTCATTTTTGATGTGTAGAGATAGAGAAAGTCAAGGAGATATAGTTAGTTAATGATAGTTTTTAATTTTAAGTTATCTTGTATTTGATGTAGATATCTCTCTTGATAAGCCTAGATCAGTTCATTAATATTAATAACTAATTAACCCTATATGTATAGGGGACTCTGTATATTCTTGATAATTAATCAATACACAATGATTTTCCTGGAGGATTCAGAAGTTTAACATGGTATCAGAGCCAGGTTGATTGATCGAAGTTCCACATGTTGATGTCCTTTTGATCCATGACTTGAGTCGTTCATTGTTGGACGACAGTTGCTTTCAACTAAAATTGGGGGTCTTCTGTTCGGTAGATCTCTTTACCCGTGAATCTCTCTATTCCCTGTTCATCTTTTTACGTTTTTTTTGTGAATAAAAGAGGTGGTCCATAGGGACCATATTATATCAAAACTCTTTTTTATGTTCATGAATTATTTACTAGATCCAAATTCTTGATCACGCCTGTGAGTTCTGATACAACTTACACATGGCTTCTGAAAAATGAGATGTATTGGCTATAAAACTTATGGAAAAAATATCCCGATTGGCGGTTCCATTTTCAATTTTTTGTTGAAGGGAAAGGTTTGTGGAGGTATGTTGATGGTACTGAACCTGAACCGACTACATCTTTTACTCTTCAATTGCAAAATCATCAGGGTCTTCTGCTCATTTCTTTCCAGATTTCTCCATTGATAAACCATCACACCTTTTAGTGCCTCAACATTAAGGCCAACAACATCAATCCACGCACACTCCATCTCACCAACCAGAGCAAGGTCAAACCTCTACCCTACCTGTAAGTGATTCTTTTTTTACTCCTATTGATAACTCTACTCAGTCATGACGTTCTTCATATGTACCTCACGCACCTGATCGAAATGACTTTTTCCTTGATGATTTTGACTTTTCACTACAGCCTAGAGCTTTGTTTACTTCTCTTGATACGATTGATGTTCCTTTTAAAGACCTAGATCTCTGTTTACTCCCTAGATTATTATTTGCCCCTTTAGATTCAGTGGATATTCCTCCCTCCTACCAACAAGTCTTGACTATGCTTTATTGGAAAGATGCAATGGATGCAGAAATCAATGCATTGTTAGAAAACGATACTTGGGATCTTGTTCTATGTCCTCCTCACACATCTATTATTGGCGGTAAGTGCGTATTTTCTGTGAAGCTTAAATATGATGAAAGGATTGAGCGATATACAGTACGATTAGTTGCTCAAGGTTACAAATAGACGTATGACATAGACTGTGATGAAATGGTTGCTCCTGTTGCTAAAATAACTACTGTACGAACCGTAATTGCCCTCTCCGCTATTCGTTAGTGGACTATATCTCAAATGGATTTGAAAATACATTTCCCCATGGACATTTGAAAGAGACAGTATATATGCGACCTCATCCTGGTTATTGCAATGATAAATATATGGTATGTCATTTGAAAAATTCCTTGTATGGTTTAAAACAAACTCCAAGAGCTTCGTTTGAACCATGTCGACAGGTCGTTCTGCATGCTGGGTTGAAACAAAGTGCTCATGAGTATTTGCTATTTACTCATCATTGTTTTCTAGGAATAACAATTCTTCTCATATATGTTGATGATATTTTCATCACAGGAGACAACCTAGATAATATCAGACACTTGAAAGAGCTTATCGGTCAAGCATTCAAAATGAAAGATTTGGGTCTGTTAACTTATTTTCTTAGGCTGGAGATTCATTATTCCCCTAATGGATACATAGTTAACCAGAAGAAGTACACCAAAGACTTGATCAAACTGGCCAACTTATCTGATGAGAAACGAGTGGATACACCAATGGAGGTGAATGTAAAATATAGAAAGGATGATGACGACAAACTTTCAGATCCTACTCTTTATAGACAATTAGTTGGGAGTCTACTTTATCTCACTATGACCCGTCCAAATATTTTTCATGCAGTTCAAGTCGTTAGCCAATTTGTTGTTGATCCTCGTCGTTTCTACCTCTCTGCTGTCCATCGTATTATTCGTTATCTACGGGGTACATATTATAGAGTTCTATTATTTTCTTTTATCTCTTTTCTCCAGTTACGAGCCTATGCTGATGCGGATTGGACAGGATACCCCAATACTAGATGCTCAACCACTGGGTGGTGTATTTTTCTTGGAGATTCTCTCATCTCATGGAAATGTCAGAAACAACAAACTGCGTCTAGATCTTCTGCAGAAGCCGAATATCGAGCAATTTTCTCAGCTTGGAGTGAAATTACTTGGTTGAGAGGCCTTTTACTGGACCTCAATATTCTTCATCGAACTCCTACACCATTGGATGATGATATTATGAGCGCCATACGTATTGCGTCAAATCCAGTGTTTCAAGACCGCACAAAGCATATAAAAGTTGATTGTCATTTCATTGGTGACAAATTTTTGGCCGGAGAAGTTACACTCCTATATATTACCTTCCAACAACAACTTGCCAATATCTTTACCAAGGAAATGACTCGTGCTCGTCCTGACTATCTCGTTGACAAACTGATGATGTTCACCCAACCTCAGTTTGAGGGGGAGTGTAGAGATAGACATAGTCAAGGAGATATAGATAGTTGAAGATAGTTTTAAATTTAAAGTTATCTTGTATTCGATGTAGATATCTCTCTTGATAAGCCTAAATTAATTCATTATTATCAATAACTGATTAGCCCTATATGTATAGGGGACTCTGTATATTCTTGATAATTAATCAATACACAATGACTTTCCTAGAAGATTTAGAAGTATAACACGATGTATACCTTTATTGTAATCCTTAATTCACTCAATGAAATCAGCATTAATAGTAAACAAAAAAAAAAGAGAAAAAAGAAGAAGAAAACGATTGCACCACCCACGATTGGCGTTGATTAAGAGGCCAACGAGGTACCTCGCCCTTACAATTCAAGAAAAAAATTGAGAATTTAGGTTTTTAAAAAATTAAAATTTTGATATTTTTGATTTTTGAAAGACTAAAAATTTGATATTTTCGGTTTTTGAAAAACCAAGAAAATTGAGATTTCTGGTTTTTGAAAAACCAAAAAATTGATAGTTTGGTTTTTGAAAAACCAAAATTTGATATGTTTGGTTTTTGAAAAATAAAAAATACAAGATTTTTTTTTTTGAGTTATCAAATATTTGAGATTTTTCAGTTTTTGAAAAATAAAAAATTTGATATTTTGAGTTTTTGAAAAACTAAAAACTTGATATTTTCGGTTTTTGAAAATCCAAAAAAGGATTTTTTTTTTTAAGAAGTATTATGACAGGAAAAATGGGTATAGAAGTAATAAAAAATGGAAAATATTTCAATACTCCCTATTTTAGCTTTCATTTCACAATAGACCCAAGTTTTTAAAAGACATCTTGAGGCATAAAAATTGTAGATTTTATTTCTTCTAACCCCGTAAGCTAATTTAAACCAGTCTTTTTAAGCCAAATAAATCTAAAAAGACATGCCTTTTCTCTCTTTCCCATTACCCCTCTCACTCTCTCTCCCTCTTGTGCCTACTACGTCTCTCTTTGATATGACCTTTGGAAAAGTCGAAACTTTGAATATTTTGGATGTTATCTTCCCCTCTCTCTTGTTAAGTTTATGTGGCTTTTAAAGAACTTATGAGTGCTTGTAAATTGAAATAATATAGTGGAACATGAATTCAGTGGGAGTGTGGTCCCTCGTGGACCATATTAAGCAAACAATGGTTTGATGATACCGATCTGTGCTTAACGATCTAGGCCTGTCGATTGGGAAAAATTCATGTTATATGAGCATAAAGAACAAACAGATGAGGTTTTATGGGTTAGTCATTGATGATGTCGGAGAACATGCTCGGATGAGTGAGCCGAGGGACTGTGTGACCTTTGTTTGTGATGGTGGCCTACTGAGACGGGGGCCACAACCTCATCCATGTTTCATCACACGGCATGCATATTGATAGATCGTTTCGGAAAGTCAGATGTCCACCTTTGGATGAAGCGTATGCATGTGCGAGAGATACCCCTATGCCCCATAGAGCTGTGATCGCATCAGGTCGTGGTGATCTTGACTCGTCTCTAGGGGAGGACCTGTAATCAACAGACTGAGATTGCGACCCATTGATTCATCGACTTGACTTTGGTGACCCGCTAATGAGCCCCTACTTGGACTGTGGGTCATGGGAAACACTGGGTTGGTTCGATAAAGCTAGTGTGGTCTGTAGTCCATAGTTGAAGGTGGAGTACTCAGTTATTACAGATTGGATTCCTAAAACCATATGGATCATTTTCCCATCATATTAATTTAATTATGTTCATTTCATTATTGAAATGATTTTAGTTTTATTTTTGAATTTTTATGAATCTCTCGATATTTTATTTGTGTTTTTTGGACTTATAAAAATATAGTTATTGTTCTTACAAAGTTTTTAAAAATTCAAATATATATTTTAAATTGTTTTATTCAATTTTTAAAATAATATATATATATATATATTTATAACATTCCATGGGGGCCTATAGTGCACATGGGCCCACGATATGGCATGTGGGTGGGGCCCCACATGTGCCACAAAAGGGTGGCACGCCCCACCCTCTTTGGATTCTCTTGGTTGGTTTTAAGATAAAGTTAGTTTGATTTATGACATGTGGTCAAATCTTGGAAGGGATATATTGACTATGATTTTATCTATTTTGTAGCAAGTTTATTTTAAAGAGATATGATCAATTTGAATTGATATGGATCTTATCTTATTTATATTTGATAGTATTTATCTACTTGATATTATTTGATATATCCTTATGGAATATGTGACATGGACCGTGCAATTTTATAAAATGCATGATATTTATTTTATTTAAATAGATTGAAAGGAAAATGATTTAGGAAAGGGATATAATGGTTCATGCACATTCTATAATATTGATATGTTATTCATTGAAGAGAGAAATAAAAGTTTTGGATTGAAGAGAGGTCATCCTGAATTTTCTGCAATTTGGTATGTTATTCATTGAAGACATGAATATCTATATTTATCAAGCCTACTTAACATAGTGATATAAGGCTTGCGAAAATATATGTGTTACTATTATGTGTCTAATTTCAAACAAAATTAGTTTGAAAGAGAAACTCCATGATGGTAGAGAGAAAAAACAATTTTACTAGATAGTGTTCATCCTGAAATTCTGCAGTATGATTTATTTTGTGATGTGAATGTCACTTATTTATTTCTCTGAAGGAAAGTATTATTTGGGATTCAAACTATAATGTTATGATTTTTTTTTTAGTCTAGTTTTCAATACAAAAGATTTCAAAAAGATATTTTTTGAGAATTGAGAGTAACAATTTTTTATTGAGAGGTGCTCAATCTGATTTTCTGCTGAGAAAATTGCATTGTGACCTAAATGTCACTGAAATGAAGACTCAATATATGGTATGATTTAGGAATGGAATTGATCGTTATTTTATATTTTTGAGTCTATTTTAATACTCAAAAGGATTCAGCGATAAAATTTTTATGAGTTGACAAATATCATATTTTTATTATGGGATGTTCATGTTCTATGCTGCAGTAAATTAAAAGATGTGGCATGTTAAGGCACATCCTTGAATTCCCAATTATGAAGATCTTTAAGACTCATTTTAAAAAGGCTTTATAATATGCCATGAGTATGGTTTATTATAGTACAACTTCAGAGAGATGTAATGCAGAGTTAGCAAGATAAGAGACTCTATATGAAGAGTATTCAATTTGTAAATAGCAGAAAGAAGAAGAAATACAATACCTATAAAAGCATCTTGGTTTCTTCAAAATGAAAGGATATATAGAGAGATTTGGAGGTAGCATAGAATCGCTAAAGATCAGTGAGAGAATCAAAATTGTGATATTTGAAATAATGGAATGAAAAAGATATTTTTTTCAGGGTGTAAGACAGGAGAATTCAAGTGTCGAAGAGATGGACACTTCGTGACATATGAAACCGATGACTAATATATTCTTCATCAGTTGCGTGCACTTTCAAGATCACAAAAGCTTGTCAAATAAGTAAAAATAATGAATCAAGAAAGCCTAGATACCACACTACATGGTTTTGAGGTATAAAATCTATCCCACATTATATGATAAGGTCATATAGGGAAAGATGATTCAATAACTTTATTTAATGTGCTTTGGTTATATTTTGGCTAATTGTTTTATGAATATGTATGGAGTGTATGGACATTAAGTGATAAGTGCTAACACATTTGAAAGTGTCGATTTTGAATACCTTGTGTTTTTGTGCCTCATTGTGCTTGAGTATGAACTACTTAAGGTAGTGATACACATGAAGATGTGATTTGATCAAGGGCTTTGGGCCCTAAGGATGAAACATGAGAGATGGGTGCGACTCATTCAAATATGTAAGCACAAAGGGAGTGTTCTGATGAAACTTGGTTTTGGTAACCATCCTCTCAATAATAAGTATAATATGATGTGTTGCATGTAATGATGATCTCTAGATAAATTCTCCATAATTGTCAAAAAGGAAGTATTTAGTCAAAGCTTTAATAGACATTATTTAGTCATGCTTTATTTTGGATAAAATTATACGATGGTATATATGATTTGTTTTTGTGACTATGAACTTGACTAAAGGTGAATGTGGTAAAATGATTTATGAAGGCTAAGCATGTATTTTAAAATTAAATTCGATGATTTGAAAAAAGCTTAAGTCTATAAATATGGTTTTGAGGAAACCATATAGCCTTGCAAGGTCCATTAAGTCTTTATGAAAATCATTTTAAACTGTCATACTATTATATAACTATTGCTCGTGGATGCATATATATATATATATATATATACCAAGTCAAATTTTTTTTTATTAAAAAGAAAAAAATTGTGTCTTGAAGGTATTTATAAAAGTGAGAGAAAAACTATTATGTATTTTTTTTAAATGCCTATATGCGTTGATCCATATTTCTAGTTATTTAGAATCCTCGATTACCTAAGACTTTGAACCATAAAGAATGTTGTTGGAATGCCATCATGTTGGGCTTCCCTAACCCATGTTGTGTTGATTAGATAAGTTGGTTTGTATGAATTTACTACAAAGATATCTAGTGTGGCTGAACCTTTGTGGTTCATGAAGGTTTTTACATATTGTGAAACCAACGAGTATTGAATTATATATTGCATGAGACTTGATATGCTACCTCATGATATATGCATAAGAATGTTGAGAGTGTATATGTTGTATGTGCATGAGAATGTATATGTTGTACGTGCAATAATTAAGTGGGAGCTACTATGTGCATGAGAATGTATATGTTGTATGTGCAATAATTAAGTGGGAGCTACTACAGTCCCACGTTTTTTTAGCTACTTGGATATTCAGATATACAGGTGCAAGCTATCTCACAGATCCAGATGATACGAAGTCTACATCTGGATATGTGTTGATGTTTGGAGGGAGTGCAGTTTCTTGGAAATAAAAAAAACAGGATGTGACGAAATTCTCCACCATGAAGGCCGAGTATGTGGCGTGCTGTTTGGCGATCGAGGAGGCTGTATAGATTAAGAAATTTCCTGATTGACTTGACTTTCACCTCGTGCGTTATGAGACAATAATAATTTTTTGCGACCGCACAGACGATATGCGTGTCAAAGGAGCCACGATTCCATAAGAACTCCAAGCATATAAAACTATGTTTTTATCACTTGAGGAATGATGTGAGATTGAGAAAGATCGAGATCCAGATAAATTGAATATTCCAATGGGAGCACCTGCTAGTATTTGACATGACGAATGGAATAACAGACTATAATTTCACCCATAGAACCCAAATGTTTGGTACTGATTGTATAGTTACAAAAGGGAGCAGCTTATTTGAAGAATTCTTTTGAGCCCATGAACATACGACCACATGCGATGAGGGTACGTGATGGTCTTTTGCGACAACAAGTCCATGATTCACGATGCGATGTGAAAGATGAGCTACGACCATTTTTGAGATGAGACCTGAGCAGCAAAGAGAAAAATGTGTTGCCTCTATAAATCCTTTTGTGAAAAGATTGATGGTGAAAGCCATGATTAATGTATTGAGAGAATAAGTAAAAATGCTTGAGAGAGATTGTAATTGGGAGAGATAGATGAGAATGAGAGAAAGTGAGAATGTAAGGCCTTGAAAGACTAAGTGGGAGATATTGGGTTTATGTGACCTTTAAAGGCCTTATGAGTGCTTGTAAAATGAAATGATATAGTGGAACATGAACAGCAAGAGTGTAGTCCATCGTGGACCATACTAAGCAAACGATGGTTTATTGATACTGATCTGTGCTTAACGATGTAGGCCAGTCGATTGGAAAAAACCCATGTTACCTGGGCATGAAGAACAAATTGATGAGGGTTTATGGGTTAGCCCTTGATGAGGTTGGAGAACATGCCCGGATGAGTGAGCCGAGGGATTGTGTGATCCTTGTGTGTGATGGTGGCCTACTGAGACGGGGACCAAAACCTCATCCTAGTTCTATCACACGGCATGCATATTGATAGATTGTTCGGGAAAGCCAGATATCCACCTTTGGGTGAAGCGTATGCATATGCGAGAGATACCCCCATGCGTCATAGAGTTGTGGTCGCATCAGATCGTGGTGACCTTGACTCGTCTCTAGGGGAGGACCTGTAATTCACAGACTAGGATTGTGACCCATTGATTCATCGACCTGACTTTGGTGACCCGCTAATGAGCTCCTGCTTGGACTGTGGGTCATGAGAAACACTGGGTCGATAAAGCTAGTGTGGTCTGTAGTCGACAGTAGAAGGTGGAGTACCCCGTTATTACAGATTGGATTCCTAAAACTATATGGATCATTTTCCCATCATACTAATTTAATTGTGTTCATTTTATTTTTGAAATGATTTTAGTTTTATTATTTGAACTTTTATGAATCTCTCAATATTTTATTTGTGATTTTTGGACTTATAAAAATATAGTTATTGTTATTATAAAGTTATAAAAATTATAATATATATATATTTTTTATAATATTCCATGGGGGCCCATAGTGCACATAGGCCCATCATGTGGTATGTGGGTAGGGGCCCACATGTGCCACAAAAGGGGGGTACGCCCCACCCTCTTTGGATTCTCTTGTTTGCATTTAAGATAAGGTTAGTTTGATTTATGACATGTGGTCAAATCTTGGAAGGGATATATTGACCATGGCTTTATCTATTTTGTAGCAAGTTTGTTTTAAAAAGATATGGTCAATTTGAATTGATATGGATTTTATCTTATTTATATTCGTAGTATTTAACTACTTGATATTATTTGACATATCTTTATGCAATATGTGACATGGATCGTGCAATTTTATAGAATGCATGATATTTATTTTATTTAAATATGTTGATAGGAAAATGGATTAGGAAAGGGGGATAATGGTTCATGCACCTTCCATAATGTTGATGGCCCATTTATGGAATGGATGTCTCAAATCTCTCACCCCACAAGTCACCCTTGATCGACGGTCTATGTTAAATTTTACAAGAAGAGGAAAGCTAAGGAAAACCTTAAGAAACACTAATCTTATTTAAAGCCTATAAAAAGAGATTGTCTCTACGCAAAAATCTCTACATCTTATCTCTTATACCTAATTCCCACATTTCTCTCTCATATCCCAAAAAGGGGGCACGCACCACTCTCTCATATGTTTGATCTCTCTATCACATTGTGAAAGAACCTAAGGGTTTAAGTTATGGAGTTCTTCTCTCTTATCTCTCAAATATGGATTTACGGCTAAGGGTTTTGAGGTTTAGCAGAAAGAGAATCATTTTCTCTCAAACTAGGTTGCTAAGAGAATTCACCAAGGGTTTGAGTTTGTGATCAAAGGGGTTCATGTTCCATTGGTGTGGCTTGGCCGAAATTTGCTTTCGCGGTTCAAGATTGAAGCTAGACCGTTGATCCCGCGCTATCGGATGGTGGTGACTCGGTGTGGGGTGCAATAAGCCCGGTTGAGGTAATCTCCGGCACTCTTTTTTTTTTTTCTTATAATCTTATCTTTTATTTTCAATCATAGGGTATAGTTGTTTCAATGGCATCAAGTTGTTAAGATCTTGGTTTTATTGTTGTATTGATTTTATTTTGAAATTTATTTTATTATAATAAAGTTTTATTGTTATGTTGATTTTATTTTGAAATTTATCTTATTATAATAAAGATCACCTGTAAGTGATCTTTTGCCAAAAGAAAGGGGTGAAAAAAAAAGAAAACAGAAAATGTATTCCTCGATAAAACATCACATAGGTCTTTCTTTCATCTCTCTATAGAACTCACTGTTTTGTATCTCTAGAGATAATGGACAGATAATCCGATCCCCAACCACTCCTCTCTCTTTTTATCGCTCCTCCTGGTTTTCCCTAAACTAAGCAGAACCACCAAGAGAAAGAGTGTTTTGGAGGTTACTGATCTACGGTGGTTTCTATAGTGGGTTGGGGAAAAGAGAGAGGTAATCATATAGAGAGAGAAATAGGTTGGAAAATGGGGAGGTAAAGGAGAGAGGTGGATGTTAGGAAGAGAGAGCAAAAGAGAATATTGGGTATATAAATGAAGAGAGAGAAATGATGGAGTTTAGAAGAAGTATGTTTTTCTCACATTTGTTTAGGTTAAAAAATAGATTTAACTTATTTAGGTTAAAAAATAGGTTTGAACATCACATTTGACTATTTTTTAGTAGAGTGGTCAGAACTTTCAATGTGGTGGGAAGATAGTGGATAGCCAACAACTTCTCACAGTATGAAACATTCAAGTATTTTAGTTCAGAAAAGTGAGATAGTTTGGGCATCATTTGCAAACTTTTGCATGTAGATGTTTCAAACTGCTGGAGAGCTCAGGAATGGCTACCAACTACTCACAACCTTCTGCATCTAATTTCTCCAGGGAACAAAGCCCACCAGCAGTAGATACCACATCTTCGGAGACCGGTGTATATTCTTGCTTGGGTTGATCCCTCCCAAATGCGCACCAACTGAATAGTTGCAGAGATTGTGTGTCATCCAATACCTCAAGCTTGTATATATGATGTTTATCCACTCTATTACGTACATTTAACACATGCTCATCCCTGGTTGTGATAATGATCCGGCTTCCCTTACAATACCAGTCACGTTCTCCAACCAATTTTTCAAGCTGCTTGCGGTGATCAACGTCATCCAATACAACAAGAACTTTCTTAGACCCAATCTTATTCTTGATAAGATTGATGCCTCTATCAACATTATCTATATATGGATCTTTTTTATTAAACAGATCCCTAAGAAGTTGCTTTTGAAAGGTCACAAGTCCTACATTTTTTTGCGACCCTTCTCTAACATCAGAGAGAAAACAACTACTTTCAAAATTGAAATTTATCTTGTTGAAAATTGCCTTGGCAAGAGTGGTTTTACCAACGCCTCCCATGCCATGGATCCTGATCATCCGAAAACCATTAGCATTAAGATGTAAGAGTTCCATCACATCACCAACCCGTGAATCGAGCCCAATAGGATGATCAACAACATGCAATGGTGTTCTGGGCTCCAACTTTGCAAAAACATGCTCAATAAGTTTGTTTACCAAATCTGCTTCAGCCCTGTAGAATATCCTTCCTCATTAGGCAATTAATGGAAGAAATACTTGAACAACTTTTTTTTTGGTAAGTAAACGGGCAAAATATTAGTGATGCAATAGAGGTATCCACAAACAGGGCCCCAAATAAAGTGGCTTGGCTGATAGGATGGATATATTTAGGTGCAAAGAAGTATTTCATGGTCATGAAGTCTTAGGGTGAAGTTTGTATAGGGTGTCAACCTTATACTATTGAAATAAGGTGCGCCTCAAAACTATGATATGAAACCCCAATTATGAAATTTAAAGTTTAAAAAATAGCGATGATCATTTAGACCTATAAACACTTGAAAATCTTAAAAATGGACGGCACAAATAATGTGTTAGAAGATAAACAATTTTAAGGACTAGAAATCCCCTTTTTTTTCATGTTTACGAATCTTGAGGTTGAGATGATCAGATTTGAGGGTCCTTCACTAGGTTTTTTTTTAGGTGCACCTTTCCCGTACAATATAACGTCGAGACCTGATATAAACTTTTTGCAGAAGTCTTAGAAGTACATCAGGCCCCATTTCATATATCTATAGATTTATCAAAACAACAAATTAAAATATCTTGTTTCCATAAGTTCCATCTATGGGACATTAAAAGGTAAAAGGTGTCGTTTGTATAGAGTCGAGACTCTAAACAATCAAAGTAAAGACACCTTCAACTAGTGTCGAGAAATGTAGTTTCAATACTGGAAATTTTTGTGATAATTTTCATCTTTGTGATAGTCTTCATCACTTTTAGTGAAAATTGATGGCGCGGATAAGACCAAGCTTGAGATCAGAGAGCAGGGTTGCTGTGAGGCTGGTGATCGCAGAGCCCGGATTTTAGATTAGGAACACTTTTTGCCTTCTAGAGAGAGAGAAGAAAAGCTATATGTTTACAGAGGAAGCTCTATACCCTCTTTTTTTGTTGTATCTTCCTCTCTTTGGCTTCCCATTTTTATAGGTAGAAGAAGGGCTAACGTTCATCTTTCTCAAACGGGTCTCTGAGAAAAAGTCTTCCCTGATCTTAGGGATATTCATCCAACTCATCCATATGAACGTTGGAGAATATAGATAATTATGGATAATTATAATAAAAAATGGGATTCCTTCAAGCCCACAATTGTAGGCTAAATCATATGAGGCCTCATGGCCATACGTATCAACATCTCCCACTTGGCTATGATGGCTGAGCATAATAATAAGTCACATGCATACTCCCACTTTTGAGTATGACCTTTAAGAAAATATCTTGTCATGAGGTTTTCTCACGCTTCCGTGGATATGCATCTCATAACAAATGTCCATCATGAGTATTTTTACACTAATACGGATTTGTCACTCATGAAAACTGACTGACTTAGACATTGTTAAGTCCCATTAAACTGGTGTGCTTAGACAATAATTCAACACTTGGACCCTTTGTTAATGGACCAACGATCATATCTGATGAGGGCAAGTAACTAACAGTTACTTCACCTTTCTCAACTACATCCTGAATGTAGTGGTATTGGACATCTATATGTCTTCCATTGGAGCTATTTGCTCCACTTTGAATTAATTTAATTGAAGCTTGATAATCACAAAACATTTGAATTGGTCCATTGATTATTTGCAGCTTCAAGTCATCTATGAAGCGCTTTATCCAGACATCGAAGGTACTTGCAGTGCTACATGCAATGTATTATGCTTCCTGTGTGTACCTAGCTATACACCCTTGTTTCTTGCTAGACCAAGAAACAACTACCCTTCCAAAATGGAAAGCATGTCTCGAGGTGGACTTATCCCCAGCAAAATCTGCATCTGAATATCCTATAACTTCAAGCTTATCTGCTTGAAAACACAGTTTTAGATGCTTTCTTCCCTTAATGTACCTTAAAATTCTTTTTACTGCTTTCCAATGAGCTATGCCTGGATTACTTTGATATTTACTAACAAGTCCTACGACATAGCTTAAATCTAGTATTGTGCATCTTACTGAATATACGAAGCAACCAAAAGCTTGTGCATAGGGAACGTTAGGTTTTTTTTATCCTTCTACTAGACAATCCTTCCTAGGCAAGTTTGCTCATTTGTCAACAAGAGTAGATAATGGTTTACAATTTTCCATTTGAAATCTTTTGAGAATAGAGTCAAGATATCTGTCTTGGCTCAAGCACAACATTGTTGATTGTCTATATCTAGTTATTTTTATGCCTCGAACATAAGATGCTTCTCCCATATCTTTCATCTCAAATCGAGAAGAAAGCCATGGCTTAGTCTTATCAATCATTTCTAGGTCATTTCTAGCTATTAAGATATCATCTATATATAATGAGAATATTGTGAATTTACTCTCACTCTTCAAGGCATACACATAATGGTCCAATCTATTTACTTCAAATCCCATCTGTAGGATGGCATCATGAAATGTTAAGTATCATTGGCTTGAAGATTGTTTTAAACCATATAAAGACTTATTTAATTTGTATACTTTATTTTCTTGGCCTTTAATTATGAAGCCTTCAAGTTACTTCATGTAGATGGTTTCCTTTTGTTCAACATTCAAGAATACAGTCTTTACATCCATTTGATAAAGATCTAGGTCATAATATGCAACGATTGCCAAAATTAATTATAAACATTGCAATTGGGGAATAAGTGTCGACATAGTCGACTCTCTTTCTTTAAGTAAAACCCTTTGATACTAACTTAGCTTTAAATTTATCAATTGATCCATCCGATTTTAACTATTTAAGTACCCATTTAGAACTTATAGGTTTTCTATCTGATGGTAAATCACATAGATTGCAAACTTTAATTTTCTCAATAAAATCTAATTATTCTCTCATGGCATTAAGTCATTCTTGAGATTCTTGTAACTTCATAGCATCATTGAAGTCAAAAGGGTCATGGATTTCATCTAGGTCAATAAAGTTGTCCATCTCCTCACTCATATAGACATAAAAATCAACAAGGTATGATAGATGAGCTCTAAACCTCTTTTGACCACTTAACATTGGGTGTATGGGTACTTCAACATCATCATGTTGATCAGGGTTACCCATATCCACTGTAGTTAGTGGTTCAAAGTCATCTATGATATTAAGTGGATTATCATTATCCACTACATGTATGTTTTCTTCAATAAAATATTCTAGGAACTCAACATCTCTGCTTTCAACGAGTCCCTTATCTTTATGATAAAATTGATATTCCTTTGAACCTTCGAGGTATCTTATAAAATTACAAACTAGAGTTTTGTTTTCTAACTTATTTCTATGTTGATATAAAATTAGGACATATGCAGTTGACCCCCACTTCTTTAAGTTGGTTAGATCAGATTTTCTACATGTCCACAGTTCATAAGAAGTAGAATCTATTGCCTTAATTGGAACCCTGTTAAGAATATATGTAGATGTGCTTATTGCTTCTTCCCAAAGGCTCTTGAATAGACTAGCATGAGCTATCATGGATCTAGTCATTTTTAAGAGGGTTCTATTATGCCTTTCAGCTATTCCATTTTTTTGTGGTGTATAAGGCATAGTGGTATGTCTTTTAATACCATATTCTTGATACTAACTATTGAAAGCTTCGGATGTGTATTCACCTCTCCTATCAATTCCAAGAACTTTAATGTTCCTATCCAATTGGTATTCTACTTTCTTTTTATATATTTTAAATTTTTCTAAAGCTTCTGATTTATGGTGGATTAGATAAACATATCAAAATCTAGAAAAATCATCAATAAAAGTGATGAAATAGGACATCCCTTTATGAGTTTTAACATTGAGGGGCCCACAAATGTCTGAGTAGACCACATTCAATAACTTATTAGCTCTCGCCCTTTTATTGAATGAATTCCTAAGCAGTGCTGACATGTTGAAAATTCCACATTATTTAGATTTGAAATAAGACCTTTCTTTATTAACGTATTTATTTTGTCTTTTCCTATGTGGCTAAGCCTAAGATGCAAAGTATATGCATCAACAACCATTACACAATCAACATAACCAGAATAAGTGGAAATTTTATTATCATCTTTCTCATTTACATGAAGAAGGAACAAGTTGTGGTCATTAACCAAGTGTCCATAAACATAAATATGTCCACGGTTTCCGATTGATACTTTCATCAATGGGAAGCAGACTTCAAAACGCTTTCTAATGAGCAAGGAGACAGATACAATATTTCGCCTCATAAAAGGGACAAAATATATATCAGTTAATACAAAGTCGATTGCCCCTACATACAACCTATAAGTTCTTACATCTAATACATCAAAATAGGTGTTGTTCCTCATGTAGATGCGTTTCTCCCTAGCTTTTATTTCTTTGAAGTCCTCAAAGACGGCTTTTGAGATTGCAATATGCCGATTAGCGCCTGAATCTACCCACCATCCTTTGATGTCGTGGTCTGCCAACAGGTACTCAGAAACCATATAAACAACTTCATGCCTCTTGCTTCCATTTCCGCTATTCTTTGGATTTTGCAGCTTTCTATTATGTGAGCAGTAGTTCTTGAAGTTACCTGGTAGACCACATAAGAAGCATTTTGGCAATCCTTATTTAGTTTCTTGGTAATATGGCTTAGTTCATCTGTTTTTGAACCTATTGTTCCTCTTATTAAACTTCTCTTGAAATTTCTGGTTGTTAGGCTTGGGCTGGCTAGATTTGAGAGGTCCTTGAGCAAGCATGAGCTCACTCCTTTTATCTTTGTTCATGTGCTCTTACTCTAAGGCTAGTTGCATAGGTAGGTCCCCTAATGTACGAGATTTTGCATTCAACCTAAGTGCAATTATTACCATCCTCCATGAAGGTGGAAGGCTATTTAAGATTGTGAAAACTTGCATGCACTCGGGGATTTCATTATCAGCAATGGCTAAGTCCTTAGCCATAACAAACACCTTGTTTACATGTTCTGCTACATTATTACCCCTCATTCATTTTAAATGAGTTATATTGCTCTAACAACAATTAGAGGTGTGTTTCAGAGGTTGAGTCATATTTAGTTTTTATTGCCACTAGCATTTTCTTAAATGTTTCATGATGTTCGAAACCTTAATAAGGTCATCTTGCATAAAAATTAACATAGAAGTTTGTTATGAGGTCATCTTCTAAAATTTTTTCTAACTTTTTCTTTTCTTCTACTGGTGGATCATCTTTAGTACATATATGATTTTATCTTGGACGAGGAGATATTCCATATCTTGGATGAGGAGATACTCCATCTTCCTCTTCCACATGTCAAAATGGGTTCCATTCAATGAATATCTTCTTCTTTCATATGCCAAAATTGGTTCTATTCAATTTTTCAACTCTAAAAAGTTCAGCCATTACAATTCTACTGGCCATTTGTTAAGTTATGTATGAGCAACGTAATACTTTTTAAGTTCTAAAGAAGCTAAACAAGACACCAAAATTTTTAATATGTGGTCAATACTTGTCTAGAGAGAGTTACAATTATTTTATAAACAATATCAGTTATTAAGTGATGCCTTAAAAAAAAAAAAACTATGAAATATGCAATTTCCCAATCTATAAGTAAGCACTACAATTATAAAAAATAATATAAAATTCCCCCTTATGTTATTTATTTGGGGTGCATGAGCAACATCAAGTACGTGTGAGCAATATCAACAGTATAAACGAGCAATCTCAACGGGAGTATTACCGAATATATTCCAATGTCCAGAAAGCATGCACCTTTATATTAAAAGAAACTAGTAATGTAACTAAAATTGGGCTTCGGAGCAATATCAACCATGTAAAAAATAGAGAAGTAAATAGATGGTAGAATAAAATCAATACCCGCCAAATTGTCCATAAAAAAAAAACCAATAATCTTTTTGAGTTTTTCGTGAGAGAAAAAAAAAAGAGAGAGAGAGAGGAGCAGCCCTTGCGTTTCCCTGTTTTGACGTGGTTAAAAACTAGAGAGAAAAAAAAAAATTTGGATGACTACATAGAAAAAAAATAATGGCAAACTTCCTGCCTTTATTCTCTTATTGTCATTATCTTCTACCATTTTATTGTGAAATCCTAATGGTTTAGGATAGAAAGGCAACGTGAAGCTATATGAATACCATTAAACAAATAAGAGAGATCTGAGGAGTAATGTGAGTGTATTTGTATTTGGTGAAAATCAAAGAGATACAGGAGTCAGTATCGCTGAAAAGGTCTACGAACCAGATATAGGATATCACATACACACCCTTTATGATTCAAAAGGTACAGATGGGTCAACAAGAGAAGATAAGAGTTGGCATTAAACATAAATATCTAGCATGAATGGTGGAAAAAAATATTCACGTGTATATCCTTGTGTCATGAATGGTGGCATTAAAGATAAATCTCTAGCATGAATGGTGGAAAAAAATATTCACGTGTATATCCTTGTGTCATGAATGGTGGCATTAAAGATAAATCTCTAGCATGAATCGTGTATATCCTTCTTGTTGAAGCCACTGATATATTCCGCAAAAAACTATTACAGTAGAATAAAAATAAATCCACGATCTATATCCAAAAAAAATCTCTACTGAATGGTGGAAAAATATATCCGTGTGGGATGGTAAATAACACATGCTATGCCATAAGAAATTTTTTTTTCCCAAGAGTAACATAAAACCTGGATGGCTCTTATACCAATGAAATTGATGGCGCACTTGAGACCAAACCTGATATCAGAAGAGGGTTGCGTTATCATAGAGCCCGGATTTTTGATTAGAAACCCTTTTGCCTTTTAGAGAGAAGCTATCAATATTTGTTTATTTATTTATTTATTTATTATTATTATTATTATTATTATTATTATTATTGTATTTTCCTCTCTTTGGGTTTCAGATAAAAAGTATCTGATATTCATCCATATCATCCATATGAAACGTTGGATAATATAGATAATTATAATAAAACACAAGCCCATAATTGGGTAATTATAATAAAATATAAGCCCACAATTATAGGCTAAATCATGTGAAACCTCATGGTCATACGTGTCAAAAAAAAACTTTAAAAATAATGTAGATTGAGCAAAAACTTGAAAATTGATTGTCCAAAAATTCATTACAACAGGCATTATTTTCAAAACTTGAAATCTATTTTTTTTCCTCATGTCTATGTATTCAAGACGATCAATTTGAGGATATTTGGCCATCAAATCAATCTCATCTAATGAAATTTCTGAGGTGGGCTCTAATTTGATTGTTTAGAGCCTCGGCTCTATATAAACTTTTTCCAAAGGTCAAAACAAAATAAATGGCAACTGCCATTATAGGACCTGAAAATAGGGTTCTGCACTTCATAACTATTCTCTATAGATTTCCTCGTTGCAAACTAGAGAGAGAGTATTTTTTTCGTTTATTTATTTTTTAAGAAATCCAAGATATTTGGTCATACCGGTAATTCTTCATGTCCCAACCAGAAAATTCTGCAACTTCATTCAAACCATTTCTCGACTTCTGCAATGTCTCCTCATCAAAACAATTGTTATTTTTGTGATCCTCGAAAGCTCCCTCAAAAGGCCCTTTTTGCCGGCCGACATCCGAAGGCTCCACGTTATAAAATACAGGAAGGATGGGTACCCTCCTTGGCAATTTAAGTAAATAAGAGAGCTGGTCGAGGCAGAAGAAAGAGGAAGCATAGTTACAGGAAAAGATGGCTATAAACACCTCACACTCTTCAATGGCTCTCTGTATATCACTGGGTTGTTTTCGTGTGTGTGAGAAGAAGAAGTTGGTGATACCAGAATCAATGAGAGATTTGCTGAGATGGGCTGTGAAGGTATTTCCCGTGTCTTGATCACAGAAGTTCAGGAAAACTGCCATGGATTTGATCTTGGTTCTCTCTCTAGGACTGAGTTGTTACAATGTAATCCAGTTAAGGGCAGGAAGATTTCAGGGTTTTCTCTCTCTACACACGAATTTTCTCTCTCACTCTAAGCTCTGCGTTTCCTCTTTTTCTCTCTCTAAGTTGTGCTACTGCATTCCCTTAAAAAGCTGTACAAAGATGTGGCTTCTTATTTTTTGGTCCTCTGTCAACCATAGCACTCGTCAACCATAACACAGCAAAACTGGACTCGTTCTATAGCACAATCCAAATAAGGTGTTATATTAATTTTAGATGGGTGCGGTTTTGTATGGAGCCTATGGTCTAAACAATCAAATTAGAGCATACTTTCAAATAGTGTGCAAAAATGTGGTTTTAAGACGATAGCTTTAAAATATGTTGTTATATTTATTTATAATATTTAAAGCTTAAAAGCTAGTGTAGATCGTCAAATCTATGAAAACTTGAAAATCTTGAAAATTGACGATACAAAAATAAAATGCACTATTTTCAAAACATGAAATCCATTTTTTTTCTTATGTCTGTCCATATAGATGTCGAGATGATCAATTTGAAGATATTTGAGCATCAAAACAACCTCTTCTAACGAAAATTTGGAGGTAGGCTCAAATTTGATTGTTTAGAGCCTCATAAACTTTTCCCATTTTAGATAAGGTATGGCTTTATACATATACCCCGTTTCTATGCCATGTAATTTCTAACATGGAGATCATCAATGTGAAAAATTAAATAAATTTTAAAAATTAAAAATAATAATTCTAATAAAAAAACATTTGGACTATTAGTTTCCATTGTATTTTGATGGAACACCTACTTGTATTTATCTTTAAGATGGACGCTTTACACTTTCCCACATTTTTCCTTATACAAATACTAGATACATACGAAACAACTAACCCAATTTTTATTAAGTAGAGTTATATCCTTAATGAAAAAAGTTTATATAAGATTACAACTGTAAAAGGTATAAATAAAGGTCTACCCCAAAAATCCATCATAAAAGATTGTTTGGATGTTAGAAAACCCTCTCATTGATCATCTTTGAAATGTATGAATATGAGAAAAATAAAAAAGATTTTTAGTCCCATAAATAGTGGATATTGCAGCACATTATCTAGACCGTCCATTTTCAAGATTGTCATATGTTTATAGATCTAGTTGATTTTCACCATTTTTGGAGTTTAAAATTTTATAATTAGATATGAAAATAGATTTTCGGATAGTCCTAAGACTTTTTATACCAAAATTACGTATTATGATAAAATTTAGAGGAGCACCTTAATTGGATTGTTTAAGGTAGCAACCTTATAGAATCTATAAGGTTGCAACCTTAAACAATCCAATTACGGTGCTCCTCTAAATTTTATCATAAATATAATTTTGATATAAATAAAATCTTAGGATGGCTTGAGAATCTATTTTTATCTCTAATTATAAAATTTTAAACTCTAAAAATGGTTCAAATCAAGTAGATCTATAAACATAGGGGTGATAATAGACCCAGACCCGACCCATACCCATCGGGTATACTCGACACGAGTCTGGGTATGGGTCCAAATTTTGGACCTGCAGGTAGGGTCTGAGTCTAACAAAGGATAGCCGGATAGTCCTAGGTCCGGGTATGGGTTCTGTTATACCCGACCCAGCGGGTACCCGGACTCGAATTTTTTGTTTACCCAAAGGCTAAAGCCCTAACCCTAAAATCGTTTCAATATTTTTCATCTTCCCCTGGTTCCCCAAATGGTAAAACCTGATCGCCATCCTCCCTGACTGTAATTCTGCCTCTCTTAGTTTCTTGGAGACTTTACTCTCTCTCCCTGGATCTCGAATGTCTCTCTCTCTAATTGTCCAACCCTAAAAAATCAGTTCTCTGTTGTTCACCATTTTAGGCTACAAAAGAGAAAGTTCATTGAGGGTGGCAATGGACCTGATGAGTCGGGTTCGGGTCCAAAACCTAGACCCAAATACATTTGGGTCAGGGTTTGGGTCCAACTGGACACAACCCATTGCGACCCGTATATAAATACATGAAAATCTTGAAAATGGACTGCTCAGATAATGTATTGCAAGATTCACTTTTTTTCAGACTCGAAATCGTTTTTTTCTTTTCATATTCATATATCTCAATGTCGAAATGATCAATTAGAAGGTTTTCCAACATCCAAACAATATTTTACGATGGATTTTTGCGGGGCACCTTTAATTCTACATTTTAAAGTTACTACTTTATGTAAACATTTTCTATACTATTTTTATATTTTCCCATATTTTTTTGAAAAGTTTGAAAATACCCTGTGCACATATTGATTTTTAAAATCCATGTTCTTCACCACTTTTCAACTTTATTTGGATGTGTTTTTGTTTAATCATACTTTAAATACACCTTTCACCTTTTTTTTAATTTATTTTGCATTCTTTTATTTTTTAAAACCGTTTTTTAGACCCAGTTGAACCGCCCAGTATCCCGTTTACTCGAACCCTGTTTCTTTTTTTTTTTTTTTCTTTTTTTTTTTTTTCTGGTTTTCAAGGCCAGTTCGATTCTTTTGAACGTTGCTTGGGCTTAACTTTCACTCCCTTGCGATCTCACCGATATACAAACCCACTTTGTCGTTTAGTATGAGTTTAGGACTCTCAAATGATATCTTTATCCTTGACTCGCCTTAGGGAAAATCAAATTTATTGGGAAGGATTAATATTTGGAATAAGGCTTTGAAAGCTTCCCAAGCCGTGTCTATCTAGTCTTAAAGAGCGGCTTCCATGTCCCTCATGAAAATTGCCCTTTCGGTGCGAAGACATGGCATCCCACTCAAAAGGTAGGGATGAAAATTTACCCGGTATGGATTTGAAACTTAATTTTTGGATTTTATCTAGATTTGAGTTTGGATCCAAGTTTTGAATCCAAAATTTGGATTCAGATTTAAAATCTAGATCTGAATAGTACTAATTCATCCGATTTAGGTATTGGTGGATTCGATCCAAATCCAATTATTTAGAAATATATATATATATATATATATATATATATATATATATATATATATATATATATAGTTGAAAATAAACAATATTTTTGCCCCTAGGCTCGGCGCCATCTGATTTGTTCGGATGGCACGGATTAAAAACTGCCATGGACCTAGCATGTTTGTGACGGTCAAGCCATCACGGACATAGCAAGTCCGTGACAGTCAAAAAATAACACGCGCCGTCCATTGTAGCTCCATTCAATAAATCGCCACAGACATATCATGTTCATGTCCGTGGCAGGACGAAACACTATAGGAATTCACCTATAGGTGTTTTTAAGATTTTTCCGTATATATATATATATATATATATATATGTGTGTGTGTGTGTGTGTGTGTGTGTGTGTATGTGTGTGTATGTGTGTGATCGTCAGATCGGCCCAGATTCAATCTGGGTCGTTGGGCTCATATGTTCATACGAGCTAGTGGACTAATCTCATCTTTTTCCATATATATATATATATATATATATAACCCATTTACATTAGAAAAAAAGTTTATATAGGGCCGAGGCTCTAAACAATCAAATTAGAACCCACCTCAAAAATTTCACTAGAAGAAGTTGTTTTGATGCCCAAATATCCTCAAATTGATTATCTCGATATCAAGAGGCATGGACATCAAAAAAAAAAATGGATTTCAAGTTTTGGAAATAGTGCATGTTGTAACTCATTTTTGGAATGTCTCAAGATTTTCAAGTTTTCATAGATCTGTTCGATCTACACCATTTTTCAAGCTTAATATTTTATAGGTAAAGGTGAAATATATTTTAAGGCTATCACAAAGATTTTTGGTATTGAAACAACATTTCTTGATACTATTTGAAGGTGCGGTTTACTTTGATTGTTTATAGCCTCGGCTATTTGATTGAAGATGCACTATTTGAAGGTACCATGATATAGATATATAATTATTTTAAATTTTATTAATATATTTTAACTTTATAATATATAAAATTAGAACTGATCTAGATCCAGATTCAAATCTGAATCCTATATATAGTTTTGGATCCAAATCTAATCAGCTAGGATCCAAAAATGGATCTAAAAAATTTTCAGCCCAAATCAAAAGATAGGTGGTAGTGTGAAGAGTTGAAAATGGGGCATTGCCCCACACAAACCCCCCTCATGGAAACTTCCTAAGGCATCGCTTTCAACTCTTTTTTCTCAGCCCCAAGTCAAAAGATAGGCGGTTGTGTGAAGGGTTGAAAATGGGTGCCTGCCCCACACAAACCTCCCTCATGACAACTTTCACGATGCTTCTAAAAATCAAATGCGTCCTACTCTTCACGATAGCCCGTCTCTCCTGAGGTTGGGAATTTACCCGACCGCGACCCTTCGGGGTATAGGTTTAAGCAATGGTTTAAAAAGCGGATCGGTGACTCGGATCGAGCATTTCAAAAATCGATCTGGATCGATGAATCGACGATCCGAATCGGAAATCGGCTGAATCGGTCGGATTAAAGCTTCAAAAAAATCCGAAAAAATTATTAAAATTTATTATAAATATTTTTTTTTAGGAATCTAATAAGAAATGAAGGTACTACATTATTAACTTTTATTTATTTCATCAATTTGTGAATATTGAGATGCTCTTTCCCTGTATAAACTTATGTTAACCATTAAATTTGCATCACATAAAAGAAAAATCATAGAATTATCATAGATAAAATATATAATTATACATGGACTATTATAAAGAGTAAACTAATCAATGAAAGAATGGCCATTAAAATCTCGTTTTGGCAAAAAACCCTAATCCGCTAAAAAAATCCAAATTATTACAGCCTAACTAACTATAATCCAAAATTATTAAAACCTAACTAATTATAATATTATATACTGAAATTATAATTATTAGTTTACATTTTATAATTATTTTATTAGATAAATAATAACAAATTTAAAATATTTTATAATATTATCTAATTTAAAATGTATTTTTGACAACTGTAAGAAAAATAGTACATTACATGATTTATAATGTAAAAATTAATAAATAAAATAAAAGATTTAGTTATCAATGTAAAAATTAATACAATGCGTACAAATTTTGGAAATAACACTTCAATTTTTTAAAAATTTATTTTTTTAGGTTTCTATAATAAATTTAGTGAAAGAGATTGTTAGTAGAAAGATGGAGATTTCAAATAGAATAAAATTTTTATGTTTTATTTTTTTATGCCTTTCATATTATTTAAAAAAAGAATTATACTACTATGTACAACAAAAAATAACTCCTATACAAAAAATTAATTTTTTTATTTTTCAAAAACATCAATAAGTATTGCATGGCCGAATAATTCAAGGGGGGGGGCACTGCAGAGAGGGTCCTTTTAAGGCGACTACTAATTAAAGAATTGATTTAGTGGAGTGGCCTTTAAGAGGTAGGGGCGGAACGGGTAAGACTAGTTGCTCCAGTTGCCTTCCTAGTTCTAACAGCTAAGGCAGCTCGACTTGCTGCTCTTCCTTTTTGGGATAATTAAGCTCGGCATTAACAACCCGAGTTCAACGTCTGACTGTGGTGGGGTGCTTCAAAAATCCCTAAACTTGCTGCACTTCTTGAGATGAGAAAAGAAGTCGTCTTGGTATTGGATCCGCTCTTCTGTTAGCATGAACATGAATTCTCTTATTTGTCAAACTATCCGGAGTCGACCAGAGCAATCTAACATGTATCAAGAACTTTCTTACGCCTACGGGGGGACTCGGCCTTGAGACATCAAGTGAAGAAGCAAAGGTCTTAACCACCACGCCACCTCACCATATGTGGTTACAACTTGATGATTAATAGAATATATTAAAATTCTCTTTTCATTTAATGATGTTTGGAAATTATCTCACATCGAAAGATAGATATTCCACTTTAGTATATAAATACCTATGTAATATAAATTAAAATGTTTCTGTAGGGGTAACCTCACACGTGTACTGAGGTGACCTCACGTGCGTGTCGCACGCATGCACATGTGGTCGCACGCGTGCAGGGAGGGAAGCGGGCTGAACCGGATTGGAACCGACGGTTCTTCTCTAGAACCGGGCGGTTCCTGGTTTTGTATTGGAACCGACACGGCCTGTGCCGGTCCCGAGTCAAACCGGGGGAGTCCAGTTCGACTCGCCGATTTTTAAAACACTAGGTTTAAGATTTGAATTTCGTGGGTTGGGCTTAAGTCTAATGTATAAACGAAAAGCAATTCACGAAAACAAGAAAGAAAAAATAAACAAGATTAGAATTTCGTGGGTTGGGCTTAAGTCTAATGTATAAACGAAAAGCAATCCACGAAAACAAGAAAGAAGAAATAAACACAAAAGAATGAGACAAGCAATTACAACGCAAAGATATACACAGTTTGACAGCGCGCCTACGTCCACGGGAGATTAGAATTCTTTACCGGCAATGGAGAGTAAGGTTATAATTCGCTCTCTTCCTCACGCCTCTCTGTTTTTATCTAATTACAAAGAGATCTACGTTTTTTCCTTAACCCCTTACGTTTTTTCCTTAACCCCTTAATTTTTGGATGAACCCCCAATCTCCCCACTCGCATAAATATCCTTGTACTATATCAAGTCTTGTGTTTAATACTTTTGCCTAATTTATGAAGTTTAGATTATCCCTATATAAATATATATATATATATATATATATATATATATATATATATATATATATATATATATATATATATATATATATATATATATATATATATATATATATATATATATATATATATATATATATATATATATATATATATATATATATATATATATATATATGAAAACACTACAAAATGCCTATCGGTGAAATTCTACAATACTTCTACACCTCAT
Source organism: Amborella trichopoda (assembly GCF_054954075.1). NCBI lineage: Eukaryota > Viridiplantae > Streptophyta > Magnoliopsida > Amborellales > Amborellaceae > Amborella > Amborella trichopoda. The sequence goes on from NC_142336.1 coordinate 2,526,966, forward strand.
CACCGTCCAAAGTTAATCACACGGTCACAATTATTTGGTACTATTTAAATTTTATAATTAATGTACTCATCATATTTATCTAAAATTTGGGACGTGTGTACATATGACCAAGTCTCACCAAAATAAAATATTTTAAAAAAAAATCATAAAATAAAACAATGAAATTACCCCACAAACTTTATAATAGTATTTTGCATAATTTTTATCATTCAAATTATTTGTTTTATATTTTATTCATGGAAATATCACTAAAGCGCACACATGTACAAAATTTCAAATCATTATGATTTGTAAAAAAAATATTAAAATTAAAATACTATCAGACATCTATGACCATGTGATAAACTTTGAACTATGATAAAACCGTAGGTGAAAACTATAGACCTACACCTATAAGAGTTTTGTAGTGTTTATATATATATATATATATATATATATGGAGAGAGAGAGGGGCATTTGGTTATAGCAAGAGCCTTTGGAGAAATATACATATACAATAAAAACAATCACCCTTATGAAATTGAGTAGTCATGGGTACATTGTTGATCATTTATCACAGCCCTAGTTGCTTGATTTCACATTTGACAGTTAAAATAAATGCTACTTTCGTTCCAAAGATAAATGAGAGTACATACCATGAAACCATTTATCTATGTTATAAAGCGGTCACAATTACTCATAGCCATTTAGACATCAAAATGGATGGCTTAAGGTGTACACAAAATTTGAGATTTTTTTTTTTTTTGAATTTTGAGTTCAGACAATGATACCCACAACCACTTGATCTGAAATCTAACGAACACAAATGATTGTGACCTCCTTCCATACAATCAAACATAAATACAAGAGACTGAAGCATCCAAAATGTGAAAGCTAAAAAACCAAGTAGTAATTCATTCTCCGTTCAAAGTGATCAAAATGATGCACCTTTTGCATGTACTACAACACATTTCGAAATCAATCTTTGGAATAAATGGTGGATGGTTGATAATATATATATATATATATATATATATATATATATATATATATATATATATATATATATATATGAGAAAATATGGGATTAACCCCCTAACTCATATGAGCCCAACGATTCAAATTGAATCTGAACCGATCTAACGATCACGAATGTTCGATAGTGCTTAAATTTTTATTTTTTTTCTACAGATCCAAATCACTTGAAATTTTAAATGTACATTCTTCTCATCAAAACGCACCTAATAAAAATATAAAAAAATTATCCGTAAAAAATAAAATGATCAAAATACCCCCTAAAATTTTTTGGGGGTATTTTGATCAATTTATTTCATATAAAATATTTGTTTGATACTTTTCGAAGATTCACTTATTTTTTATTAACACACCTAAAATTTCAAGTGATTTAGATTTGTAGAAAAAAACTAAAATTCAAACACTACCGGACATCTATGATCGACCCAGAATCAATTAAAGACGTTGAGCTCATATGAGTTAGTGGATTAATCTCATATTTTCCCTATATATATATATATATATATATATATATATATATATATATATATATATATATATATATATATATATATGAAAATACTACGCAACGCCTATAGGCAAAAATGAATAGTGATTTCGCCTACCCCCATCGTCGTCCAAAGTTCATCGTGCGGCTACGATTGTCCGATAGTGTTTCATTTTTGATTTTTTTTCTACAAGTCAGGATGACCTGAAATTTGGAATGTGTATCCATAAAAAATAAGGGAATCTTTTAAAAATATAAAAAAAAAAATTTACATGAAAAAAATTGACCAAAATACCCCCAAACATTTCGGGGGTATTTTGATTAATTCATTTTTCATGGATAATGTTTTTTATATTTTTATCAGATACACCTCAATAAGATGCATATACCCTCCAAATTTCAGGTCATTCCAATTTATAAAAAAAATGAAAAATAAAACACTACCGAATAATCGTGACCACAGGATGAAACTTGAACGGTAATGATAGTAGGCGAAATCACTATTCATTTTTGTCTATAGGCGCTAAAAAGACTTTTATATATATATATATATATATAGGATTGTCTATGAAAAAACCATTTATTTTTATACATAGAGGTTACAATCATTCTTGTCCCTTAAATTTCAAAATGGGTGGTTGTAAGAGTGTGTCATTGAATAGACAAAGCTCCTAAAAAAATTTTCTTGACACCCCAAACCATCCAATTTGACATCTAATGAGTGAAAATGATTGTGACCTCTATGTACAAAAGATAAATAGTCTCTTTATAAAAAGTATATGTTTTTTTAATATAAAAAATATATATAGGTATAGATGCTTGCATGTGTGAATGAAAATGCGAGAGGTATGCGTAGATATAGATGCATGCATGTGTGAATGAAAATGAGAGAGAGAGAGTGCCACAGGGATCAGAAACTCCATCACAAACCATACACATTTTGGGATGGACTCATAAATAAACACTTCCTTTCTTTTCCCAAGCCTGGTGAAGTTCCCACAATTACATGTATAACTGTAAAGGCTTGTAAGGCACAAATAGTTTATCAGGAACCCAAAGCACAAATAACACGGCCTCTCCCTCTCCCTCTCCCTCTCACTCTCACTCTCACTCTCACTCTCACTCTCACTCTCACAAAAGCAAAATCCCAACATTCCAAGAAAGTACAAACATATAATTAATGTACATAGTAAGGCCTCAAGTGGAGATGAAAAATACAACAGCAAATGCAGAGTTCCAAGCCAATAGCATAAACTTACAAAGAAAGAGGAGGAACATAAGCCGAGTCCGGATTTGTATCTTGAAAAGGGTCCACAGTGAATTCAACAGAACCTTTGTTGTGAAGTATAAACACATCATTTATCAAAAGGGTGCAGAGCTGGTTCTTCGGAGCTGGTATTTGGGTTCGGGAGCAGGCACAGAATGCAGCAGTCTCTCCACCTCCTACTAGTAATAAGCAGAAAAAAAATCATGACAAATACCCCAAACTGAGTCATATTTCCTAACAAAGGAGGTTGTAGTTCTTCTAATCTTTAGAGGAGGCCAAGCACATATTTTAAGCATGCATAATAAAGCTCATAGTGCGGGAGGAGAGAGAGAGAGAGAGGTTCTACACAATGTCACATGGATTCTTCTGTTTGGGTGCCATACCCGTATCGGATAGGAATTGACAAACATATGAATTTGGACTCTTTTAAATTCTACTTGTTTGTTAATTACATCATTTTAGAGACTTGATCTTCCTTTTTGTCTTGAGTAAACCCAAGTGAATTTTGAAATATTTATGGTATTTTTAAATAAACCCATAGATTCAGCCAATTAAGGTATAATCAATTATTTCTTGTTATTCGTCATGAAATAGGATATTAGTAGAACATTGTTGGATTTAGTTATCTCTACATAACATAGCTGCATTGTTGAATACTCTTCTCCATGGCATGGGGAATCTGAACCACGTACCCGTGTCAGAAACTACCATGCATAACAGTATACATGCAACACAGGTTCAACACATTTGGCAATACCAAGCAGTACCTAACAGCATGGTAAATGCATGTCATCATGATGACATTATGGAATGAACACGCACAAACACGCTTTTGTATGAGCAAACAAGTAAAGCATACATTTACACGTAAATAAACCATGTAGCCAGCAGGCCCACATATGAGTAAAAGAACAGACAGATCCCATGTATGAGTAAAGAACATACACAACCACACATCCGCACATGCACAACCACACCACCATGGTTTAGCTGGAGAAGCAAAGTGACGCAGTGGTTCAGCTGCTTTGGTGGAAGACATATTTTTCTAACTGAAAACCAGAAACGCTTTCTTGATAATAAATAAGCATAAACTAATACACAAAAATAACCATTTACAATAAACACAACAGATGAATAAGTAAAATGTTCACAATTATCTATGTTAATCAGTTAACAAGAGAAAGGAAAAATTAAGTGTTGATACCAATCATACTTGCTTCATTTCTTTCCATTTTTTTTATATCTTTCTTGATAAGATGTTTATCGTGAAATTATTTCTTACTTCATTATTCTTTCTTCTTCTTCTTTTTTCTAAAATTTTCTACATTTAATTGTTTATTCTTGATGAAAATGGATTATTCAAAATGTGGCGGGTAAAATTGCTACTTTAGAAGTGGTTGTCAATCAATGACAAACAGCACAGATTTTGTGCTAGTCATATCACTCATGGAAATTCAAACCCAAAAGGAATCTCAATGACACGCCACCTTGACTCATAGAAAAGAGAGACCACTATGAAGAACTTGCATGGAATTATGAGCACAAAAAGTCAAAAAGCATTCATATTAACCAAGTGTGCATATGATTAAATTTCGAGCTTGACAGTCAATACCAAAAAAGCATTTCATCTGTCCTAATCAGAGGAGTATCCACTTAGTTTTGCTCCAACTAGCCTTGCATCAGAAAAAAATTATTTACAAGAATTTTAGCCAATAAATAGAAAGGGTGGAAGATACTTTGTAGCCATGCTAGCGCACATATGTGCATATACATACACATACGCATATAATACCTATCACTAGAGAATGAAAGTCTATGGTTCTGAAGTGATAATACACATACGCATATACATACACATATGCATATAAACCTCAAAATGTCTAATTTTGATGAAGCTCATGCATGAGCGGTTTTTTCTATTTGACAGTCAAAAGCACCAATGGTTATAAATGCTTCTGCAACATAGGTGAGCTCAATACTGTCTTGATCTGCTTTTGTAAACATGCATTTGGAATTCAACTCAGTCAAAAAGAGTTAAAAATGGAACTCTTTAGTTCCATAAAGTCGCAATTCATACATCCACATATAGTTAGCCTAATTTCAAAAGTAGGCTTAAAGTTGACTGTGCGCTATGAAGGCATGCAACAAACAGCTCCACCATCATCAATAGATTTGAAATCTCAAACACTACACAATGTTTATCAATATGACCACAACATTAGCACTGTTGCTCATTTACCAATCGCTTTCTTTTGCCTCCATGGATGCACGGATGTTAAATAGCATTTGGTTGACAAAAACCAACATGCTCTCATTCATAAATATCCTGGCAAGAACCAGTTCTCCTCCTTTGTTGTCTACCTCTGGACATTAGAACCTAAGCATTTCACCTAATTAATAGGTGAACAAGCTCACAAAAATTGAACATTTGTTTTGACTGAGCTGATGGGACTCATACCAAACTGCTTAAACTTTAGGGTAGCCAACACTTTCATTTAATCAACTCACACAACATTTACTTTCCGTTGCAAATTTCATATATATTCTACACAACTTTATATAGCATCCATGTTAATAATTTAATGTAGTGACAAAGAGGCAGATCCAACAGTAGTAGGCTTAGGGATTTGAGGTAGTAGGCTTAGAAATCTAGGGCGAAGGTTAAACTATGGTTGTGGCTGGTGGTTATTGATGTGAATTAGGGTTTCAGGTGAGGAATGTGGGAGTGGATGGTTGTGTGTAGGTTTGATTGGAAATACATAGGGATTGTGGGTTTAAAGGGATGAAAGAAAGTGGTGTACACTGTATGTTGGGCTCAGGGCAATCTGAACATGGCATGAAAGGATGCAAGGTTTTAGGGTTTAATGGAGATGATGTGGCTTGTGGAGATGAAAGAGAAAGTACCTGATGGCAGTGAGATATGGGTATGACATGGGGTTTGAGGCAGAGAAAAGATGAAGATGAGGGTCACAGGAAGTATGGGTATGACATGGGGTTTTAGGCAGAGAATAGATGAAGATGAGGGTCACAGGAAGTATGGGTATGACATGGGGTTTTAGAAAGAGAATAGGTGAAGATGTGGATCACAGGAAGTGGAGTGAGAACAAGGATGCGAGGGGTGTCTAAGCATTGTATGAAATCTGCACCATACAAGAATGAAGTTTTGTGGAGTCGGCACCACGAAGGGTTTGTGGTATCAAGACCACAAAAATGAAATCAACATCATTGAGGCTTGCAAAGATTCTATTTCTATTACTCGTGCCATGGTCTGGCTATAGGCCCTTTGCATGTACCCATAATAGTGCTTTTAACTCATGACCCTCTCTTACTTGGATTGAAAGCAATCCCTCGCTTGATTAAGACTCCAATTATAAAAGGGAAACTCAACATAAAGAACATAATCAACTCAAAAAACTACTATGTAAGCTACTTCAACAGTCTAACATAAGGAAACTCCTACCGGAGTGGTACTTTAAACCAAAACATCTAAGCTAGGATTAGAAGGGCCATGGAACTCCGAACTAAAACTTGAAATCTAATTAAACCTAAAACTTCTGAACATGACTTGGAGTCTGAGATACTTGAATTAAGAAAAATGCAGAGAAATAATGGTCATAAATCTCAAAAATATATCTGAATTGAGTTTTGGACCATCCAAAAGTAAACTAAGCACAAAATTACATCCATTGATTTGGATACATCAGTCTCTTAGTCATGATGCCCCAACATGGCTACAAACATGAAATGCAAAACATATTCCATGTATAATAATGCATTCTCACTCCCAATTCTTAAAAAAAAGTGTATTAATAGAAGCTAAAATACCCTTATCATTTAATAAGCTTCTACAAGTACTTTACAAGAATATTACAGGTGTTTAGGAGACTTATATCCAGATAACAGTACTTTACAAGAATATTACAGGTATTTAGGAGACATCTATCCAGATAATACAAAATCTCAAAATTGATCTATTGGAACTAAGAAACTGTTTGGACAAACACAAAGAGACACAACAGAAGCCATGTCAATAGGTTATTGTGCCACACAGCACAAATATGACATAAAAGTGGCCAAGCATCAGAAGGTTTTTCCATTATTTATTTGTATTTGGGCTAAGAAATCTAGGGAATCCAACTGGAAAACCTAAGGTTTGAGAAGGGAACTACCCAACATGAGGTGATAGATATGAATGCCCAATCTTTGGGACAAATCCGACCAGCAACGAAAATTAACATGCTACTGACATATTTTCAGAATAAATAAATACACCAATACACATGAGTAGTTTCTCATTACCTAATAAAAATAGAAAATCAAAGATAACTTCTGAATTCAATCAGAAAAATAACCAATAAAAGATTTCTTAATCTCACGGAACAATTTCCAAGGGCTCTCCCTACAACAAGGGTTACACGCTACATCCCCAAGCTACTACCATCAAGCTAACCTTGAGACTCCATAGGATCAGTGATTAAAAGCTCAGCCTCAGGCTTGAACTTGCCAGTGTCGTGAGCTCGAGTTGGAGACTGGCTTGGCCAAGTCTCTACGTTAAAAGCAGTGATGCAGGCCAGACTCATCAGACTCCTAGATTATGCATCTGGACTTGGCACCCTACCGCAGCCAAGTGGCTCAGGTTAGCCTGAGCCTAACACTGGATAGGTTAATTCAGTTCCAATTAGGTGCGTGAAAAAATGACGAAATCAATAAATGAGATTATGCTAAACAAGCAAGAGGTTCAAGCAATGCATGCTACTCTTACTATAATAACACTATCAAGATGATAAACAACATGTAAAAGATTTTCCACAAAAAATAAAATCTTTTCCACAAAAAATAAAATCTCTAAAATACTTATTATGTGTGTGTCATAAAAAATACTTATTCCTAATTTTGGATAGAGATAAATTATTTATTAAATGGAGAGTTTCATTTTTCAATTAGATTTCCTATTTATAATCTCAATTGAATTATCTATGAAAAAAATTTACCATAGGAAGAGATAGAAATTGAATTGGACTATGAGTTAGGCTACCATAAACTCCGACTTTGTAGGGCCCCGTCAATAGGTAGCCCAATCTTAAGTCTCTCTAACACTAGGGTCCTAATCTCATTGAATGCCACATGTCCCCTACCCTTGATTGTGGTTTAATGTATGCTAGATAAATATTTAATGATTGAAAAAAAACATGAATATATAGATTGTGAATGTACTACAAGTGATCCACTAATGGTTGATGTAGTGCATTCGAAAAATGCACTAAACATAAATTGAACAGGAAAGACGTCTTAGAAAGCTTTTGAGTCCCTATCATAAAAAGGATATAACCATGAAAGTGAAACATGCCAAATATAATATCTTGACATGAATCAAGATTTTTGTTTTTCTAACGAGTCACACAAAACATAATTCCTAAAAAGATATGATTAATTGATTACAAATAGGAAAGACAGAATCTGAAGAAGCAATAAAAATAAATAAAAAATAAAATAAAATAAAAACCAGCTAAATCATGATCTATAATAGTTTGGCTTCATCTCGATACAATACTGCTGTGTTATACCGAAGCCACCCTGAACTCGAAAAATATGAACAAACAAAAGTAAACTTGCATAAACAACAAAAGAAACTTGCATAAACTGTTTCCCTATGGGTCGAAAAATATGAATGACATATAAAAATAAAAACTTGAATAAACAACACAAGAAACTTGCATAAACTGTATTCCTATGGGTTAGACAGGCAAAGACAAAAGGTTTAAGGCTTGAATAGGATGACCATTCTTATGAAAACCTTCTAATCAGTATGGAACAAGCTTCAAGCTTTTCCCTTTTTGAATGGTAACAAGCTTTGATACTTCTCATTTAACAAAATTCTAGACTTTTCCCTAAGTATCAGACAATCAGTGTAATCAATAAAATGTCATTGAATAACCATATTATATTGCATCTTCTCAACACATCTTCATGAACAATCAATTCAATGACAGACCAAAGAAAAACATCCCTAAACATATCATGAAAAAATAATATTTCAGTAATTGCTATGCAAGAAGATTATGCAGTCAATTGTGCAGAAAATAAAATAAAAAATTATTGTGCATAATAGCAACAGGCAGCCAAAAGAAAAACAAAGACAAGCTATGGCAAGTAGACGAAAACATAATATTTCACTAATAGCTAAAGAAGTAATTGAGCAAGAAGATTATGCAGTCAATTGGACAAATTAGCACATGCAGCAGATTAAATTATTCGAGCAACTTTAACATTATAGAGGATCAACATTCCCTATATGCATTAAAAGGCGCATTCTTTGAAGTGAGAGCCATTCTCTGACTAAAAATAAGGCACTAATCAAAAGTACAACTACTCGGCTTCCTACTTTGCCAATAGGTGGGCAGAAAGATACAAAAGCCAAAAACCATGGACAGAATTTAAGGTATGCTCTACATGCAAATGGCAACATCCTAGATGGTATGCAGAAATATAAAAATTATCAAAAAATACTTTGGAAATAAGATGAGATCCCCACCTTTTGCTTCTTAAGCCTTTCATTCTCTTCCTCCAGACGCATGACTTTATTCTCCAACTCATTTGTGTATGCCTGTACATGTAAACAATAACTATTACAAAAAGCATACATTTAGAAAGACAATAACTCAAATAGCACTAAACGAAATTTCAAACACAGAGCAGGGGAAGAGAGAGTGATTTGAGCCCATGGTCCATTTGGAGTTTGAAGGGCATTTGTCACTGTAGCCCCTAGTCATGAGTTCAAACCAGCCACATGCACACACAAGGCACGCACAGGCATACACACACACAAACATACACAGGTAAAAAATCAACCTGCTTCCTCGCCCGAGACCTAGCAGCAGACTCGCGATTCTTGATCATCCTCTTCTGCCGCCTCTCAACTGTCCTCTCGACGACATCACCAGTAGCCACACGCTTCCTTCCCGGTGTTTGAGTATCCGACAAAGTCCCTACCAAAGGCGATCCCACACCCATTTGGTTTTCAGGGTACCCCACATCCATAAGTGGGCTTCCTCCCATTCCTAAGCCTTGCCCAACATTGCGATTTTGCCCATAAATGCCCATTAAACTTTGTTGTTGAGCCTGTTGAGCCTGCTGATGATGGTGAGAAGAAGCTAACTGGTATTGCATCCATTGAGCTTGCTGTTGCTGAAGATTATGAGCATTTCCCATTGGATCCATCCCCATAACTGAAGCCATGTCACAAATCCCTTGGCCACCCTCTAAACAATTCGAATTCTCGGTTACTCGCTGGGTTTTGTCCGAACTCTCACTAACTACACCTGCCTTGACCAAGAAGTCCTCCAATGTCATCTCTCCTAAAGTGGGTTGCCTCCTATGCGACTTCTTCTCTTCCTCGCCCTTTCTTTGCCCCATTTGTATATCTCTCCACACTTCATCAACAGTCTTTCTACTCAAATTTTTCGTTAGAGTGAGGCTACTCTGGCGCTGTAAACCCGAAGAAGAGGAAGAAGGCCCCATTGTTTTTTCACCTAGTGTGGCCAAGGCCTGGCCCTCCTCAGCTGACCATACATTCTTTAGGAGCTCATCTATGTTCATGCTGGTTAGGGGCTTTCCTAGATCACCTAACTGGTTTTGAACTTCATCTAGAGTGAGACTATATAGAGAACCCTGCCTACCCAATATCTGGAACTGAGGGGTTTGCCCTCCACCTTGAGACACCATTGTCTCAAAGCCCATTCACCTTAGAAAACAGCTCTCCAACCCTTTCTTTTGCGGCCCAGAACAAAATGTCACAAATGCAACATCCCAATATCACAAATGGGAGAGCAGTTCAAAAGAAGTATAGAGAGAGAGAGAGAGAGCAAGAGAGAGTAAACTGTGATGAGGATTTATCAAGATAAGAGGGGAAATGATCAAATATCAGATTGAACAAGATTATAAAAACACCCCAAGAACATCCTGTTATAAAAAATAATAAAAACCCTTATATCACATACAAAGAGAAACGATAAAGAAATGACATGCAAGAAATCAAGCAAAAGAAGAACAACATTCAAATGGTCGAAAACAAAAATCACTTCAAAAACCTATAAGAACACAATAAGAACCCCATTATCTTATGGAAAACCAGGAGAACAAGAGAAAGAAAAAGGACATCAAAAGAACCCAATAACATGCACAAATAAATGAAGAGAAGAAGCAGAAAAGATCCCTAATACCCCCTAATAAAACATATGCAAAACAATAGCGGGAAAGCCCAATACTGTACCAAAAAAGATGAATAAAAAGAGGGGAGAGAAACCCAGTATCAAACACGAGAAAAACGCATGAAGATTCAATCTTTCCAATGGATTATACACAGAAATAGAGAGAAAACAAGAAAAGAGAGACCTTTTTGAAAAAATGGAGAATCTGGGTCTGTTTCTCTGATGAAATTGGGCACAAAAAGGTATGATTTTGGTGGGTTTATACAGGGGAATCTATGTGGGGGTCTGGATTATGAAGGGGGAGAGAGACAGAAAGAGGGACAAGTGTACTTACTTCAGGGTGGATCTAAGGCCTGGATGAACAGTTGCAGTAGAAGTACTCCGAGGCTCCATTTTTTCTCTCTCTTCCTGAGTAATGCTAAATCTGGAGAGAGACATTTCAGTCGTGGGGGAACTGACACAAGGCAAAAGCCAAAGGTCCATTTTCCAGAAAACTTAAGTATTTTGGTCTCCATTTATATGAACATACCGGATCTGGGTTTTTATGCTTCCGAGCCCAATAAGGCCCCATTTTTGTCCTCTTTAATGAAAAACCCATTCAAACCCATGTCCTCTCTCTCCCTCTAAAAAAAACTCTCTCTCTCTCTAGAAATACCTTAATGCTCTTCTCTCTCTCTCTTGAACCCATGAAAACTCTCTTTCTCTCACTAAAAATGCCCTAATGCTGTCTCTGAGTAAAAACAAAAATCCTCTCTTCTCATTCCCCTTCTAGAGAACCATTCATTTTTTCTCTAAAAATTTTATTCTAATTGTCTTTCTAAGTAAACAGCCCTCCTTTCTCTCTCTAAAGTCTAAACAGAGGTCTTCTTTTGGTCCATTAAAGAAAGGGAGACCTCTCTCTCATTCTCTCTCATAAAAAATAAAAAATCAATTTTCGTTCTTAAATAAGAAGCACTCATTTTCTCCTTTCTAACATTAGAAAGCATTCTACTTTGTTTTATATTTCTCTTAATTAATGTGATTTATTAACTTCTTTTGTTTGAAAATCTCTAGAGTTGGCTTTTTATTATGAAATTTTTTACCATTTACTAAAGAAAATTGACTTATGAGGAAAATTGGTTTTCAATTTGGGTTGAAAAGTCCTAAAGCTGAGACTTTTTCTCTGACCTCGTGAAGCATGGGACTTCTTTTTTTCTAAGCTTTTGGATCATAAAGCTCTGTCCATTGTGTAACAAATTTTTTTCTCATAATCAATTTAATTTATTAAATTCTTCTACTTGGAAAATATTGATTTGCTTTTTTTATTCCATCTTTTTCTACCATTTCCTAATAAAATTGATTTATGACTTTATTAACTTTTTTTGCTTAAAAAAATTATTGATTTTGTTTTTTATTGTATCTTTTTTTTACTATTTACTAATAAAATTGATTTATGAAATAATTGGGTTTCAATTTGAGTTGAAAAGTTGAAAGCCGAGGCTTTTTCTTTGACCTATGTATATTTTTTCTTAGATTTTGGTTCATAGAATTCTTTCACAAAATATTTTCTTGGCGTTCTATTTCTCACAATCAAATTGTGGTTAAAAAACTCTAATTTGGGTGTTTTATTGTGAAACATTTTTCTATTTGCTAAAAATTTTGATTTATTAAAGGAAAATGGTTGGATATGCTCTAGCCTTTTCAAAATAAGTAAAGTCTCACCTCATAACTCATCGAATATTGTAATTCAAGTGTTGGGAAACCTTTACATTGATCATCTCGATTTGAACATTATAGTTTTGAAGAAAATTAAGATTTCAAGTTCTAAAAATAACATATATTGAAAATAAGTGCTCGTAGATCCGTAAGAACTGTATATTTTTTTAATTTTAAATTTTATTATCAGTATTGAAAATTGATTTTAGAGCCATCATGGATATTTATGTTGCTATAGTGTTTTCCATACTAGAATTTGAGATGAGGCTTTATTTTGTTTTCATATAGCCTAGGCTATGTAGAAACTTCCTTAGTTGGGTTTTGCTTAGGGTTGAAAAGCCTTAAAAGCTTAGGCTTTTCTTTAACCCCTTGAGGCATAAGTCTCCTCTTTTTTCTTAGCTTTTGGGTCATAGAGGTCTTTCCAATCTGATCATGTCAATGAGATTCATTTTTTATTTTTCAATGTCAATAATTGGTGCCCTACTGTTATTTTACTTCCTAGAGTGAAAAACAAAAGCCCTCTTAAAAAGACAAAGCATTGCTTTCTTATTTTAGGAAGAGCCATGAGTAATGTATGAGAGGCAAGCCGCCTTTCCAGTCTCAAGGACTGAGATTCTCCAAGTGATTAGACATGTAAAAAGAAATTGAATCAGGGCCGTCCATTGAAGGTATAGCTATAGTCCTTATATCTCATTTTCCCTTTTTAGAAACTAAGAAATATGAGCTTTAGAGGGATTATATGTCATAATTACTCCCAGCCACAAGATCTAAAATCAGGCGGCTTAGGATGCTTCACAAGCATTGAACAATAATTATTTTTTAAAAAAATTTGAGTCTTGTCAATGGGACACTCTCTTCGAATGCGGTAGCTAAGCATGATTGTGGCATTTTGGCATTGACGGTAAACATTCTTAGGAAAAGGGCAGGGCCATGATGGTAGCACCCCCATACATAAGTTCTATGTTGCGGTTTTCAATCCTAGCGACACCGCCTAGCGACATTTTTTTAAAAAAAAGCAAACTCCCTAACATGTCTAAGACCACCTCCTGATATTTTCAAAAATGAGCTAACACCTTAATCTATCTGAAAAAAAGTGGGTAGGAGCATGTCTTCCCTATTGGATTACAAAGTCGACAATCAATTTTAGGGTATATGAAAATTAAAACATAAAATTGTTATCCAAATTAATATGTTTTTATTTCATATATCTATTAACATTTCTTTGCTAATTGTTCCCCATTTGCCTCATAGAGATGTTAATATTGTTTGTGGTAAGTGACATGTTTCTTTTCAAATTTAATTTATCAATTTATTAATTTATCAATCTCTCTCTCTCTCTCTATCTCTATATATATATATATATATATATATTATAAAGTAAAGTTATTTATCCTTCATACAAGAAGAACAAAATCATTATTGGTTGTTTGATATAAAATGGGGCGGCTGAGATTGTGTTACTGATTGGGCTTAAAATATGAAAAAAAGAAAAATATTGATCTTTATAATACACTCAAGCTGTTAGATTTTACGTATAATTGCTAGAAGTGATCATAACCTTCTTGTACTGTAAATAAATTGTCTTATACCATAGTCCCAGTGACAAACTAATACCTGATAACTATACCATTTGCACTGTGTGAGGGCTCATTTCATAGAGAACACAGGAACTTTGTGTCTATGGCAATCCTTGGACCACCTAGTAAGGGGCTTATTATGACATGTATCCTTGGTTGACCATCGGACCAATTTCAAAAAAAAATTATTATTATTTTTTAGCAAAAGCATAGATACAATTGTCTATCAAATGGACAGTCTAGATACAATCTTGGAAGGGGGAATTTTTTTAAAATTTTGAGGCTAATCAAAATAAATCTTTCCGTATTTTATTCTAAAAAATAATTCATAGATGAATAAAAATGGTTTGAGATGAGGGCCAAACAAATTCCACTAACATGGTGTTTTAGTCGTCGAACCGCTAAATTTTTATCCAAAAGCAAATGCACTCAACTTGCAACACTCAAATTACCTGAAAGTTGGATAAGACCTTTAAGAATTGTTTATAAAGAGGCCATTTATCTTTTATACATGGAGATCACAATCATTTTTGTTCTTTAAATTTTAAAATGGGTAGTTACAATACTGTCATTGAATAGATACAAAGTTCAGAAAAAAAAAAAAATCTCAAACTTCGTGACTCACCCTAAGCTATATAATTTGACATCTAATGAGTGAAAATGATTGTGATCTCCATGTACAAAAGATAAATGATCCAATACGAATGAGGAACAACAAGGGGCATGAGCTTGATTAGTTCATGATTGACAACCACGACAATCTATCACATGTTCGATTTCTACCGCTAAACTACTATTTATATATATAATTAAAAAAAGAGTTTCCCATAATATTCGGACAATAATAAGATACTTCTTTGTGTGCCCAAAATTCTAACTATGATTATATGTGAATTTCAAGGACTAGAAATTCATGAAATGGTTAAATTGGCTCCAATTTCTTAGAAATTTTGCACATTATAGTGGATGATGAAAGATCATCTACACACAGGAAACTATGAATTAACTTATGATTTTACATATGTGCCTCCATGGCTTAAAGTCATGGGAGATGAGGCCCAATGGTATTATCATCAATATCATATGTTTCCTAAATTTTGACTGTCTTCAAGAACATGAGAAACTTATTAAAGAGCCATTTTCTTTTTCTCCATAAAGCTAGAGTGGAACATAATTTTCAATAATGGCCTATGTGGTGCTGCAATTGATCACAATAAGCTATGACTAGACTAATTAGGCAGACCATACCACATTTATTAATGAGGGATTGTATATAATGAGGCCACTAACCTTTGTACAAGGTGGTAATCCCTCCTAGTTGTTAGATATAAAATCAGACGGCTAGGAGTGTGCTACAAAGTTTGATAAAAAAAGTATTGTGGATTTGAAGTGTGGTTATTAGTGCATTTTTAGCCATACAATATCAAGTCTAATGGTCATAGGTGACTATGACCTTCTTGTATTGAAAGATAATAAATCTTATTGTATAAGGGTAACTTGTTTTGTCAAAAGATTCTATGTTCCTCGATTCAATCCTCGAGTAAAAACCCAATATTTTTTGGGGCCCAATTTTTCGAGATGCAAGATTCTTCTATTTGTCGATTAACGATGAGAAAAAGCAAAATAAAATGAAATACACTCTAAATGAACTTGAAAGAAATAAATTCCTATTAAAAAAAAAAAAAGACCATCTAATATTTGGACAGCCAAATCTAAGTATTTAAAAACTTAAAATTCAGTTTTATTTTTGAAAACTAATCATATGTTGATTAGGTGGATCCCAAAATGTCACATTAAAAAAGTTATCCCAAGTAGCTCTTTCTCCAAAAAGAGCAAGTATACAGTATGCTCATGAATTTTATTATCTGAAGCAAAAAATGAAAGGTTGATGCTAGGGTAACATGTTTTCTCCCAGAGGATAAGCTCTCTTAGTTTTTCCTCTTATTCGCCTCTGCCTCTCTATAACTGGGGAAATTACATCATACACAACACGTGTATGGAAGAACGTACACATACTCAATACCTATTGTTCATGCTCATCTAGGAAAGATGTATTCATGTTCAACGTCGAGTATCCATATTTATCCAAAAATAGTGGGTAATGAGTTGTTATTCGCTTTTATAGCTACTCAATTTTTATAAGTATAGTTATTCTTTGTGATCGTCTACAAAAGTATGGGTAGTAGATGTTGGGTACGAGTACCTAAATAATTTACTCATGGATACAAACTCCTCCTAATCACAAGCATAGCTCACCTCCATCTGATTTTTGGCAAGTATGGTTGTTATTCTCAAAAGATTTGATGCTTCCGTAGAGTATATTATCTATTTACTCCGTGCGTTAAACCCAATCTAGGAGTAATTTTAAGACCTCAAATTGTAGAGATATAAGCTCTTCGACCCATGGACTAGCCTCATTAAAGAATAAAAAAAAATTGAAATTACACTTACTATACACTTGAAAGCAGTAATGTTTCAAGATTAAAAAGAGACCATCCAATTTTTGGAGTTGAGATTTAAGTGTTAGAAAATTCAAAATCCAAATTTTTTCCTTCTAAAAATAATGATCTAGTGATTCTTGGGTTAGGCTGTTCCCAAAATTTTATATTGAAAATATCCCCCCCCGCCCCCCAAGTAGATATTGTAATTGAGGGAGTAGGTGTACAATATTACTCCCACTGGAGCATAGTATACGAGCTCGTTAGTTATTAAGTGGGTATAACGTACTCCCGCAGGGGCACACCAGAAATTTACTCCCTCGAGCAAAAGACATATTTGGAAGATTTTTTTATATGAAAATTTGGAATCCACTCTGTCGCCACGAGAAGTATTTTAAAAAAGTGAAAAAATTAGACTTTGAGTTCTTGAACATTAGGACCTGACCATCCTAATGGACAATCTTGTCCATATTAAATTATCTTTTTTTAAGTCATATGCAGAATAACTACCAAATTCTTTAATTTTTTGCCTTTTTTTTTTTTCTTGGTTTATTTACCATGCAACCAATACCCCTCCTCTACCTTTCTCCCTCTTATTTCCTTTTTCCTTTTTTTTTTTTTAAAAGAATAAATCCCTCCTCTCTCTCTCTCTCTCTCTCTCTCTCACATACCAAAACACTCGTATCAAACGCAAACACAGAGGAATGAGCCCATCAATGGCTAAACCCTAAGTCACACCAACAAAAGTTGTGAATATATGTATGGCTTCATAGTAATAAATAATCACAAAAGATAGAATGTAATAATTGCGCCCATATAGTAATCCCTTTTGCACCTAGGAAATGGTTGTAAAAGTCACATATGCTTTACATGTCTTTAGGGACAAGAAATCCAAACCAAAACTACATGAGATGTGACATTGTCACCATCATACACTTCCAATTAAGGAAAAAGCATGAGCACAAATTATAGCTTTTGGTATAAGTTAGTCAAGATTTCAAGCAAAAAAGCCCCCCCCCCCCCTTTTTCCCTTTTTCCCTTTTTCTTGAGAGGTTAAATCACAAACATATGTCAAAAAAAAAAGAGATGGACATAGAGGTGGGTCCTATCTCTTGTCTTGAGTCTCTCACTTTGAGTATGCATACTCACTTTTATTGTGGATGATGCATGTGTTTTTTTAGTATACTTTGTGGTCAAGGATAATCTTGGATATCCTTGAAATGAAAGGAACCAACTTGAGATATAAGATATAACATGTCCCCCCCCCCCCCCTCTTTATAACTTTCGGGCAAATGATGCATAAGAAGTAAGAGTAAAAAGGCCTGAGAGCTGGGAAATTTTTGGCATGTCGGCCGCCGATTCTCCGACTGATGCATTTTCCATGGGTTTCAAGGGTTTTAGGACTAGAAACACATCTCAATTCACTTGTATATCCATGTTTACCTCGTATCTATGAAATTTGAAGCTATAAAAATGATGCAAACCTAATGATCTTAGAAGAATTTAAATGAATGGCCAAAAAAAAAAGGCACAATTCGGGCTATTTTTAAGCTTAAAATCCATTTTCTTTATTGAGCATATATATTGTGCTCCCTTGGGAGCATAGTTTACTTCTACTCTCTCGGTCAGAAGACCTACCTAGGAGGATTTTTTCAATCTAAAATGTTAGGAACTACTTAAGTATTGCTAGATGATTTTTCTCAAAAAAAATAAAAATAAAAATAAAGTTTGAGTTTTCTAATACTTAGATCTCATCTAAAAATTGAATGGTCTCTATTAAATCTCAAGACATTGTTTTTTCAAATACATGAAGGGTACAATTAGGATTTTTTCTTTTTTTGAGGTTAACTGCTAGGTTGAGGATGTTACATCCCCAAAATTTGAGGCTATAAAATTAATTTTAGATAGGTTTTACCCAAGGGAGTAAATAGATATTCTACTCCAACGGGAGTAAAACATATATTTTTTTTTCTTTCCTTCAGAATCACGAGATAAGAGGCATGTAGAATTTTGAATCCAAAATCCATCTTAAAAATAAAAGAGTCACTTGCAATAATTACATCTCTACCCTTGCTAGTAGTCTTTTGAAATTATGGCATAGTTACAAGCAACATGCAAGTAATGAGCCGAAATTGACCTTGCGGCACTAATACTCTCGTGAGTTTTTTGTGAAACACATTTGAAACTAATTTCGGTTTCTTTCATGCACATATTGAGGATATGTTGCTCCTATGGGAGTGTACTGTTCATTTTATCCTTCAACTAACACCCAAGATTAATTTTAGGACTGTATATTTTGGCGATATAAAAGGGACCGTCACTTAGTGTGATGGTAAAAAGCTCAGGTAGCCAGCACCAGAGCGCGGGTTTAAGTCCTGAAAGCGGCCACTTTGTGTATACGCCAAAGGTTAGGACCGTTTCCAACCCATCCTCCCCGAACCGTGCTTAGGCGGGACAATTACAGACCTTTTTATTTTGGAGATGTAACCTCTTAAACCTAGTGGCCAACCTCAAAAAATAATAAAATTTTAAAACATACTTTTTATTTTGGAGATGTAGCCTCTTAAACCTAGTGGCCAACCTCGAAAAATAATAAAATTTTAAAACATACTTTTTATTTTGGAGATGTAACCTCTTAAACCTAGTGGCCAACCTCGAAAAATAATAAAATTTTAAAACTTACATGCTAGGTGCTTGGACAAAATAATGTCTCAATATTCAAACATCGATGGACCAAGTTTTGAGGAGCGACACTTAAGTTCTGAAAAATCATTATCATTATTCAAGCCTTATCTCAATTATTTAGGATCGGGTTAAATTCTAAAAAACCAAAATCCATTTTTAAAAATAATCATCTAATAACTTTTAGGTGTACACCAAAATTAAAATCCTCCGAGTAGCTGTAACCCAAGGGAGTTAATACACAATATGCTTCCTTTAGAACGTACGACACTCGCTAGATTGAGAGGCCCTTTATTCAGGGGTGACGTTTCTAGAAGGTGCCTATCTTAAGCTATACAAGCAAGGTGTACTTCTAAATTTTGCCTCAAGATGTAGTTCTAGTATTAGAAACCTTACAATAGCTTGAAAATCCACATTCAAACCTATTTATAGAGTTTAAAAACAGTTGAAAATCTTGAAAAATAGACATACCTAATAATTTGCACTATTTTTAGAACTTGAAATTTTTTTTTTCTTTATATCTATAAATCTCAACTTCTAAATGATCAATTGGAAAGTTTTCTAACTTCATAACACTCTTTTCTACTAGATTTTTGAGGTGCATTTTATTTCTATAATACGAAGTTGCAACCTTATATAAACTTGTCTTCTTTATTTAGAGAGTAATGCATAAGTCTTTACACACATAATCCATGTGAAAGGTTGATCTATGGAGTCCATCAACCCTCACTAATGGTTAAGAAAGATTGAGGTAGCTCCAAACACAACCCAAAGTGAGGACCCAATGATTTCTTGATGCACATTGGTGATCAACCATCACATGGGTTCCACATATAAAGGCCCCCTTCATGGTACTTTTTATCTATTTATAAGTAGGTTAGGCCAGCCAAGTAGGTACAGACAATTTATAAATGCCAAGAATTTTGAAAGTAGAGAATAAAGAGTCGTTACAAGTGATACATATGCTCTCTCTCCCTCTCTCTTTCTATATATATATATATCAAAGATAGCACTTATAATGAATAGTAATATATGTAGAATCACGACCATCATATCTTTATCAAGTGGTTCAAAATACATATCATTATCTAAATTTTAAGTTTTTTTTCTAGAAATTAGATAATGATAAAATTTTGGACGTATATACTTGACACCAGAGTGCACCATTTAAAAATATAAAAAAAATATCTTCAAGAAATTAAAATTACACAATCACCCCCATCATTTTGTAGGAATATTTTGGTCATTTTGTATTTGGAATTTTTTTTTTTTTTTTTTTTTCTTGTGCGCCCTTTTTTTTCTTACACACCTCGAATATTTCATCACGATCTAATTTTAAAAAAAAATTAAAATTAAAATTCAGATAGTGATATGTATTTGGTACCACCCGATGAAAATCTAATAGTTGGGAATCTACTTATATTATTTTTTATTATATAAAATATTATTCAGTTATTCTAGAATACACTACATTAACCGTGAGCTTAGAATTTACTATTCTAAAACTTTTGTTCATAAAATGCAAGTTAAATATACTTTTGACCATAAATATGTATATTATAAGATTATATGTTAAAACGGTTTGTCTATGGTGATGGATTCCATGAGAGCAAAAGTTTATTCATACTTTATTTTTTGTACCTCGTAGAGAAAAAGTGGCTAAATAACTAATATTAGCCTCGGTTTTTCTTATTTTCTTAATGAGGGGTATGTTTATAAAACTTTCACTACAAATATTCAATATAACAATGTTTCTCTTTTGGAAATATGTTGACAAACAATGGAATGGTTTTGAACATGCACACATGTGAAGTGGTGATATTTCTTTTTTCTATATTGCATAAAAAAAAACCAAAAATCGGCTGCTTATAGCTTTATTAGCTTTAATGGTTGTGTAATCCAGTGTTTTAGAGAAAGGAATCGATTTCAACTATGGCACTCGCTGATCCAAGTCGGGTCACTGATCATGGCCCTCGACAATTTCCTGGTGAAAGGAAATAAATATATCATAAAAAAGAGTAAATCAATTGCTCTTGGACTCGTGACTCGTCTGAATTGCTACGGCGAACCGGGCGGTTCATTATATTGAACGATATGTTTATGGAGAACTCATAGCGATTTCATGGTTCGGGTCCATCTGGAACTAGGTGACCCCAGGTCTGAGCTGACTTGGATGATTTTTAATTGGCTTGCCTACTTTTTAAACACTGGTGTTATTATAAGGTACTCCAACTACTCTGATATGGTTTGAAATTTGGAAATAAATACAAAAATCCTTTTATGCTCGTGCAAGGAAACCCAATATAGATGGTTATAGAAACTCTAAACAAGTAGACCCTTGCCAGCTTGCGAGTTATAAATTGCATGAAAGAAAAAAATAATTATTTCATGGTCACTTCTTTATAAGTTCGGGTATCCTTAGGGGTGGCAATGGGTCGTTGGACCCAGATCCGAACCCAAATAATATTCGGATCCAAAATTTCGAACCCTATTCAAACCCGAGGTCAGTCTACTTGTCTGGTCTCAGGTCTAGTCGGATCTATTGCCATCTTATGATTATGAGCTTCTTCTTTTTTTTCCATCCTATTTTTTACCATTATATAGCCATATTATTGGCAACATTTTTGCACGACATTTATGAATACCCTCGTATACCTATATTCCTTACTATTTTACATAATAACTGAAATTCCTAAAAAACACACGTATTAGCAACATTGAATACCCACATATACCCATATTATTTCAGTCGGGTCCCTGTGATCAAGGACCTGAATAGTATTCGGGTCCAAGTTTTGAATCCAAACCCAACTGTTCATGTCTAAAATTTAAACCCATATCCAAAACCGAGGTCGGGTCTACCCGTCAGGTCCATTGTCACCCCTAGATATTCTAGTCGCTCCTTTCTTCACGTGTGTTGTCTCTTTCTTCATAAAATAGGGTTTCTTTAAGGGAAAAGTTTATATAAGGTTGCAACCTTAAAATGTAGAACTACGGATGTACGTCAAAAATCCATCGAAAAATGTTGTTTTAATATTGAAAAATTCTCTAATTGATAATCTTGATGTTGAGATGTATGACTATAAAAAAAGAAGTGATTTTAAATTCCAAAAATGTTGCATCTTACATAACATTATTTGGACCATCCGTTTTCAAGATTTTCACATGTTTATAGATCTACTTGATTTTAATCATTTTTGGAGTTTAAATTTTATAATTAGATATAAAAATAAATTTTGAGATAATCTTAATAACATTTTTACATCAAAATTATACGTTATGATAAAATTTGGAGGTGCGCCTTAAATGGATTGTTTAAGGTTGCAACCTTATGGAACCCCTTTCTTTAATATGTAAAAGGGCACATTGTGCAGGCAGTGCCTAGGGCATCTTGATCCTATAAACAAATTCATTTCCCAAATGGAAGGCACTTATTCTTAGTACATGAGAGGGAAAAATCTTATAATAATACTTTAAAATGTGTAAATTCCTCTTTTCACCACTTATGATCTAAAGCCCTAAAAAATATGTTTCTAGATTATCAAATTGTCTCCTTTCAACTGCTTTTGGCCAATAGAAACATGGCTTGTGATTAAAGGAATTAATTTCTAATATATTAAACAAGAAAATGGGGCCAACTAGTGAAGATCAGTTCGGAGCTATTAAGGACATTAATATAAGTTCTTATAAAAATATTTAAAATCAAGCTTTTAAATTTTTTATTGAAAAATGGGTATAATAGTTTGAGTGAACAAGAATCTTAATCAAGTGGGTTTTAGGGGAACACTATTGTGACAAGTTGCATATGATCAAATATTGAAAATAACTAAGTATTGCTCTATCTTGAGCTCAAGGATTCATTCATACAAGAAAAAAGTTTATATCAGGTTGCAAACTTATACTGTTGAAGTAAGGTACACCTCAAAAATTCTACAATGGAGAGTATTCAGGCATAGGAGAATCCTCTAACTTATCTTCTTAACCTTGTGATGAAGTCCAAAAAATAGTGTATCTTGTAACAAGCTATCTGGACCGTCTATTTTCAAAGTTTTCAAGTATTTCTTGATCTGCTTGATCTATAACATTTTTTAAATTTTAAATTTTATAACTGAAGATAAAAAGGAATTTTGAAGTCATCTATTCTATGCCGAAATGATATCTCTAAGTAAATTTTATAAGTGCTCCTTACTTCTACAGTATAAAGAGGCAACTTTATACAAACCTCACCCTTAATATAATGCTTACATGTTTGGTCACCTATACCCCTTATGCTCCCACATTCAATGATTATATTATGTTTAAGAGTGTACTAGGCTTCTTCACCCACCCCCTTCCTCTTCTTTCTCTCTCTCTCTACTATGTTTGGGAGAGATACCCCTTGAGCTATGATTAAATTACTTTGAAAAATCATTTCAATCAAGTACCCTTTGACCTATTTTGTTGAGAGATACCTATTCGAATTTGTAGTGATAATCAATAGGGGTATTTTGGTAATTTTACTATATTTTAGTAGTTAATGCCAAAATAACATATTTAGTGTTCCTAACAGGGAAAAACTTTGTCCTTGAAGTCCCTTATTTGGTTTGGAATTCTTAAGTATGTAGGTCATCTGGGTATAGAATCTTATATCCAAATTCAAATGGGTCTTTTTGCAGTGATTTAAAAAATGTCAGATCGGCACGAAATCGCCCAATCTAATCTAAGAATCAGTCACCCCATGTCGATTTTGTCAAAATATAGGAAATCATCTGGGTTTGAGAGAGAAGCGGCAATTTACTACAGTAAAAAGATTGTTTCTCTACAGTTAAAACATTGATTTACCGATCCGAACCAGTTTTTGGCCGGTTCACTATTTTTTCACGTGTTTTTTTCTTTCTGATTCACTAATTTTCCACATAGTTAAACGACGATCCGGACCACTGATTCACTGATCCAAACTGGTTTTTGAGTTATCCGATCTGGCTACCAATCCACATCTTAGATCACTGGTCTTTTGCAATAAAATATCTTATTTGAGTTTGGAAGTAGGAAGAAGAGGAGTTGGCATTCTAATATTAAACCCCAATTGGGTTATAAGATAAATTACCAAAATCATATTTCTCCATACTCCGGGATTCCAAACCCTAAACAATGGCATTTTAGATATTTTCAAAATAAAGAAACTTGACAAGGTACTAGAGTGAAATGATTTATTAATGTCTTTATTTCTTTGGTATTTCTTTGAGGAAATCTAACTAGTATTTTCCCTATAAAAATTAAGTAATTTTTTAATATTTCTTTTGGGTAAGTTATTTTTTAATACTTTGAATAAGAGGACACATTCTAGGAGGTGATCAAAGCTTACTGAAAGAAGGCAAGCAATGATGTCTCCAGCATTATGCAGTTAGTCCATGACCCAACTTATTTTTATATTCCTTTTTAAATTGTTCAAATGCAAAGGAAAATGTGAAAGGGGGTGCAAGGAGACAAAGGAATGTACCACAAAAATTGAGCCCATGTGTTGCTATTAAGATATAATTTCTACTCCTTTTCCAAGATTCACATGTACAAACGAACACACTCTTCGAAGCAATCATC
Organism: Amborella trichopoda; assembly: GCF_054954075.1. Classification (NCBI taxonomy): domain Eukaryota; kingdom Viridiplantae; phylum Streptophyta; class Magnoliopsida; order Amborellales; family Amborellaceae; genus Amborella; species Amborella trichopoda. The sequence continues at coordinate 2,551,910 of NC_142336.1, forward strand.
TGAAGGCTGACACATGGCCCCTTTCAAGGCTTTGGCATTGTGTACCCACTATGGTACAATGAATATGTACTCCCTCGGGTGCAAGAATTGCTTCAAAAAACAAAAAAAACTCAATTTAAAATAATATATATATATACATATAATCAAAAGCATTTTTTCAAATATTTGGAGTCGACTACCCCAATCTTGGTCTGCCACTCTATTTTATTAATGGCTATACCTTCAGTGGGTCTATAAGTCTTCACATTTTTCTCACTACTTCCAACCTCGTTCTTTTTGCCTACCATTTATTCTTTTTTAGTATTCCACTTGAATTAACTCACACCTCTTAATAGGTGTTATACTAGGTCTGTGTTGTATATGGATAGCCTATCTAAGTCTATTTTTTGTCATCTTAGTCACAACTAAGTCTTCCGAATGCATTCATTTCGAATTTTATCCATTATTATTTTGTCACTCATCCATCTCAACTACACTAATCCTATGGGTGTGTTGTTTTTTGACCGTCCAACATTTTGTCTTATAAAGCAAAGTTGGTCTCACAATTGTCCCATAAATTTTTTCTAAACTACAATTATCCTATAAAATTTTTCATATTTATCTATATATGTATATGCATTCGTGCCTATGTTGATAATTAAGTCGTAAATCTTGGTCTGCTATTCTACTCTATCAATGATTATACATTCAGTGATGCCATAAGTATCCTTATCTTTTTTCACTACTTCCAACCACGTCCTTTTGGGCATATCCCTTGCGCTTTTTTAGTCTTCCACTTAAACTAACTTACACCTTCTAATAGGTTCTATACTGGATCTATGTTGCACATGGTAAGCCCACCTAAGTCTATTTTTTAATATCTTAGCCATACCTAAATCTCAAAAGTATTCATTTCGAATTTTATCCATTCTTGTTTTATCACTTATCCATCTCAACATCTTCATCTCAGCTACACTCATCATATGGGTATTATGTTATTTATTGAATGTCCAACATTCCATCTTATAAAACAAAATTAGTCTCCTAGCTGTCTTATAGAACTTTTCTTAAATATGTGTGTTTTGGTACGTAAGTCGAAGATGTCGTATCCCCAAATTTGGGTCCTAAAATAACTCCAACATTAAGGTTTGCCCAAGAGGAGTGAATGGATGATAATGCTCCTGCAGGAGTAATAATCTTTTGGCATAAAACATGTTTATGCTTTATTAAAAAAGTTAGTCTCTTATGAGCTATTTTTCTTTTTTCATAAATAACCCATATCGATTAAAGCAAAAATCAATGAGAATGGAAATATCGATTAAAGCAAAGATCTATATGAGAATAGAAAGGGTGATAAAGACAATGCTAATGGAATGAGCAAAGACAAAAAAAGAAGACTTTTGTCATTGGAAGAAGCAAGGCATTTGAGGATATCAATACAGGGGAGGAAGGCCCCCACATTAGTAGAAGCAATAAAATAGTAAATAACAATGTGAAATTGCACCAAGAAAGAGAGAGATAGATGAAACCGCACCAAGAAAGTAATTTAGGGAGAGAAAGAGAGAGGGGGTAGAGAGAGAAACCGTTTGTTCACAAGTAATTCCCACACACAAGTCCATCTTTCTTATATAAACCTCGTGCAAACAGATTGAAAATAGTGTTAGAGAGAGAGTTTTTGTTTTCAAGTAATTCCTATGAGTCCATTCTTTTATTTTATTTTATTTTTAAAATTAGATAAAAAAATATAGTGTCCTATTCGATTTGGAAAGAGTCAATATTTTTGAAGGTGTTAGTGAGAATGGAGGTTATAACTTTTATTTGAGGCTCGGGTGGTACAACTACCACCACCACAGTCTCGTTTTTTAGTCCAAATTGATTAGGATATACACGCGTGTTAACGGTTTTTATAATGCCTAGGTTTTATAAAAATATAGTAAAGCCTCACCTCGAATCCTCATTTGAAAAGTACGTTATGCGTCGGAACCCTCCATGATGGCTCTAAATCAATTTCCAACACCACATATGAAATTTAAAACTCAAAAGATGGTACAGATCATACGGATCCATATTTAGGGTGAAATAAACGGCTTAGATAATGTGTTACAGTATAATCTTTTTAGTATTTGAAATTTTTCTTCTTTTTTTCCAACTACATACCCATGGCTAAAATGATAAATTTTTTAAGGTTAGTTTGATGATAGAGCTATAATTTTAAATGAGTTTTACAATGAGGATTTACTTATTTGGATAAGGCTCCAACCCTGTCAAAATATTTTTTTTGAAAATATGTTGGAAAGTTCAGAGCCGCCAGTGAGAAAGAGGCAAATTTAATAATATGGTATGCCCTCATGGGAGCATTTATTGTACAACTCCCTGGGGCAACATAGTTACTTGGAAGGATTTTTTTTATATGAAAGGTTGTCAACCATCTAAGTATAATTAGATGATTATTTTTAAGAAAACAACTTGGATTTTGAATGTTTGAATATCTAGATCTTCTCTTAAAAAATTGGATAGGTCCTCTTCAATCTTAACGTATTTAGTTTTACGTATATAGAGAGTAGTGGTTAAATTTTCCATTCTTTGAAATTTTGTTAGTGCATTTTAGAAATGGAAAATTGTTTGATAGAGTTGCAACCCTATTAAAATGAGTAAAACCTCATCTCATAACTCATCGAAAATTACAAATCAAGCATTGAAAAATCTTTACATCAATCATCTCGGATTGAATTTAAGCTCTAAAAATAGTATTTATTGTAGCAAATTATCTAGATCGTCTATTTCACTTTAAGAATAAGTGTTTATAGAACCACAATATTTGTACTATTATTTGAGTTTTAAATTTTATTGTTGTTGTTGGAAATTGATTTTAGATTCGTCATGGAGATTTTTATTGCCGAAAGTGCTTTCTAGATGAAGATTTGCGGTGTGGCTTTAATCTGTTTTTATAAAGTCTAGTACTTCTAGAAACTTCATCCTTTTAGAAATTACACCCCCGAAATTTGATATCCAAAGCATATTCCAAGCTGAACAATACTCGAAAGGCGCATGCCCAAGTGTTATTGACTGGTATAAACACAGATTTCAAAATGTCAAATTGCCCAATCACACGCGGCCTATGTATCTCATTTAGATATCGTGAAAGGTTAACAAGAAGGGGGTTGCGGTTTGCTTAAGGTTCTAACCTTATTTATAGCTTATTTATGGAAATAAGATTGTGACATTTTACATCACCAATTTTATTTAGATGGTGTACATTTGACACGTTTTTTATAATAACATTAATATATAGTATATTTTTTAAGATGGTGTCAATATATATCGCCCAAATAAAATAAACGGTATAGATTATTGCAATTTTATTTTTACAAATAAAATTACAACCTTATATAAGAACTTTTTCCGACAAAAAATATCTTAATTTTAGATAATAGGGACACCTTTTATCATAAAAGATATAACAAGAAATGTCAAAGTTTCGATATGTCAATGCTTGCCATGACTTTGTAATTTCCTCTTCTATGCAAATCTCCAATTTTTTTTTACCCATAATTTATGTATCCGATTCTATATATATATAGACATGTATAAATACATGAAAACAAGGATATGTAGGGGTGGCAACGGACTATTTAGACCAGGGACCCAATGAATACACCAACTTCAAGTTCAGGTATGGGTCCAAATTTTGGACCCAAATACTATTCGGGTCCGGGTTCAGTCAGACCCAACCTGTACCCGTTGTCATAGGGTATATAATAGCAATCGTTTGTCTTTAGCCGTGCGCTAGGTGTTCATATGGTTAAAATATTAACAATCTTTATATTATTATTGGTGGAAAAAAAAAAAACTCACAGTCATAAGGTATATGATGGTAAAAAAAAAGACAAAAATAAATAAATCATACTTATAGTCATAGGGTGGCAATAGATCCAACCAGACCCGATCGAGACCCAACAAGTAGACTAGCGACCCAACAAGTCTGAGTACAGGTCCAAAATTTGGACCCGAATACTACTCAGGTCTAGGTTTGGACCCGAATACTACTCAGGTCTAGGTCCAGATCCAACAGTACCCAACCCGTTGCCACCCCTAAAGATAGGTCAAAGGGATTACAACTATCTCAAATACAAAGGTTAGAACTGTAAAATGTGTGCTTACAACATTTACGAGTCGTTTATAGTAAAAATTGTGTTCTATTAGTTGCTTAATCTTAAGTTGAGACATGTTAAAATTATAATGTAAAAACAAAAGGTGCATACGCCACATTAAAAATGACAATTAAATTTCCAATTATTTATGGTAATACTTTTTAAAACACTTCAATAATGCCATTCTATGTTTCTAAAAGAGGACGTGTACTATGCTTCCTGGGCGGGGAGAGGAGGGGGCAGGAGTTTTTCAATATGAAATTTTAGCAAGCACTTGAGAAACACTAGATGATTATTATAAAAAGAAAATGAAATTTGAATTTTTTAACACTTAGGTCTCACCTTCTAAAAATTAGACGATTTTTATTCAATCTCGAGACATTGTATTTTTTTAAAATGCTTAAAAGATACAATTAGGGGGAAAAAATTATTAAGAACAATCCGTGTTAAAAATATTATATCCCCAAAATTTAAGGTCGAAAAACTAGGAATTCTACCTAAGGGAGTAAGTGGACAACATACTCCCTAAGGAGTAGAATATCTTTTGGCTTTCTAAAATTTGAAATGTATGAGATGGCTTAAATTACATCAACTATTCTCGTAGTGAAATGAAGGGAAAAATGCCTTCAGATTTTTAAACAAGCAACCAAAAAGCTTGTTTCTTATGCTTGAAAATTCAACTGAAGAAGCTTGTATGAGTAATTCAGGCTCTATCATCAACCTTATTGTATCAAAACAAACACATGGATCACTCATTTAAATTAACAAAGTTCAAGTTCATATACCAAATGTTATCAAAACTAGGATTGCAACCACATCTGCTGCATTGACTCAAATAACCAAATACTAATATAATAATCGAGAAATTGCAACACAAAAAAGGTGGTTTGTGATGATTTAAAAATCTTTTCTACTAAGTAATCATTATTCTTATGTATGAAGATAATAAATTCAATCGTCGTGGTATAACTCTACTGTGGATTTATTACGACATTCTCTATAAGGCCCTCTTTTTCTCGAGCCCTCTATTCTTGGAAAGAGAAAAGAAAATGAACAATAATAAAAGAAATGAAAATTCAAAAAAAAAAGGGACTAGAAATGCCAAAAAGCAATCACGGGAAAATTGGAGAAAATTAAAATAAAAAAGAAATATTTTCATGGAATTGCTTCTGATTATGTCATACGAGAGGCACCACATAACGAGGCAAAATGTCGATATAAAATGTAGTAAAGGACCTTGAAGCAAACAGGAAAAGTAGCTAAACGGCACAGAGAAACTGAAGATCAGACTGCGCATGGGAATGTCTGGTGTGTGTCTGAGAGAGAGGGAACAAAGGAATTCTGAAGTAGAGAGAGTAACTGAAGATGGAACTATGAATGGGCCTGTGGTGTTCGCGTGTGCGTATGGAGAGAGAGAGAGAGAGAGAGAGAGAGAGAGAGAGAGAGAGGGAGGAAAACTTGGAACAAAAGTCACAATTCACCATATGGCAGTCTAGATCAATAGAAATCTCTTCAATTTCTTACAAGTTATAACTAATTAGCAAACATTCAGAAGTCTTCCCTTTCCTTTCTTTAGATAGACAAAACCTGGGGAAAGATCCTTTATCCTGTGGGCATAGATGTCCAACATGGCCACTGAGATTTCTCAACCTGCATAAAAGGCAATAAGCACTCATAAATGTAAGGCTTGATTAAATCTTGAAAATAAAATGGAGAGAGAAGAAAAGAAAACAATATGTAAGCTTGACTCGGCTCAAGGAAAAACCAGAACTACAATATGTCACCTGGATAATCAAAACCTAGCAGAAGTCTAGAATCCACATATACAATATAAAAAGGCCCGCATCTCTCTCTCTCTCTGGCACACGCACGCACACATCTTAGCCTCCAATCGAAGACCCATGCGCATAAAAGCACTAGTAAGAGAGAGAGAGAGAGAGAGAGAGAGAGAGAGAGAGAGAGGCCAGGATCCATTCTCTTCATGTGTCCCCCAATGGACGTTGGTTTCTCCATGAATCACTGCAATGGAGTTACTTTCTCAAGTGCTATAACAAAGCACTTGTGGCTACAGTTAGCCTGCCAAGAGAGAGAAACGGGAAATGCATGCAATAACCCTCCATTCTTCAGACTCCAACATGCAAGAAATTGGAAGTAGGCAAGCCCCAGGTACCTTGTAAGCTTTTAACCAACAGAAATACAAGTTAAAAATTCAAGAAGGCCTTAATCATCATCATCATCATCATCATTAGAGTCTTTTCCCAACTACTTGGGGTTTGACTACGCGAACCATGGTTCGCCATTCTGCTCTATCAAAGGGCCATAAATTCAAGAAGCCCTTGACAACTAAAAATGGGCACCTCAAGTTAATTAGGTGATCAACATCATCATAGGAGCCTTTTTCCAACTATTTGGGTTCGGTGATCAAGCATCCCAAGTTATATTACTTCTAGAGAGAATATTTTCCCATAGAAACAATGCAAGATAGGAGGATAAGTTCATGTTTTGGAACCCCAAGTTATTGTATCTCTACACCATAAAAACACACTACAAAGTAGCAGGATAACCCTCCCCCAAGATAAGTCTAGCAACAACAAAGCCATTCGGAGAAAAAAGTCAAATGGTTCAAACCTGAAAAGACTAGAGTAAAAAGCACAGAGCTTATTCAGCATCAATTAAAATTTGAAGTATAGTTTTGACCAGCGGTTTAAAAAACGGATCGGTGACCCCGATCGGGCATCTCAAAAACCCATCCGGATTGGCGAATCGGCCATCCGGATCGGGAATCGACTGAATCGGTCGGATTAAAACTTAAAAAAAATCCGAAAAATTTATTTAAATTCATTATAAATGTTGTTTTTTAAGAATTCAATAAGAAATGCGGATACTCCATTAAGAATTTTCATTTCTTTGCATGAATATGCGAATATTGATATGTTATTTCCCTACATGAACTATTATTTACCATTTAATTTACATCACACAAAAGGATAAACATAGAATTATCATGGATTAAGTATATCATCATACATAAACTACAATAAAGCATACAATTTGTAACATACGATCTAAAAATAAAATGACAGACGACGTCGTTCTTCATCTTGGTCACGCTGATGCAATTGATTGAATTCACGTGACAATTCATTGACTCGTTGTAAAAACGAATCATCCAAATTAGTGGGCACCTGACTATACCCAAATCCCTGAGTATTAGTGTTTTGTCGTGGTCCTAATCCAAAATCCCCGAAGCTTGTCAATCCTTCATGCTCACCTACACTATCGTGCTCATCCCTACCCTCTTGTTGTTGGGACTCAATATGTGAATAATTTCGGCGGGATTGCGTGGCCTCAGAATCATCATCTCTCTCATTTTCCCTTAGACCCCATTCCCACGCTCCCTCGTTAAATGCAATATCACCGACATCTCCAACGAATTGTGGATATGTTGGCGGGCTGCTTCCTCTTTCATATTGCTCATCACCTTCTTCAAGATCTTCCTCACCGATAGCCTCAAGGAACGCTCTCTTGTGCAACACTGGCTCCTCTTCTTCTACTACCCATTGTTCTGCTGTGTTTGTGACAAATATTGTGTCCAAGTCTATTGGCCCATAGTCTTCAAGCTTCCTTCTTATTTGTCGCTCTCGGAGGTTTAAGTTGTAATGAACGTAGACTAGTTTATGAAGCTTCTCCGAAACGAGTCGATTCCTCCTAGTAATGTGCAACCATTGGAACATACTCCAGTTTCGCTCACAACCAGTAGCAGAACATGTCTAGGAGAGCACCTTGATTGCTATCCTCTTTAGGTGAGGTGCATCACTACCATATATCTCCCACCATTCAGCTGGATTAAAATGCAAAAAGCATTGTAAGGGCAAGAACAATTCATAAGATTAAATATATGAATGAACAAAATATTAATTAGGGGATAACCTGAATCCATCTTAGTTCGAGAATTCCTGGCAAGTCTAGTTCCGAATGATCCTATAGCATCCCTATACATAGCAAGCTAAAACAAAATATTTCGTTTTAGTGCATTATTCCTCACAAATATAACAACTTAATCAAGTTCTTACCCAAATATTAAATAATACCTCTTGTATTGCTGCTACCTGGTTTCGATGACTTCTCTCCAACCTGGCAATAATGCATCTGACCCCTTCCATAATCTTGTGGGGATGTTCAGGTGTCAAATAGAAAAAATTTGGGTTGAAGTAGTAACCTAGAAAATATATAGATAGAGAAATGTGATTTAAAATTTCATAAAAAAATAATTTAAAATGAAACATTCTAATGATATATATATATATATTTACCTGCATAATGAATTGGACGTCCGAATTTGGTGTTCCACCTTCTTTCTATAATCTCGATCACTTTACTAGCAAAACTACACTTTTCCCCAATAGCTGATTTGGCTCTCTCGATACCTTCATAAGGATGCTCATGGTAGCTTTCTTATCAGCATCCATTATTCTTAACACCGTGACGAAAGGGGCAGTGGCCTCTACAATACTGGAACATCGAGACCAGAACCTCCTATTTGAGACTATGCCGTCAACTTTTAACCCGGTACTGGACTTTGAGAGGCGGTCATTTAACCACTCTTCACTGGAAAACAATCTCTTTATTGCACCTTCAGATTCCCAAATGGAGTCCACAGCCAAGTAATCAACCGCAAAGCGGGTTATGGCAGGCCTGATTATCTCTTTTTTCTTAGACTATTCTCTGAACAAAAATCAAATTTTAAAATGGTTATATATAAATCTTGACACCAACTTCGCTTCATGTAGAGTCTCCTTCACAATTTTGATCTCACTGATCTCCTCCAACATAAGATCAATGCTGTGTGCAGCACACGAGGTCCATACTATATGCTTCCTCTTATCCATAAACTTGCTGCCCGCAGAAACACATGCACGCGCGTTGTCCGTAATAAACTGGACTACATGCTTAACTCTCACCTCCTCCACTATCTAATCATATAGTCGTATGTAGAAGTTTGCATCTTTCTTCATCCCTAATACGTCTTTGCTAGACAAAAAAACTGTACCTTTGAAGAATAGGCCAAGAAGTTTAAAAACTCCTTTTTGCTAACTTTATTCAACCAACCATCACTCATGAGAATAATGCCTGTTCTTAGCCAACTCTGTTTATATTCTTCAATCCACTTTCTAACTTTCTTTACCTCTTCATCTAATATTGGCCCACTGAGCTTACATGTCATCGAGGGTTTTACCCGGGCCCGGCTCTCTAGATTGTGTTGACCATAGGTGGAAAATATGGGCTATTGGCTGTATCAAAAGGGATCCCTTTATCGTACGACCATTTACCAACATATATGCCCAACATGTTTCTTGTACCTTTTACCATGCTTTTGAGGGTCATCTGTTCTGACATAGGCTTTGAGAGAAATGGGTCTATACGACCATGACCTGCAATACTGACACTCTTAGATAAACTAGAAACAATTTCTTCAACGTTTGATTCCTCTTGATACATATTGCCACCAACCCCTCCATACATATTTCAGCTGGGCTCGCCATACATGCTCGAGCTGGGCCCACCATGCATGTCTGAGCTAGGCCCACCATGCATGCCCATGTCATAACCACCAAGAATTCTAAACCCGCGTTCCCTCTGGTATGTTCCCTGTAAACTCATTCTTGTAGCCATCAACAAGTCATTATTATATTGCTCTTCTGGATCATTCCCGCTTGATGGCGTATATAAACTAGTTATCTCCTCATCCATCCTCTGCTTTGCAATTTTTTTACCTTTGGTAACCTTGAGAAATGACGTCATCTACTTTCTTACATTATTAGGGATACTATTGCTCGCAGAAACATCTTCCTTAACCCCTGCCAAGTGTTGCTTGAACCTATGTACCCCACTACTTATCACTCTTTGGCAGTAATTACAAATAATTGTCTTTTTTGTTGAGATCAAATCTGACCCCATGTTGCCATGCAGGGTCTTCCGCAGATCTTGTCATGGTTCAACTATTTTAATATGTAAAAGGTTAAAATTAACCTGACAGTTCAATATGAAAAATAATCACCATGTGTAGTGATAATATGTAGGGGTAGTTCATGAAGTTATATTTGTTGTTAATGCAAAATATTTCTATTGACAAAAATATTTTAGTTCTTGCTGGGAAAATAATTTATTTATGCAACATTATAGATAAAAATAGCCTATATCGGCCACTACATATAGAACAAAAAATTTACATTGATATAGTATCAATAAAAAATATATTTACAATGGTATAGTAATTCACAATGCCAATACATATGGACTTGTCACAAATCTTCATTTCGAAGAACATGAATTAGTTCCAATTGAGAAAAAAAAATATTTATGTAACATTATAGCTAAAAAATAGTCTGTATAAGTCACACTTAGAATCAAGAAAAAAATTACAATAATATAGTCATCCATAATGCCACTACACGTATATTTGACACAAAAAATATTTACAACGATATAGTCATTCACAATGCCACAAATAAAATTTACAATGATATAGTGGGCACAATCCCAACTCAATTGAAATAATCACAAATAATTGTACATCTCAATTACAAACATGCAAGCTACTATAATAAAAAATGCAAGCTCCAAACATGGCTACAACTCAATTATCAAGAACATACATTTTTTACATTAAAAATTTAATCATAAAATTGAAAAACTGCAAGATAATATAATTATCATACATGCCACGATTTTTTTACAATGATATTCACTTTAATTCCTCATGATAATACAGTATAACAACATGTATTTTTTGCATTAAAAATTTTAAAAAATAAAAATACATTTTTAATGCAAAACTGCATTAAAAATATAATACAGTGTAACAGCATGTATTTGTTAATGTATTTTTTTGCATTAACAAATTAAAAACTACAATTTTGTATTAAAAATATAATAACATGTATTTTTTTGCATAAATAATCTATCAACATGCATCTTTTTGAACAAAAAATTTAACAATAAAAATTAAAAATATTGTTTAATTCCTCATAATAATCAAAAACTGGTCACAATTTTTCAAAAAATCACAATTTTTCAAAAAAATTGATCATGAATTAGAAAAAAATAAATGCAGTTCTTCACAGACCCACCTAACATCAATCATTCCAACTCAAAAATCTGCCTCAAATCAAATAAATTACATCAAATTGAATGCATATTTTGATAAACAACACTATAAGGAATCAAAGTCCTATAATATTAACACATTATTATCAAAATATTAAATAAAATTGATTGAATTGAGGGGAAAAAAAAAACACAATTCTTCACAGACATCAGTCATTCAATCTCAAAAATCAAGCTCAAATTGAATAAATCAGATCAAATTGAATACATGTGATGATAAACAACACTATAACGAATCAAAACCCTATAAATTTCACACATTATTTGCAAAATATTGAGTAAAATTGATAGAATAGCAGGAAAAAAAAAAACCGCGGTCCATTTTTTCTTCACAGACATCAGTCTTTCTTTCTCAAAAATCAAGCTCAAATTGAATAAATAAAATCAAATTGAATACATGTGATGATAAACAACACTAACGAATTAAAACCCTATAAATTTAACACATTATTTGCAAAATATTGAGTGAAATTGATAGAATGGCGGGAAAAAAAAAACGCAGTCCATTTTTTCTTCACAGACATCAGTCTTTTTTCTCAAAAATCAAACTCAAATTGAATAAATCAAATCAAATTGAATACATGTGATGATAAACAACACTATAACGAATCAAAAGCCTATAAATTTAACATATTATTTGTAAAATATTGAGTGAATTTGATAGAATGGCGGAAAAAAGAAAAAAAAAAACGCAGTTCTTACCTGTTTTTCGTGCACCCGTGGCTTCAAATTCAAATTTGATATGTATTCATCCAAAATACACGCAAATTATGAACAAAAACTTCTAAACAACACTCTTACGATCAATAACCCTCAGATTTTACAAAAAATGATGCCCTCTTTTGCTTGAAATCAAAGAAATGACGGAACCCTAAAATTTTTTTAGGGTTCTTCACATATCCAAATTTTTTTGATCAAAATCGATGATTTTTACTACCTTTTATTGACTGAAATGCTGAAAAATTTAAAATAAAGCCTGCAAGATTTGATTATAATCCTCAAAAAGATGAAAAATGATAAGAAAATGACAAAAAACCATGAAATTTGTGAAGAACACTGTACAGCCCGTGATCTTGGACGAGTCACGGTTGAGACTCGACGATTCACTATTGGGAATCGCCCGGTTCTCTCTAGACACGGGCGATTCCCGATATTGTAGTGGAACCGGCACGGGGTCTGCCGATTCCTGAGTCGAACCGGGCGAGTTAGGTTTGACTCGCCGAGTTTTCAAACCCTGGTTTTGACCATCAACACTGTGTCCAATCAAGCCAGCACTCAAATCCTCATCTGTATTAAAATTTGACACAGCCCATTATCCCTTGGAAAATTGTTTCATGCAGGCTGGACCGCATTTCTACAGTATGTGGTCCAGAGTTTTAAAGCTTAGTCCATCTAAAAACATTTGTAACTAACGGTCCAAATGTTTACTTAATATAATTACTATTTCTAGATTTCAATTTTATTTTTTTTCATATTTATGATCTCCATGTTAAAGATTATATATTTTCTAAAATTTAGGATTAAATTATATTAAAAAATATATATTTATTGCCAAGCCCACATTTCTACAATATACGGGCTGGCCGCATAGAAACCGTGTCCTTATCTCTTTATTCAATCTCTTTGCCTCATATTCTGTGCTACTTACCTACAAAAGGGTAAAGGGCTCGAATGACCAAGCATTTAACACAGGGACATGGATCAACTAATAGAAATCCCACCCCACCCCCACTGTTTCCCCTCCTTTATAGACAAGCATAACAGATTTCCATCAGTACCCAAAGAAAATGGTAGAAGAAAAGGATGCGCATCAATCTTCTTGCTTTCCTACACAACATAGCCTTTCTAGATAGTGCAACAATTCATTGAGTAACAAATCTGGTTGCATATTGGGGCCTCTAGGGATATAGACAAGGAGAAATCAATCTTACACAGATACCAACAAGCGTGTGGGTGTCTAGTGCATAACTTATGCTATGTACCTGCATAACTTATGCAATGTAACTTGGGCACATGTGTCCTTGGCTCATGGCACATTTGACACACCGGGAGCACAACATGCATGTCTAACACTTCAAAGATTTAGGTACTTTTGCTTAACCATTTTTGTTGAAATATGATTACAGAAGTACTTCATCTAACTTGAAACCCTCATACAATGGACGGATATGTCTGAAGGTCAGTTTTAGGGTTCACTTTCATATACCGGTATACGCATCAGCTAAGGCACAAATATCCATGTCTATTACTATGGATCTTAGGTGTCGAATACTTTAGGCAAAAGAGCGAGTATTGCACCACACGTCAATATACGTGCTCTTATAGAAACTTCATGTATGTAGAGGTAAATAAAGATACAAAATATTCACAAAAAACATATTAGAGTAAATCTACAAAAAAAAAAACATTTCTTTTTTGAAAAGTTTAAAATTTGTGAAGACACGAATTATTCTCAGGCAAGAAAAATCTAAAAATTCTTTTAAGGCTACCAACAATGATTTGAAATTCTCAATCGGCTGAGGCTTTAGCCCTTGTGGAGCCCAATTTTAATTCTTGAGGGTCTCAAAATCTTCAATCCACCGTGAAGCCCAATTTTAATCGTTGGGGATGACACCAAGAATGTTATTCGCTGGGCATCGGGCTCCTGTCCTAGTCCCCCGGACTCCTGCTCATATTGTTAACGAGATTGCTTATATTTGCAGGCCTATGGTCATCTCATGGAGGCATACATGGTGCGGGGCCAACTCCCATGCTAAAGGAGGAGCACTCAACACCACAGCATGAGTTTTGTTGCACCCTTCCTCTGTTGTTCTGATCTATCATGGTGGAGAGGCCTACACCTTTTTATCTTTTTCTCTTGTACTTGCCTTCTCGGTGATTTCTTTAATAGGCCACCTCTTCATGGGTAGCCTTTAAGTTTTTGTATAGAGCTCCCGCTCTTCGAGATGCTTATTTTTTGTAGAGGGTCCCAATCTATGGGAGGCCTATTTTTTTAAAACTCGTTCTACACTCCTTACTCAATAGAACAGTTAGCACATTCAAAAAAAGAAAAAGGAGATGAAAATTTTCATTCCATTTCTTTTTCACCAAGTCACCACTGATTCATGTTTTTAAGTTGCTGAATTACAATACTTTGATATATAAACGACAATTATAATGCACGAGTCAATGATAGTGTTTACTATCAAAGAGGTTCCGGATTCACAGACCACAAGTGACATTGATATTTTATAGGGAAATTATCAAAATTATACCTTTATTGAAAATAAACCCCAAACTTTCCAAAACCTCATCCATACCCCTGTTCTTCACTTTTCAATTCTTTTGACCAAAATAGCCTTCACAATAGTCTTAGAACCATGAAGACATCACAGTAGACTCACTACTGTGATGGTCATGGGCGGTTTAATGGTTTGAGGCATCATGACACTTAAAAGCCATGATGGTCGTTAAGAGGCATCACGGAACTTAAAAAGCAGTGATGGTCATTACGGGTTCTTATGCCCCGTGGCGGTTAAATTAGAACCGTGAAAGTCCAATAAACCATCACGGTTCTTTAGGCGATGTGATACTTCAAAACTACATTTGACTTACAACCCGCCATGACCATCACGGTTTAGAATAGATCGTGATGCCTTCACAGTTCTAAGACTACCGTGAAGGCTATTTTCGTCTACACACCCAAAAAAGGGGTATGGATGAGGTTTTGAAAAGATTGGGGTTTATTTCCAATAATCCAAATATTAAGGTATATTTTTGGTAATTTACCTATTTTATATGGTTAAGTATGTGTGGCACTGAAGTAGTTGGCACATTCATTGTGACCACATGTCTTTTTTTTCTTTCCTTTTTTTTCAATTGTGTTAAGTATAGTTGTGCCAACATGTCATGTCAACACCCTAAAATGGAAAGCAATTGTGGATCACAATCTCACATGTCAGACCTCCATACGTGATATGAAGGAAAATCTAAGGTGTCTGTGTGACAATAATAGATGCATCAGAAGTTTCTGAGGGAGACTAAAAATAGAAAAGGAAACATGAGAGAAGAAAGGAAAAACTGTATATATTAACAGGAGAGAGTCTCCAAACAAAAGTTGTCAGCCCCAACACCTCTTACCTACTTCTTCCCTACCCTCACTCCACATAAGTTGAGAGGAAATCATGTCCGTCAAGGGAACAAAATGTTTCCCATGATTTCAGCCCATAGTAGCATGGATGGAGGTGGTAGCCTGAGACGATTGATGGATGATGCTCCCTACATTGGGAGCACATGGAAGCGTTGTTCAGGAAGCGGCTTGGAAGCAGCTTGATCTATGTACAAAATGTATATGACTATCCTAGGGAACGCTTTACATGTCGATGTGTGCATACATAAATATATAAGCATGTGTGCATGGGTGATTTAAAAATCTGAGAGTTGTATAATCCACTTTTTAGCATTGCTTATACACATGCACAATGGGAACTCTATAACCCAAAAGTCACAAAAAAATTGAGACAAAATAAGATCGGAGGGCCATGATAAGAACCAAACTTAGGAATTGCCCAAACCCTAAAGTGATCCGCACGAAACATGGTGATTTGCTGTAGTGACAACTGCCCGGTTATGGACAATTCTAGTAATTCCCTCCATGGGACCGTCCAAGATTTCGAGTCAGTTCGTCAATTTTTAAAGACTAATGCATAACCACAACCATAAAAACAGAATGGTCTACAGGTGGCCATTAACTAGGGAATTGTCAAAAAGCAAAAACAAAAAACCACAAAATCAAATATGTAGAGATTAAGATTCAAAAAAATTTGAAACTGTCTGGATCGAGCTCTTACTAACTTTGACTGGATTTTCTCTCTCTCTGATTTGAAGGTGCAACTTTTACCTAAAGGTAACTCTAACCATTGCTCACCATTGGTTTTGCTATCTGATACTGCCCCCCACCTGGACCGAAATCGTTTAGATACTTCACAACATGGCAAAAAGCTTCAGGTTTTCTTGATATTATCAAGGATACTCAGGGCGAATTCTGACTTTAATACTGATTTTTATGTATCTTTTTTTTATAGAGACTCTGCCAAGTTGGCCTCTGACTCAGGCTCTGGACACTGACAACTCCAAGCTCTTCATTAAGGTATATCGCACAAAATGATCCATAAACATATGCAAACACACATTCTGGTAGTATAAGATCGTAATCAACTTGCTTTCAAGTCAAAACACATAAAGATACAAAAAATGACCTAGGAACTATTCGAACTGGCATTCTTCAAAAACCCAAGGCAGCAATACAAAGATTAGAGTAAACATCACTACAATAGATTCTGGGTAGTATACGACACTGACAACTTGACGCACTTCAATATAACGCAAAAAACAGCACACCTGACCAAAGGACTAATTAAATAAAACATAAAAATATTGCCTAACAACCAGCATATAAAAAATATTGCACTCATGGTAACAATAGGAGCAAAAACAACAGTAATGATGTCAATAGCAATATTGAAACAACAACAAGAACAATAAACGGAACAATCACATTGACTAATAGTAACAAGTTGACAATAACAATATCAATAGTAGTAGGAGTAATCCATAAAATCCATTATCTCACCTAATAACCAGGATACGAAGTCAATCCACCCAATGGCCCCATACCCTGAGACCTGACAGCCGAGGCCTGAGCACCCACTTGTGGGTTCTGATAAGCACCCAACCCTTGAAGAGCAGCCTGAGACCCATAATTCCCAACAACACTGGGGTTCACACTATTGATCCCACTAAGTCCTTGCTGGTGTTGAGCTCCATAACCACTCAAACCTGAAGAACCAAATGAACCAGCATTTGCCAAATTAACCCCTGAAACCCCCTGGTTCAAAGAAGGGGAGACCCCAGTTATCCCACTTGGGTTAACCACAGGTGAAACCCCAACCCCACTTGGATTCAGAACAGGTGGGATCCGCATGCCCGGACCCTGGCCCGCTGCCAAAAGGGCATTGAGAGAGGGCCCCACACCGGAATTCAGCGCCATATTGGGCCCCGCTTTGATTAATTTCATCCCTTCTACTGCCTTTTGGCAATGCAAATTATGGCCCTCAAAATTCTTGAATGGCTCTTCCAATACCTTCTTCACACTTTCAGGTGATTTGTAAACAAAAATGGCAAACCCGCGCGGTTTTCCAGTGACTTTGTCTAATCCCAATGGCCCTTCCTCTATTTCACCAAATCTTGAGAAAAAAGCATAGAGTTTTTGTGGGGTTATATCAGATGCTACATTGCTCACATAGATTTTTTTGCCTGTTAAATCAGGACCTGGATGTTGCGTTGGAACTGGACCAGCAGAAGCTAACTGGCATGAAGTTAGTCGATTACCTATCTTTTTCTGTGGTTGTTTTAGGGCTTTTCGAGCTCCAGACCTGTGTTTGAAGAGGATGAATCCATAGCCTTTTGCTCGACCAGTGAGCTTGTCAGAGACCACTTTGCAATCTTCAATGGTTCCAAACTTTTTGAAAATCGAAATTAGAGCTTCATTCGTGGCATCCCAACCAAGGCCATGAACAAAGATCTTTCGATGAGAGGGGTCGTGCTCTGCCGCTTTGTTGATCTTGGAGATGAAAGATGGATTCTTCACTGAGATTTCTCTCAAGATGTCAACCAATTGGTCTTTCCCAAAGGGCTCAAGGAGCTTCTTCACCTTCTCTCTATCAATCTTCTTCCCTTTCTTTTCTTCCTCTTCCGATTCAGATGATTCTTCTTTCTCCTCTGATTCTGAATCAGACTCTTCTGATTCTTCAGATTCAGAATCAGATGACTCAGACTCTGAACCCGATTCTTCTGCTTCTTTCGTCTCTGGTTTTGGCTCCACCTCTTCTTCAAAGATGGGTTCTTCCTGTTTAACTACTGGTTCAGGCTTGGAGGCAGTCTTTCGCTTTTTCGCCATTGATAAACCAGAAACTCAGATATTGCAGATCCTCCAATCTACCTCGACAAAATTAGGGTTCCCACACCTAAACTTCAAGAACGCAGGGTTTTAGTACTAGGGTTTTATTGTCAAGGGAAAGTGTCGTTTTTATACACAAGGGAAAGTGATTTTTTTCGGGAGTAGAAAAATTAAGGAAATAGAATCACAAAAAAAACACATCCAATGAAAAAAAAAAATTTATCAAAATATCCATGACATGTGAGACGTTTAATATTTGCGGTTCAAATAGAGCCTAGGCTCCAAACAATCAAACTAGAGCGCACTTTCAAATAGTATCAAAAAATATGGTTTCAATATCAAAAATTTTTGTGATAGTTTTAAAATATATTTACATCTTAATGCTTCAAAAATAGTGTAGATCAATCATATCCATAAAAACTTAAAAATCATGAAAATTGACTGTCTAAAAATGTGTTACAAGATGCACTATTCCAAAACTTGAAATCTATATTTTTTCTCATATTTAAATGATCAATTTGAAGATATTTAAACATCAAAACAACTTTTTCTAGTGAAATTTTTTAGGTGGCTCTAATTTGATTGTTTAGAGCCTCGGCTCTATATAAACTTTCTCCTTTAATATTTTACTCCTATTATTTGATTTTATTTTACAATATTCATGAAAAACTCATGATCATGAGTTAAGAGAGTTGCAATGATATAAAATATTAAACATTGTATCTCTTATAAGTATTTTGATAAATTTCTCTATTCAAAATTTAGGCAAAAAAATTCTTTATACATTTAAAAAGGAAAAAGGTTTAGATAGGGTTGACACCTTAAATTGTAGAATCAAAGTGCGCTTCGAAACCCATGGGTAAAAGGCTATTTTGACGATGAAAAACAATCTAAGTGAATATTTAAATAAGAAAGAGAGTGAGAGGATTTAAGATCCCAAATATAGTACAACATATTATCTAGACCATACATTTTTTTAGATTTTTATGTATTTATAGATATGCTTGATTTGAATGAATTTTAAAATTTAAAGTTTTATAATCGAAGAACAAAAATAAATTTATTGGTCATGCTACAAATTTTCGACACCTAAATTACATGTTATGATAAAGTTTGGAGGTGCACCGCTTAAAGTTGCAACCTTATACAAATCTCACCTTTTAAAAAAGTATCCTAAAAATCTTAAAACTTACAGACTTTCTATTTTTTTTGTCTATTTTTTCCAAAGTGCCCATTAGTTCCAAACTATGTTGTAGTAGGTTTTTTTAAAAAAATTGTTCGATATTGAAAGCGCCAAACCTATTGATGCTTTTAATAAAAACAAAAAAGTTATGTAAGAATATTTTTGTTTGGTAGATTTGCCCCCAATAAATTAGCTTTGATGTCGAAAATTTTTAGTATAGCCCAATAATCTATTTTCATTTCTAATTATAAATTTTAAATTTTAAAAATAGTTCAATTCAAGCATATCTATTTTTGAGACTTAAATCTTTTTTTTTTTGGACTCTAAATCTTTTTGTTTTGTATCCATACCTCTCGATGTCGAGATGGTTAATTAAGATGCTTTTCCAATGTCAAAGTAGCTTTTTTCCGATGGAGGTTCGAGACATGCCTTAACTATACAATTAAAAGTGTCGACCTAATATAAACTTTTTCCTTGTAATTATTATAAAATTGAGAATACTATTTTGAAGTCTATAAATACTCCTAGATTAGTTTCACTGCCAAAATAATTGATCATACAATTGGTTTCCAGAAGAGCATAGATGTTCACTAAATGGAACCATATGCAGCGGTTACTTTCAGTTTTACCGATGTATAAAAAGATGGTTGAACTGGCCACCGAATATACCACTCCAGATTGGGTGGATGGACGATCCAGATTGGTTAGCATTAAGTATAATATTAATAAAATAAAATAAAAATATATAAGGGTGGGAATCGGGCAATACCTAGGGGCATAAAATTGAATCACCTAACCATTAGACTCAACCATATTTATGCAATTTCAATCAAAATCGTCGAATTTTAAAACACTGAAGTTTCATTCTTGGGGTTCACTCCATCACTGCCTAGATGGAAAAGGGCAGTAGGATGGAGTTGCCCACTGTAACATAACTACCACCTCAACACTATTCTGCCACTCTACTGTCCATTAAATTTTTCATCTCACAGTTAGGAAATGAAATACCTACTACAAATGAAATATTTACTACTAATAAATAATAGAATATCAATAAACTTTCTAAAATTTTGTAAAGGGGTTGGGGTTGTAGTGATAGCATTCCATGTATTTTAATTTCACGTTGTGATTTCCATTACTACTCATATTTTAAAAACAGACTAACCATTTCAATAAAAATGGGTAAGCCATATCTCTCTCTCAACCATTAACTACCACCACCGCCAAAACCGTACCAACACCTTCAAACTGTCACGATCACCATCACACGATAGAATAACAAATTCAAATTGAGAATGAAGTAATCAAACACTTTAAAAAGCAAATGACAATTGGCCAAATTACCATTTTATCAATTTGAAAAATAACACCATATGACAAAAAATGATATCAAACAATATATTAAAAAAAAGGAAAACACTACAAAATGCCTATTAGTGAAGTTCTACAGTATTTCAATTACAACTTTATCACTGTTCAAAGTTTATCATACGATCACAGATGTCTGATAGTGTTTGAATTTTAATATATTTTTTATAATTCATAATGATCTGAAATTTTGTAAGTGTGTGCGCTTTAATGAGATGCACATGAATAAAATATAAAACAAATAATTTGAATGATAAAAATTATACAAAATACCCCCATAAAGTTTCAAAGGTAATTTCATCATGTTATTTTATGACTATTATTTTTAAAAATTTTATTTTGGTGTGACTTAGTCATTTGTACACACAACCCCAAATTTTAGATAAATATGATCAATAAAGTAATTATAAAAATTCAAATACTACCAAACAATTATGATTGTATGATGAACTTTATACGGTGAAAAGGTGTAGGTGAAGTATTGTAGAACTTCACCTATAGGCATTTTGTAGATGCTTCCTAAGGGAAAATATTTTGTTTGCCCTCAGGCAGACAACTAACTTGGTCCACCTTCCCCCATTTGGGGAACTTTAGGTCATTTAATTCATCTTGAACTCGACAAATACATCCTCTTGTCCCTAGTGAAGTATCCATTAAAGTTTTTCAAGAAAATTGGAGAGTAGTTTTTTTTGCACTTGGTAATTCTTTTATTTTTACATTAGAAAAATACTAGGTGTTATTTTAAAGTAGTGTACTTTGAAACTGTAGTGTTAGTAATGTGCATTTGAATAGGCGAGAAAATTGTTAGATCTTTTGTTTCTTTGTATCCCAAGGAAAATTTTGCCTCAACAACCTCTCCGCACATCGGTTTTTATCAATAAGAGCAAATATTGTCCTAAGAAAGTGACTATTAGTACTTAAACATGCATTTAATCTCCCAATTGTTTGACCCACTTATTCCAACAATAAGTGTGTGCCATCCACTTCATAGGCGGCTAAATCTAACCATTTTAAAAATCAAAATCAACTCTATTATTTTTTTTAATTTTTTTTTCAAGTTTTTTAGCAATTTGAAGGGAACAATTTTGAATAGATTGTATTACCCAAACGTAGGTATATGTAGAGAATACAAGAGGTTGCAATCCCTTGATTGTAGGGATCCTTTTAACAAAAATAGAAAGTGTACATCAACACAAAATCCTAAAAAATTAGAAAGTATACACCAGTACAAAATCCTACAAAATTAGAAAGTGTACAGAAATTCAAAATTTGAAATTCAATATTTGAATTTCAATTCGAAAGTTTTGGTAACTCCCAACACCCCCCTCAAGTTCGAACGTAAACATTGAGTACGCTCATCTTGCCTGCGAGAAACTGAATTGTTCTTTTCCAAAAGCTTTTGTAAATAGTTCGACTCGTTGAGAACTAGTTGGGACGTGAGAGTACAAATGAGACCTTGTTGAATTTTTTCACGAACTAGATGACAATCAAATTCAATATGTTTCGTGCGCTCATGAAAAACTGGATTTGCAACAATGTGTATGGCGGATTTGTTGTCACAATAAAGCATCATTGGGCCATTATGAGAAATGTCAAGATCTAATAAGAGGTATTTTACCCATGTTAGTTACTGCCATAGAATGATACTCCGCTTCTGCAGATGATCGTGAAATGGTATGTTGTTTTTTAGTTTTCCAATATATGGGGATGTCTCTTAGCATAGTGTAGTAGCCAGTAGTCGAGCGTCGGGTCATTGAGCAAATAGCTCAATCAGAGGCACAATAGGCATAGAGTTGTAGACTATTATTAGCAGAGAGTAAAATTCCTTAGCCAAGTGTCCCTTTTAAGTAACAAATAATTCGAGCAACAATATCTAGGTGTAATTTTCGAGGTTGATTCATGAATTGACTGAGGATGTGGACAGGGAATACAATAACTGGCCTTGTGATTGTGAGATATATAAGCCTGCCAATCAACTGTCGATAACGCGTGGGATCATCTAAAAGAGGTATATCTTTGACATTCAATTTTAAATTTTGTTCCATAGGGAAAGCCACAGATTTTGCAGCCAAAAGACTCATGTCTTGAAGGATCTCAAGATTGTATTTCCTTTGTATGAGAATAATTTATTTGTTATAATGAAGAACCTCAATTCCAAGAAAATATGTCAAAGGACCTAAATCCTTGATATGAAATCGATCATTGAGTTGATACTATTAATGGATTTAATATCATTTGTCGGTGATCACAATGTCATCTACATAAACCAAGACCTATGTGCATGAATTACCACTAATGTTGGTGAATAAATAAGAATCTACCTTTGATTGAACATATCATGCTGCTAGTAATGCATCTGAAAATTTGACAAACCATTGTCTATAAGCCTGTTTAAGTTCATAAAGGGATTTATTCAAACCGCAAATTCAGTGCTCTCCTTTGCATGAAAAACCCAGTGGTATTTTCATGAATACCCATTCATGTAAATCACCATGCAAAACTGTATTTTGAACATCCAATTGGTGCAAAGACCACTTTTTAATACCAGCAATTGCAAGAAGACAACAAACAGTTGTAAGCTTTGCTATGGGAGCAAAGGTTTCATGATAATCGAGCCCCTCTTTTTGGTTATATCCTTTGGCGACCAATCGAGCTTTGTAACGCTCAATAGACCCATCGGTTTTATATTTTATCTTGTGAATCCATTTGCAGTCATTGGGTCTTTTGTTTGGAGGTAGTTCAACCAAGGACCATGTGTTATTGGCTTCTAATGCAATTATCTCTTTGCTCATGACTTATCTCCAATTCGGACCTGTAGATGCTTGTTTGAAAGAAGTGGGTTCAATAGTGCTAGAAATGGTAGCAGCAAAAGTTTTGCAAGAGACTGAAAGTTTGTCATAAGAGATGACATAACTTAAAGGATAGCGAACATCTTGAACTGGTTGAGGAGAAGTTGTAGCAGGTTGAGAATGCACAACAATAGAACAATGATAATCTTGTAAATATTTTAGAGGTTAGCGAGACCAATCGGAACGTCAAGGGACATTTGGAGGTGTAGGTGGTGATGAAGACAGTGAGGGAAGCATGACAGAGATTGGAGATAGAGGTGACTACTCAGCAATGTGGGTTGAATCAGCTGGGTATGGTAATGTGATGTTAGTTGGAATTTCAGGTAATGGATGTGGGAGAACAATGTTTAATGGGTTTGAGGATGATGAAGACCCAAAAATGGGAAGCAATGCTCAAGAAAAATGACATCTCTGTTAGTAAAAACTTTGTGGTTGTCAAGGTCATACAAACGATATGCCTCTTTACCATAAGGGTAACCAATAAATATACATTGGCATGATCTGATGTCAAATTTGTGTTAGTTATGTATGTTATTGGCATAGCAAAGGCAGCCAAATACACTTAATTGTTTATATAATGGAGGAGAGTTAAAGAGTGCCTTATGTGGCCTTTTGCCATTTAAAATAGGGGTGGGTTTGATAAGATATACTGCTGTAAGAATGCAATCTCCCAAAAAAAAAAAAAAGGTAAATTAGCCTGAAAACGTAAGGCTCATGCAACCTCAAGGAGGTAACGGTGTTTACGTTCAACAATGCCATTTTGTTGGGGTGTTGTAGTACAAGAGTGTCGATGCAACACTCCATTTATTAAAAAATTCTTCATATCTTTGGAGAAAAACACAGCTCCATTGTCTGTTCGAATGGACTGAATTGAGCAATGGAATTGTGTTTTCACCAAGGCAAAAAAGGATTTTAAATATTGATTCATTTCAGATTGTGTTGCATTCGAAAAATCCAAGTGTTATGGCTAAAATCATCAACCAAAGTTAAAAAATAATATGCTCCTGAACAAGATGGAATTGCATAACCACCCAATATATCACAATGGATTAGTTGAAAAGAAGTAGTAGTAGAAGTCAAATTATAAGGAAAAGAAAGTCGCGACTGTTTTGCCCTAGGGTATACGTGTTTGTCTGTTTTTTAATAAAATTTATTAGAGAAAAAATGTCTATGTGTTTTTAATAAGAGAATGTAAATGAGCATAAGAATGGTGACTTAGGCGGCAATGCTACAGATCCAAGGGGTTCAAACTGTGAGCTGGGAATTCAAATAAAGCTTTGGGTGGATGGAAGATATAAAGGCCATTGTGCTCTCTACCCACTCCAATCATACTCCTCGATAATCGGTCCTGAAAGATACAATGGTCGGAGAAAAAGGATATTGAGCGTTGTAAATCAGAGGTAAGCTTTTGAACATAAAGTAAATTGTAGGAGAAGGATGGTACACATAAAACATTGTGCAAAGTTATGTGTTCTGAAAGAGTGACAGTGCCAATATGACGAACAGGTGTAAAATTACCACTTGGCAGTTTCAGTTGATTAGTGGGTAATGAAGGTTTTATATATGAAAGAAAAGATGGAGAACAAACAATGTGGTCAGTGGCACCACTGTTTATGATCCATGTATCATTGAATGAAGAAAACATAGAGCACCAAAAATTATTTGTGAGATTGGCCAAGTGACTTGAACTACCTACCTATAGTAGTTGCAAAAGTTGACTATGTTGGTCAGTTGTAAATTGCGGAAGATAGGTACCAAAAGAATTTTGATTTTTAGATGAAGAATCTGTAGTAATTTTTTCACTCATGGCTCACAAAACTTTGAAGAAAGAGCAAGTGAAACAGCATGGAGTCTCTCTAATTTGTAGGGTGTGTGATATTATGCCACAAAAAAAAAAAAGTAGGTAGAGAGAAAGCATCAAGGCAGCCACACTTAAAAAAAATACACAAAAGAGAGTTATAAATTCAGAGAAGCAAATATATATAGAGAGAGAGAGGCATGCAAGCTTTCTATTGAGACAATGGAAAAGTAAGCTTGTAAGAGCAAAATGCAACTGAGGAAAGAGTAAACAGCAAAATGCACAATTTGCACGATAAAAATTTGCAGCCAAAAACTCTCTACAAGCAACTCTTACAAATTTTGGTTTGCTACCAAAATGTAATTGAGGATGGTCGGGCCTCGATCTACCTCGCCCGCGCTCCATCGAGGACTCGGGTTCGATTGACCCCCTCTCGAACAACCGCTTTGACCTCACAAGCGCGTGTGCGACTTGTGTGTCACGTGCGGATAGGTATGTTCAACTATGAGAGGATTTTAAAGCGACAAAGAGATGGACTTGAGCACCTACCTCACCGCAGTTTGAATTCGTGGGATAAGCTCAGGCTATTGCCCTCTTAGATCAATAAACGAAAGTCCTCCGACTATCCAGCAAAACCGTTTGAATTCGACCCCCTCTTTAAACTCAACAACTCACCTCAAATCTCACTGAAAAACTGCTAATGAAATCCAAATATAATGTACTGCTCTTTGATGTACTTCTTCTATGTAAATGGCTCTAGTTTTGGGGGTAGAGAAATAGAAGAAATAAGTAAAAGAGAAGAGAAAGAAGAGAGTAAGAATAAGAACTTGATGAGAACTTATTTTAGAAGTGAGAAGAAGAAGATGATGAAGAAAGCAAAGTAAAAAGAAGTGAAGAGATGACCCAAAGAAAATTGGGAAGTCTCCTGGAGTAATCTCTCCTAAGAGATATTCTTAGATACAAATAAAAGCACCAAGCTTGAAGCCTTGGTACCAGGAGGGTTTGGAAAGTGGAGTTACAGGACTGAGCCTATAACTATGTCACTAAACCAAATAGCCCCCTAAATGTAATTAAGGGAGAGAAGAAAGTGTATGTGAGAGAGAAAGAGAGAGAGAAAGAAAGAGATGATAGCCTCTTACAACACGAACACTGTGTGACTCGGTAGTTAGAGTAGTGAAATGGTTAGAACCCTAAAGAAAGCTAACTCAAGATAATCCCAACCAAGTGACCGAGTGTAAGAGAATCGGTGTCTCTTATGACCTGACTTCACTGTATGAGCTGATGGTTAGAGTAGCAATTCAAGAGTAGGAACCTTGGGGCACTATCTCAGGATGACCCTAAATCGAGTGCTCAAGGATGAGAGAAGAGACGAGTAAGAAAAAGAACGGAGAAGTTATGAAAATAAGAGATGAGAGAGGAAGAAAGAATGATAAAACAAAATGAAATGGCGTGAAGATAGATGAATGAGAAGTGAGTGTGTGAGAGATGAAAGAAGGATAGAATGAATGAGAGAGAGTAGATGAAGATATATGAGTTTAGAGAGAATGGAGTAAAAGAGTGAGAGAGAAAAATTAACAAGATGGGGATAGAGAGAGTGGAGGAAATGAGAGAATAGAGAGGAAAGAGATGGATCCGCCTATGGCGCGGGCCAGTCATTTAATGGGGGAGAGAGAGAGACGATGAGAGAATAGAGAGGGGAAAGAAGGACCCGCCTATGGCTCGAGTCTGTCAACTAATGGGGGAGTGAGAGAGCGACGATAAAGATAATAGAGAGGGAAGAGATGGACCCGCCTATGGCACGGGTCCGTTGACTAATGGGGGAGTGAGAGAGAGACGATAAAGAGAGAGAAAAGAGAGAGGGGGAGCTGAACCCACCCAAGGCACGGGTCCGTGCGAATAGGAGGGAGGGACGAGAGAGAATAAGAGAGAAATAGGTAGAGGGGAGAGCCAGGCCCGCCCCAGGTGCGGGTCCGGTCCGGGTTTAGACGAGAGATAAATAGGGAATGAAAGAGAGAGAGAGAGAGAGAGAGAGAGAGAGAGGAGATGAGAAGGAGCCCAGACCCACCTTGGGTGAGAGAAAGAGAAGCGGGTGCTTTAACTTGGCCTGGGTCAGAGAGAGAGAGAAAGAAAGAAAGGAGAGAGATAAAGGAGAAAGAGAAAGAAAGAAAGGAGCGATATAAAGGAGAGAGAGAAAGAAAGAAAGGAGAGAGGGAAAGAAAGAAAGAAGAGAGAGAAATAAGAGAGAGAAGAAGAGAGAGAAGAAGAGAGGGAGAGAAAGAAGAGAGAGGAGAGAGAGCGGACCTATAACATGCTTGAACCTAGGTGCGCATCCATCGGTCCCTTTGCATACACTTGAGAGAAAGGCCCTGGTCTTGGTGGGTCAAGGTTAGGGTCTAAGGCCTAGGTGTATGGCTTAGGTTGGTTGGGTTGAGGCATGGTGTATAAGAACTAGTACGTATGGTATAAGGTGAGGTGTAGGGTAACTAAGATGTGTAGAGTAGGCTAAGGTATGATGTATTATAGTGTAGGGTGTAGTTTAAGGTGTAGGATAACTAATGTAGGGTGTAAGGTGTATAGAGTAGGATTGGAAGCTATGAGTTATAAAGTGTATGGAAGCTATGAGTTCTAGGGAGTGTGGGATTGGGAGTTGGGGATCCTACGGTAGTTGGAACATTGGGGTTCTAGGGAGTGAGGGGTTCTAAGGGTATTTTCTCTTTCTAAGAAATGTTTTCTCTCCTCTCATCTTGGGTCTTGACCTTGAAAACAAAGCAAAAGAACAAGCAAGAATTTGATTGCAAATGACCAAGAATTCAAGAGAGT
The DNA here is from genome assembly GCF_054954075.1 of Amborella trichopoda. NCBI lineage: Eukaryota > Viridiplantae > Streptophyta > Magnoliopsida > Amborellales > Amborellaceae > Amborella > Amborella trichopoda. The sequence continues at coordinate 2,580,162 of NC_142336.1, forward strand.
TCAAGAGCTTCATTACAATTGACTTGAGTTCGTTATATAGAACAACTACAAAACAAGGGTGGAATTCTCAAAAACTACTAAAATTGTCAAAAAAGACACATTTTATGAATTAAAATATTAATCTCGTTTTTGTACCAAATCACCAAAATACCTCTAAGTACTTTTCAACAAATGACAAAAACATCCCTCCATGAGGGGCTTCTTGCCATTGCTAGGCATTGGGAGCTTTTTTTAGTGTTTATGGTGGTAATTCGGGCGATCAATCGTCGTAGAATCGATGTTTAAAATATTGTGCACGTTTTGATACGCTTTGCTCGTCTTGAAACAGATTTTGTAGGAAGAACTCAAAATCCGGTCACGTTCCATAAACTTGTGATTCTTCGACCACCAATCCGACACAATCTATGACATTTCAAGCCTTCATTTTAATCACTAATCGAAGGGGATACTATCACGATCATTTTGTGATAAATTTCGTCCATTTTGGTCTCCATTTGAGTACGTTCCAATTTTGGGAAGTCACCGAAAAATGGGATTCCGACGACCGGAAACGTATGTCATTTTCGATGTTAAAATTCATGTCATCTGATCTCTAATCATGCATAAAAATTATATCAAACTGTAGCTCTTCGAAGCACACTGGTAACGGACCCATAGTTGCGACGATTCGACATCGGGATCTTGAGCTAACTCAATGAATTGGATGTTCTTCTTTATAAAATCTGAATTTTCATGTTTCGAACCCATCTTCTATCTAGAAATTCTCTAGTTTCGGGCCACACCATGATGCATGACCTATGTCAAAAAGATCGGGTCGTCGAGATTTAGCTCGTGTCCGAATTCGAGCTTAATTGGACTCAAAACGAGCAAGTTATGAGCATTTGAAAATCATCTCGAAATGAGAAAACACAGTTTTCATAAATTAAAATTGGTTCACCGAGGCTACACCACAATAGTGTAAAACCTATCCTTTTATGGCAAGTTAAGCCCAGAATGGTCCCGGAGGGTTCGATTGGGTCGAAATTTGGTACCTAGGAGTTTTTCGACATTCTGGATGCGGTGGCCTAATAATATTTTGAGACCCAAAAAACAAGGTTATAGTTATATGGTCCATTTTCAGCATATAGGAATTGGATTTGAAAACTAAGTTTCGTCCTAATCATATCAAAATTCGTCAAAACGAGACGAAACTTTACGGGTGTCCTTAAGGTATCCAAAACTACCATCTCATGTAATTTGATGCTATTTTGACACTTCTTCAAAGGTTGCTCAATTTTAGGCTTATTGCTACAGTGTTCTCATGGTCTGGTGGCATTATGGGTACCAATAGGTTTTTTCCTTATTCACCTCGTAGATACAAGTATGTCAAAAATGATATATAACAGAGGCAAGAGCACATAGCAAAAATTTACAGCAGTAAAATGCAAAATTTGCAACAACAAAAAAAAATCTCTATGCAATCAATACGCAATCAAATGGTATTTAGAAGAAGCAAGCAAATAGAAATTTTGGTTTGCAATCATCAATAGATGCAAGCAAAAGGTATTGAAAAGAAGCACGCATCAATAGAGAAGCAGTCAAGACAAAACTACAAAAAAACTAAAAGACATGTGAAAACCTACCATAGAGGGTGCTTTACTATCAAGACAAAACTACAAAAAAACTAAAAGACATGTGAAAACCTACCATAGAGGGTGCTTTACTATCAATAAATGATGATGATTGCTGACAAAGCTTTACATCAAGATGAGAGACGACAAAATCAGCCTACAGAGAAGCTAAACGTTGCTCTGATACCATGTCAAGTTTTGGAGCAATTTGAATAGAACAATTTTGAATAGATTGTATTTACCCAAAAGTAGGTATATGTAGAGAATACAAGAGGTTGCATTTCCTTGATTGTAGGGATCTATTTAACAAAAATAGAAAGTGTATAAAAGTTCAAATTTTGAAATTCATTATTTGAATTTCAATTCGAAAGTTTTGGTAACTTCCAATATTGTTTGAGTCCATTCTATAAAATTTGGGGTTAAACAAATCTCGTAAGGCTTTAAGCCGATACTATTTTTTTATTTAAAAAGTAAATAGTTGTAGTCTCTGCATTTTCTCCCTTCTTAGAAACCAATTTCCAACATTTTCTTATTCCATTTTTCCATCGGGACCAAGTGGAATAAATTTGTGCAAAACCAATGTCCCAAGACCTCCAAAAGGGCAATAGGAGTATGCTATTCTTAGGCAGATCCTACAATGGCATCCCCTGACACCTGTAACATCCATCTTAGAGATGGATGTTCGGAAATAGTGGCTCCCAAAAATTTTAAAATCAATGGTGAACAAATTATGTAAAAAAATATTGTTTTATTTTGAAATTTATTTTTGGAAAAATTACCAAAAAACCCCCCAAATGAGATTTTTAGACCTTCTACCCCCCCCCCCCTAATCTTTCTTTACTCTTTTTTAAAAAAAACCAACTTTCTTTACTAAAACCCCCCCAACTGAAATTTTTTTTTTTTTTTTTTGCCAAAAATACCCCTTTCCGTACCTTGAACGTGAGATCAAATCCTGCGAACGGATCCCAATTTCCATTAACATCGGACCGCAGTTATAATTTGTCGGAGTGCTTATGAGAAAACAATATGCCGGATCGAATATCTAAAATGCCGGACTGAAGTGCCTGTGTATTCAAGAAACATATCGCCTGAGTGCTTCTTAGTTTTACCGGTGCACAGTTTTTAGATTCCGGACTGGCTATTAACAGTGAATCAATCTCCAGAGTGAATTCAAGAAAAGCCGGAGTGCTTTTTAGTTTTGCCGGACTGCTTTTTACAGATGCCGGACTGCTTTTTTACAGTGAACTAATCTCTGGAGTGCTTTTATCAAATGCCGGAGTGCTTTCTAATATTGGCAAAGTGCATTTTACAGATGCTGAGGTGCTCATTTAACAGTGAACATTCTCCGGGGTGCATTCAGAAAACGCCGGAGTGCTTCTTAGTTTTGCCGATGCATGTTTTTTATATTTCGGACTGCCTATTAACAGTGAATCAATCTTCAGAGTGGATTCAATAAATGCCGGAGTGATTTTTAATTTTGCCGAAGTGCTTTTTACAGGTGCCGGACTGATTTTTTATGGTGAACTAATCTCCGGAGTGCTTTCAGAAAATGCCGGAGTGAGTTTTAGTTTTGCCGGAGCGTGTTTCATAAATGTCGGACTGTGATCTCCGGAGTGCGCTCAAAAAATGCCGGATCCCCCAAAAATGCTCCAAGTTCTTGGTTTGTTCCTTTATTCTTTGTTTGCTATAAACACTAGTTTTCTTATAGCAAACAACCTTCTTTCTCTGTCTAAAAAACATGTGCTGTGTGAAATCTCTCTCTCTAAAATACCTTTGTTGTGTGAAATCTCTATATTTCTCTCTCTCTAGAGTACCTCTATCTTGTAAAATCCCCATCTTTCTCTTTCTCTCTCTAGAATACATGTGCAAAATCTCCCTCTATCTCTCTCAACCACACAGACACACTCTCTCCTTTCCTCTATATGTTATTTATTCTCTCTACAAAGAGATTCGATTAGTGTGAGGAAGCCAATGGAGAGATAAAGAAATTCGTGGAGAAGGAAAACCGTGAGGAAGCTAATGGAGAGGGAAATCCGGTAGGAAGAAGAGGTGAGGAAGCCCAAGGAAAATAGAGAAACCGTGGGGAAGAGGCCGTGGTGGTGAAAGAGAAAGCCATGAGCATGTGGAAGAGGCTGTGAGCGTTGAGGAAGAGGCTGTAAGCCTTGAGGAAGAAGCCGTCAGCGTGAGGAAGATAGAAGAATGGGTAAAAACCAAGGTTGGTGAGGAAAATAGAGTAAATGGGTTAACGGGAGGGGTAACGGGTAACGGTCAAAACGAGGTAAAATTGTCTTTAACTCATATTTTTTTGAGTTGGGGGTTTTAGTAAAAAAAGTTGATTTTTTAAAAAGAAGAGTACAGAAATGTTAAAGTGGGGTAGAAAGTCTAAAAAGACCAGTTTAGGGAGTATTAGTAGTTTTCCCTTTATATTTTTCAAGATTCCTGCTGACCATAGTTGAGGTTTTCATTCTTTAAAAATTTGAATCTAAAATCCAACTCTAAAATAGACTTCGTAGAGTGGACATTTAAATAGATGAGGCTGCTCACTCATAGTGGACATTTAAACAGATGAGGCAGCTGACTTATAAAAACCTTGAACGATATTTTATCCACACTTTATTTAAAAGGAACTAGTCATTTTTTATCGATAAATATAGTCCCTCAAGCAATTATAAGAAACCAAAGAGTTTGGAATGATTTGGGAAAACTGAATACTGAGCGGATTCTCAAGTGATTCTTAGAATTTTGGGGTGCATGGAAGCCATGATTCTTTATATGTGTAAATATTTGTTCAATAGTGTATCTTTCTTAAGGCATGTTTGTACTGAGTGAAAATATTTATCAGGAAATATTTTTACGTAAAATGATTTTTTTATGTGGTTAGGTGTGAGAATATTTTCACACCAATTGGCTCCATATTTTCACATCAATTGACAGTTAATTGATGTGCAAATATTCTCACACCTAACCATATAAAAAAAAATTTCACGTGAAAATAACCAATCATGCCCTTAGAAAGAGCGATTAGCTCGAGACACATGTAGATATTAGAAAAGGTAAGTAGAAACTCTTGGACCTTCTAACAAGAAAAAGAAATGAACACCAAGAAATTATTTCATTTGCAATTGTGCTTGCTACAAATTGCCATGGTAGAGATATACAAGATCAAAACATACTAAGATTATTTCATTTGCAATTGCGCTTTCTAAAAATTGCCATGGTGGAGATATACAAGATCAAAACATACTACGAAGCACAATCAATGGAGGCAAGACAATGGCTCAGATAAGATCCTCTCTCTCTTTATGGCAAGACTAATAGAGCCTCAACAAGAGCTTTCTCTCTCATCAGAGACTTGGTTCCTCCAAGGTTGCAACACCTTAGAATCAAAAGTGAGTTTTCTGTCTTTTCAGTAATCTGGGTCTTCTTCTGGAAATATGAATCTCAAATCCTCATTGTCTCTGTAAACCTGAACCAGTGCAGCTGCCTTGTATGCAAAGAACCCAAACATTGCTGGGACCAACTGCAGAGAAACAGGACAAACCGTGGCCCATTAAATAACAGTTCAGTAGAACAAAGATGAAAAATATATTCTTCTTTTGAATCGAAGAAATATTACAACAAATCTGCGAATATTTTTTCCTAATGTACAACTTTTACTGGAAATGCCAGCCATGTTCTCTTTATAGCAAAAACAAAAGGGTTCCTTAAGAAAAAACTTTTATGGGGAAAATCCATTCCAATTTCCTGCTAATGAAGACTACTTCAAGCTAACTAACATAGATGGACTCTACATTGGAAGTTAGCTCAAGTTTTATTGAAACTTTTCCTGCAAAAAACCCTATATAAAGAACCTAAAATTGTGGGTGTGCTTAAAAAGTTGAGATCACATACGTTGACATTTAAAAACTGGTCTATGTGCCTTGAAAACCTGAAATTCTCTGCAAAATCTTAAAATTCATTTTTCATTTTAATGCAATGGGTAAGTAATTGGGAATAACTACCTGAAAATCAAAGGGATCATTCAAGAACTGGTGTGACAGAGCCCACAATCCATAAATTGCAGCAGGAATCACAAGCCTAGGGGATGAAAGTGCAAAGGCACTCCCTTTCACTGTTCTTTCCAACGAATTTTTGAGGTCATCACTTCGGAACCCAATCCTGATTATAAAATAACATTAACCCATATTAAAAAGGTTGATGCATGCGTTGTGTGTGTTAGTGTCTGTGTGTATAAATTCCACTTTGGAACCCAATCCTGATTATAATAGCCCAGAGTTAAAAAGCTCATGCCTAGAGTGAAGGGGAAAGAGAGAGAGCGAGAGAGAGAGAGAGAGGTGGGGGAGGGTGAGGTGTAAGAAGTACAAATTACAGGATACAGACAAAATATAAACACAAATATGAAGGGAATGATGCGATAGATCTCTATGCACAAACGTGTATGTGTGTGTGTGTGTGCGTGTGTGTGTGTGTGTGTGTGAAAGAGAGAGAGAGAGGCCACACACATGCACACAGAAGAAAACCTATGAAAGTTGAAAGCTTACTTCTTGGATTTCTCTTGCATAAAAACCTGTGGCACCATGGCTCTTGATATGTTGTCTGAGTGATGATAAAGTAGCTGAAGATATAAACAGCTGCAGTACAATGAAATAAGAAAACAAATCTCAGATTCCAAGTAAACCTAAATAACCATAGTTTTTTTAAAGCAGCTAAAACAATGGAGATTTCTTGACTCATGAGAGAGATGCCAGAACCAACCTGAAGAGTACTCCTGTTGCATAACTTAAAGCAGCCTGTTCCACACAATTAGAAGGGAAGAATAATTTGGGTGCATGAATTTTCAAATAATTCACTAGATAATTAGACATTTGGGCATTCCAAAAATACTTCTTAACAGTATCAAAGCCATTTGATTCATGGAAAAACAAAATTTGTTCTCCCCAATTCTAGATAAAGAACACCTGAAGAGATAAAGTTATCAAGCAATAGCCACTGCAAGCTGCTCCAATCGTCGTTGTTAAAAGCAACATTTCCCTCTTCACCTGGCAAAAAATGGAGGCGTCAGAAGGCAACATGCACATTTTCTCCATTATGGCGGTGAGTGTTCTTATCATTACAAGAAGCGGAATATTTTCCCCATGCACATCTTCTCCAATATATAAAATTGAACAAAAACACACACACACACACATAAGAACGCATTTAATTTAGACAAAATTATTTAATTCAAATGATCAGTGAATAAATGAACCTTCCTGTTAGTAGTGATTCAATATCAAAGTAATCCAGAGGTACCAATCAAACACTGAATTTATACAAAACTTGGTCTTTGGAAAAGACTCATACTGCATCATATTGGAGAAGATTTAGATTCTTCCTTCTTTCTCTGTCATTCTGCCACTCCTGTAATCAATATGTAGGAAAATACACAGTAAATATAGTGTAAATAGCTAGAGCTGCCAATTTTGTAAGATAGTGATCCCTATAGAGAAATTCGAATCAGAAGAGACCATTTCAACAGCATAATGTCAAGAATATGTGCAGCATCAAACAAAAAAGAGAAAAAAAATCAAAACCAAAAAAATCACGAAGTACCGGCATAGTCACATTATTTTAGCTTTTAAATATTAAAACAAAAATTTAATTGCTAACCACATTCAACATTGGGATTTCATGTGCCTAGCATATATTTCTACTTCTCTGTTTAGAAAAGTGGGAGAATCAATAAACCACCTCTATTTTTTTCAAAAAATTAACCAAATTTTCATCTAAGCTGCTTTATTGCAAATGTCCCTTACCAGTTACATAACTTTTCCTAGACAGATTCGAAAAATTCTTCGTGGGAACTTCTGCAGAAATATCAAATCTTTTGTTGCATTTATCTTCTTATTGGGACTAAATTTACATCCACTTGTGAATGGTTGGAGAGGAGATTGGTCTATGAATGAGACACTTACCTTTGCAACTGACTTTCTATTCATGGGAACGGAGTCTCCACCTAAAATCCAGTCTTGTGTTTTGGTCAATTTCAAAAACCCTCCGGCATTTTCATCTTCTGCAACCTGATCAAATATCGAAGTCGAGATGGATAAATTACCACTACAAATCAAGAAACTATGCCATAAATTGCCCAAAATTAAAAGAAAGTGCTGGTCTTCTAGAACAGCAACGAATTCACCCCTTTCTTAAGGATTTGAGAGAAGTGGCTGCTTATTTCTTAAAAGAACCAGGACAACCATTTATTCTCTTATTTGACTAAAAGACTAGTATAACTAACAAAACCAGGGCAACACTTAGAATAACACCAATTTCTTGAGACAATGGCCCTACTGCTTGCAAAGTAACAAAGTTTTCAAAGGCAAGGTACACAGTTTTATGAGTATTCTTATCAAAAGAGTATTTTAGGCATCTCTTAAAAGAGTTGACCTTTCTATCATTCCATGTTAGACTCTAGAAATGCCATATTCATTGAAGCTTAAACTCTGCCAAATTCCTCGATCTAGACTCTGCAAAAAGCATTTGAACAACTTGTAGCAAAAGCAATTTCATCATTCTCGAGAATAAACAAATGATACGCCGATATGAAAAAAGGTTATGAACTTACAATATCTATATGTATGTCATTTTTTAATGTTGACTTCAAAATTCTCAAAAGGCCAAAGTACAATAGCCTGGAAAAACTACTACAAGTTGGCCAACACATACCTCCTCAATAGGCTGTAGATTTTCAACTTTCACATCCTCCTCAACCGATTTGAAATAATCCCCTTTCCAGAGAACATCAGAAACCTTTGATATAAAATCTCCATTTAATTGTCTATCTTGAAGAAAGAATTCCACTAGATCTCCAGTTGCAAGCTCTCTTTCTGGGAAAACAAATAAATGAAAAAGATCACATGAATCATAGGGAATGGTGAAAATTTTGATTAGAAAATTGAGACCATTACAGTCTCTTGAAGATTTGTAAAAGATTTTCCATTACTACATGTAAGAAAACTTAATTTGATTAGCCCCAAGAAGCCTAGATTTTACAAGCCAACTTCTACTTCGCACAAAATGTACATCAATACAAGTATTACATACTGAAAAGAATATTTGCTCACAAGTTTTGTCCACAGGTGTTTGAATCAGATGCCTAAGGGTCTAGTACTTTCGCCAAAAAATCTAGTGGGCAAGACACATTCATATGATTATTATTTTATATAAAATAATAGATTTTTAAAGTATAATAAATAATTCCTATTTACTACCAAAAAACAAAATTCAGATTTCTTACACTTAGATGTGATTGGTGCAACAGTGAACCACACAAACTTGGCACAAGGCATCTCAGGTTCAAACCTCACCCTCTTGCTCTCTAAAGTATCCTTGTGTCTGAAAGTGTCAACACACCATACTTCAACAAGAATGCAGGGTATTGGTTATTGTCATTTAAACAAGTTCCTCTACACCCACTGTACTAGTAGTCATCCATGTTTTCTGATTTCTAAATATTGAAGTATATTTCCTCAAAAAAAAAATAATCTTAAGAGCTATTAGTAATATATCAAGAGATACTCTTAAGTTGTGAGCTATATTAATTCATTTCATGAACCTAATGCGATAGACATCAAAACAGTACTGCTCCTCCTTTTTCGTAATTACTACACTCCAATAGTATAATGCAGATCCACATTCATATATTTCAATTATAGAAAACACTAGTGGTAAAGTATATTGTATTGTCAACTATAGAAAATACTGCTATGGGAAAGCATTTTACAAGACCGTTATTTTTGGAACAACAAGGTCACAATCACTACTAGCTAGCTGCCGGACGTAAAATCAAGCAACTAAGGGTGTGTGCTACTGGAAGTAACATGCAAGGTAAAAAAACTAGGTTTGAGCTTGAGACTCGGTCCCTGTCCAAGTAGAGTAACTAGGAAGTGGAGTTGCCTGAGTAGAATATGAGCCCGAAAGAACTCAAAGTGGCATAAAAAATTACCTAAAAAATGTTGAAAATTAAAAAATAGTAAAAAGCTAAACAAGAAATAAACAACATTAAACAAAAAACAAAAAACAAAAACAAACATATGAAGGAATATGGAAAAAAAATGATTTACAGCTTGAAAAATTCAGAAAAATCCAAAAAATAAAGATTAGATAAATAAAGCATATGATAAAAAAATTCACATACCAATAATAAATAGCATATAGAAACATATTTTTGCATCATTAATTAGTGATTTAGTAAAAAAATGTTAAATTGTTAGGACATTTTTAATAACCCAAAATTTCCTAAAGAGATTGCTGAACATGGTGTTGAGGCAACTTACTCGGCCGAGTCCAAGTCCATTTGGCTGAGTTCTGACACTAGTCAAATGTGAAACCAAATTTTGAGCACGGTCGATGGCACATCCCCAACTATCCTATTTGACATCTAACACCTATTAGAATTTTTTTAGGAAAATTTCAATCCATATTTGCATTTTTATAGGATTGGGGAGCATTTTGGGTTATCTTGGTTAAGGTATTTGTGCATTGAGGGCAAAATGGATATTTTCATAATATAAGGGCATTTCTAGTAGTTGGAAAAGGGACCATTCTAGTTATCTTGAGAAAGATGTGGGATATTAGTGTTGGGTTTATGTGGCCTTTAAAGGCCTTATGAGAGGTTGTATGAGCATTGTATATAGTGAAACATAAACTCAGTGGGAGTGTGGTCCTCTCGTAAAACATACTAGGCAAATGCAATTTGCCGATACTCGGACTAGGCTCAACGTGCTAGGCCAGCCGAGTTGGAAAAACCCAAGGTACCTAGGCATAGAGATATAACCGATGAGGGTTTAGTGGGTTAGCCCTTGATGAGGTCGGAGTATGCCAGGATGAAAGCTGAGGGACTGTGTGACCCTTATGTGTGATGAATAGTCTATAGAGACAGGACTAAAATCTCATCATTGTATCATCACACGACATGTACATAGATAGCCGTATTGAAATAGTAATCTACCATTGAGGGTGAAGTGTGTACATATGCAAGAGATTATCCCTATGTACCATAGAGTCATGGTTGCATCACGGTCTATCGAATCATGGTTTGTCTCTAGGGGAGAACCTAAAATCCATATACTAGGATTACGTCTCCTAGCCAATTGATTGACTTTGGCGGTCCAATCATGAGCCCCTACAGTGGACTGTAAGTCATGAGAACTGTTGGGTCAGTTTGAGAAAGCTATTGTGGATCGTGGTCTACAGTTGAAGGTGGAGTGCTCATGCGCCTTGATTAAATCCTAGACCTATTTGAATCCGATTCTCATCAAAATTAATTTAATTTAATTAATTTTATGTTATTTGATTTTTATAATGTTTATTTGAATTTTTATGAATCTTCTGATATTTTAATTTTGTAATTTGGATTATAAATCAAGAGAAATTCATTTTCTAAAGTCTTAAATAAATTAAGAAGATTTAAATTCTAAAAATTCAAATTTTATTATTTCTAAAAAAATGTGGGACCTACCATTATACATGGGGGCCCATTTAATAACTTTGTTGGATTGGGTGGGGCCCATGGGAGGCCACAATGGGTGGCACACCCCACCCATGTAGAGTTGCCCACTCGCTAAAATATTGTGAGACGCATCTCATGCTAGTTGGCTTTCCTTTTGTGGAGAGAAGCCTACTTGCAATAAAGAAATGATTGAAAGTCAAGAAGGTTTGATTGAAAAATAAGGAATGCCTATTTAATATTAGAAAAAGTAAGAAATATTTTCCTTATTGAACTTATTTAATGGGAATAGGTTTATGAAGGGGAGGATAAGGTTCTAGCACCTTCCTTAGTATCTTGATGGTGGACCCAAAGAATGAATGGCTCCATCACTCATCCCACAAGTCTCCTTAGATTGATTGTCAAGATTTGCACCTACGATTTATGGCAAACCCTAATGCATGAAAAATCTATAAAAAAGATCATTCATCTCCCATAATCTCTACATCTCTTATCTATCTTCTCTCTCTAAGATTAAGATCTCTCTAAGTCTCTCTCTAAGGGGCACGCCCCACCTAGCCTACCTCTCTCTATCTGAAACCCTAGCTAGCCCAAGGGGCCACGCCCCAACCTAACCCTCTATCTCTCTTTATATTGGGTGGCACGCCTAGACTAGGTTAATCTCTCTCGTGTGGGTTCTAAAGGAGCTAGATTGGCTTGTGATTATTTTGGTAGCAAGGGAGCATCCCATAGCTAATAACTTTCTCCCTTCTCTCTTTGCTTTCTATCTCTCATGGGCATCAAGCCAAAGGGCTTGAATTAGTCTAAAGCATTGAGCTTTAGGTTGTTCTAGATCGAGATCTATGGACAATGATTGGGTTTTGCTATAAGAAGGAGAAATCAAGAGACCGATTAGAGATCCTAAGCACCATCAGAAGGAGGAGACTCAGCGTGGAGTGTAAGAAGCCCGATTGAGATAATCTTCGGCACCCTCTTTTGTTTCTTGCCTAATTATTTATTATATCTTTTATTCCCAATGATAGGTTGTGTCTTTTCTTTGCTATTGAAAAAAAGGTTTTGGAATAGCTTCAAGTTCTTGAGATCCTATTATATTTTTTTCTTTTCTTTTATTTGAAGTTATTATATTGTAAAATGACTACTTGTTAGTGATCTGGGTCCTGAAGAAAAGAAAAAGAATTGCAAAAAAAAGAAAAGATTATTATATACTCTGGCTAGATCACACAAGTCCTTTCAATTTGTCCCTTGATTGAAGAGGAATCCATGGTTCTAAACTTCTAGTTAGGGAGATCAATGGATCAGATAGGAAAGGGTCAACCCTGGTCCAAACCCAACCTGACTAGGTCCTTGGACCAGACCCAACCAAGACCTAGGTCAAATCCAAGTCTATGACCTGGATTCGAGTCGATCCAGGGGTAGTCTAGATTAAGAATATATATATATATTATTGTATATAAAGAACTTTATCAATTACCCATGAGAGATGCACAATTTATCTTCTTAAACATTTGCAACGATTCCAACTCATAATCATGTGTCTTTTGATGGGCATTTTGAAATTAAATCAAACTACAAGAGCAAGATGTTAAATAGTTTACCTCTCATGAGTATTTTCATAAATCTCCTTTGTATATATTTTATAATATATAAATAAATTAAGGGAAAGTCTCCTGTCCCATTCACATCAATACTTTAAATTGAACTAGGCCATATCCAACGGCCAAAAAAATAATTTTGTTTTGTATTTTAAAGCTAGTTTACCAGAAATTTGGAATATATTAATTTTATAGCGTGCAACAAATAAGAATAATACAAAATTGTATAAAAATATTTAACCAACATACCCCTAAAATATTAAATAGGTATTTTGATCTACCTATTTTGTTTAAAATAATTTTTTATTTTTATTTCTTGTGCTTATAAATCTACTCCCCAAATTCCAAGAAATTTAATTTTTAATAAAGCATAAAAATAAAGAAAAACAAATTACTTTATAGCCCTTGGATAAGGCTAGCTTTAATCCGAACTTATGAGGGTAAGCCTCCATGTTCTCTAGAGTCTAGACCTAGCGCTGCAACAGGCCGGCCATTCGTGGCCCTAGCCCAGCCCTAGTCCTGGCCGAGGAGGCCTTGGCTTAGGCCTGATCCAGTAAAATAAAAATAAAAAATAAAAGGAAAAAACAAAGAACAAGAGGGCCAGGCCAGGCCAAACCGGCCAAACAGGCCCAAGCCTGGCCCTACCCACAAACATTGATTTGTGGCCCAGGCCTAGTTTTGTAGGGCCAGTCCGGGCCGGCCCATTGCCACTCCTATGTGGACCATAGTTAGCAAGGCGGGGAATATCAATATATTGGCTCACCATAAAATCGGAGATAAATCGATTTTGTTTTAAAAAGTCGGATGAAAAATCGGGTCAAAAATATATATTGGCAAAAATTCTTTATGTAAAAATATCGCAAATATATGGGACTAGGCTAAAAAATTCGGAGTGAAGAAAAAAGATACATTTAAAAATTTTGACATTTTAAATTTCTAAAAAATAAGGCTATTTAATGAAAGCATTGAAAGTAAATGTGTTTAATTTGCATTATACACAATTAAAATAAAGTTAAGGAGAAATAAATAAAATAAAATAGTAAAGTTGATGATAAATAGTAAAGTTGATGAGTTGATGATAAAAAACGCACCATTTTATGCTAACTATGCTAACACCATAGTCATTAAACTAACTATGCTAACACCATAATCATTTTTAGAAGGTATACGGTGTATATATCATCAATTTTACTTTTTTATTTTTCTTATTTCTACTTAACTTTATTTTAATTGTGTATAATGCAAATTAAACACATATTTACCTTCAATACTTTCATTAAATGGCCTACCATGCCATTTTTTATTTTTTAGAATTTTAAATTTTCAAATTTTTTAAACTTATCCATTTTTTTCACTCCAATTTTTTCATCCTACTTTTTAAAATAAAAATGATTTATTTTTTATTTTATGGTGAGTTGATATATTGATATTCCCCGACTTGCTGACTATGGTCTGACCTGACCTGCTATGGGATGGACGCATCCCATGGTAGGTCAGTAGAGCTGTTGTGGGCATTTCCATAATTTGACAAATTCCACTGATTATTAACTCGAAGGTTCAAAAAATTACCAGAAAAGGAAACAACAATTTCAGAGAAGAAGGTTTACCAGAAAGAGGGCTTTTGGCGACCGAGCATCTGCGGAATTTCCTGAAATGAGTAACGCCATTACGCGCAAGTGGTAAAGGATTTTGAGTAAAATGCAGTAATTCAGATGAAAAAACGTTGAAAATCCCCAATCCGAGGCTCTCCATAGTTCTTCCTTTCTCTCTCGAGAGAGAATGGATGAGTGCGGATAGTACTCTGTATTCCTCTTTATAAAAGAGGAATTCTCTACAATCCTGCTTTCTCTCTCTACACGAACCTCTTTTACCCAGGGAACTCCTCCACAATCTTCATTTCTCTCTCTACAGAGAAATTGAGACGTAGAAAGAGAGGGCGGTCACGCTCTTCACTCTGGAGATGGATGGAGAGAGAGAGAGTGGGAGACGCGCATAATATCGTTAAAAACCTGCAACAATATCCACTCCTAAATGCTTCACAAAGAATAAAATATACATATTCCCTGTTTTATCCACAAATAACAAAAGCAGCCTCTTCTATCTAAAGAAAGACAGTGTTTGGTGAGTCTTTTGTGCGGTCTCCTTACAAAGATGTATTCTTGGTCCAAGATTTTAGGGTTCCATACGTTTTCGCAAAATCGAATCGGTTGGTCCAAGATTTTAGGGTTCCATACGTTTTCGCAAAATCGAATCGGAACGGTTAACTCGACATGGTCCAGTTTAATTAAGTTCTAGACGATAAAAAAAAATATTAAAAAAATAAAATAAATAAAAATAAATACAACAAAAAAGTACTAAAATATGAAAAATATATAAAAAATTATTAAAACAAAACACATTCAAATGAATTGAAAATTAATGAAAAAATTAGATTTTAACTCATTTTATATTTTTTATGGCTATTTTTAAAAAAATTTAAAAAAAAATATAAAAATGAGTATAAATGACCAAAACAATTTTTTAATCTTTACCATAATATAAAGAATATTTAAAAATACATTACAAATCAAATTATTTATTTTTTAGAGTACAAACATATATATATATATATATATATATTAAATACCATATTTTGTAACATATTTTTTTACCGATAATTTTCAAGATTTTCAAGTTTTCATAAATCGATCGATCTACACTGTTTTTTAAGCTTTAAACTCTATAAATAAAATGAAAATAAAATTTAAAGCTATTACAGAAAATCTCAATATTGAAATCACATTTCTCGATACTATTTAAAAGTAGGCTCTAATTTGATTGTTTAGTGCTTAAGCTCTATACAAATTGTACCTATATATATATATATATATATATATATATATATATATATATATATATATATATATATATATATATATATATATATATGTATTATTTTTATTTTTGGGTTGGATCCATCTTCTGGTTAAATCTGGTCAAAGTCTGAAGCCAATAACTTTGAATCTAAGTCCCATAATTTTTTTTGATTATGCGTCCAGTTGGACAATGACCTAACCCAAACTGTTGTCACCTCTACAAAGTCGGAAGTAATAAAAAAACAGTTCGAGAATTTATGACGTGATTGAATGTACGACCACCAAATTTTTAAACCCAAAAATTTCCCTGTATACCATGTATGCTCATAACATAAATATGATTCCGCCAACTCATTGACACCTAAGAAATGTTAATAGAAAATTATTGAGTCAACATCCAAAGCATAAGCATCAACGTTAAATTTAAGCATAATATATACTCAATTACCCCACTACCCTCACAATAATTAGGTACCATGGTCCACATAAGTTTCTTTAAGAGGGTGTTTGGGTGGTCTAGGTTGGGGTCGACCCGATTAGGGTGCAGGTCCATGTTGTAGATCCGTCCGGGGCAATCGAACTTGGGTCTAGATCATTTTTGAAAAACTGGAAGTAGGTTTTCGATTGTCCACTCGCTATACCGATTAATCGAATTGATGAGATTGATCGAACCAATGAAAATTCGTTAGGCAAGAATAATAAAAATAAGATAAGAGAGATTGTGTAGGGGTCTTAAGGGACCCCCTACTCACATAATCTTATCCAGATTAGCAATTAGTTATGTATATCGCGGGTGACAATGGTCTTTCTTTTAGACCTAGGAGGTCGGATCTAGGTTCAGCATACATACAAATATAGGTATGGTAGCATCCATGTCATATTACGGGTGGCAACAAGTCGTGTTGCATCTAGATCCGTGTCTGGCTAGACCCATTCAAATCCAACCAAAAATCAAAATATCTATATATTTAATTATATTTCACAAATTGAGACCTGAAAATATAATGTGGGACCTTGGCTTAGATCCAGACCTGAACCCACCCTAGGTCCAATTTTTGGACCCGTACCTGGTCATAGGGGAGGTCCAGCCGTCGGGTCCTGAGTCGGTACTCGGTCCCGGTCCCGGTCCCGGTCCAATGGCCCATATATTTCACAGTATTAGGAGTTCTGGATAGGGTTGACATTGATATTTTGGCAAAACGTAAGGGTCTTTTATGTTATCTCTCAAAAATCAAGATCCCTTTGTCTCGTGGCTCCCGTCGTCTAAGAATCACTGGTGCTGAACGGAAATGAAAAATTCACAAGAAAGAGAGGATATAAGGAGGATCAGGGTTTTGGGGTCACATTTGGGTGCCATTTCAATGGCTTCTTCTGAGATAGAAGCAGCTCTAGCTGCAACTCCCGATGATGCTCCGACTATGTAAGTATTGAGATACTCATTTTTTCTCTAATTTTTTGATTTTTTTTGTGCATATTTTCATGTGACAATCTCTCCCGCAAGCTTCAATCGACTGTGATCTTCCCTTTTTTCTGACACTTTTCGTTATTTTTTTGCCTTTGATTATTTGTTCGAACCATTTATCCTAGTTTATCATTTTATCTATCGCCAATTATGTCCCTGAACCCATTTTTCCTCATCTTTTTTCCTTGTAAATTTATGGAATTTTATCTCATGTTATATCACCATTTGACCCCCCATCTCTCATTTCTTTATTTATTTTCCTGTTTACTGTTTCCTATGTGCCCTCGTTATCACCATTTATTTTCCTGTTTACTGTTTCCTACGTGGCCTCTTTATCTCCCACAAATTTCCCATGTATGGTAGTTACTGGCTTTCCTTCTTTTTTTCTGCTCCAGAGTTTGGATATTCATTTTTCAGCAATGATCCCAAGGAATCACAGTAAACACTATTTGAAAACCCTGATATGAAAGATTGAATGAAAAGAACTAGTGAATCATTTGATAAAGTTCTGGTTAGTATAGCCTAGCAAAATAGTTTAGAGAGGAAGGGATTTCTAGTTTGATAATACACAATGCAAATCAAAAAGTGGACTGCATTATACGGTTGCTAAAATGGAAGCAGCAGTAATAAAACTGTAGAAATATTTCTTTGTAAATTCCCAGCCCCCCACCCAAAATAAATAAAAATAAAAGATGATTGTTGATAAATAAATATGTGGAAATATTAATATCAGCAGTGGTTGTTGTGGTAGCATGAACAGACTAGCTGTGAACTAACACTACAAGTAGTGTCAGCATTAGCAGTGGCAGTAGCAGTGGCAATGGCAGTAGCAATAGCAATAGCAGTAGCGACAACATTAGGAGTAGAAACAGCCTGCAGTAGCAACAACATTCGGAGTAGAAGCAGCCTCTTGATTGTAGTAGCAGTAATACGGGTAGGCTACTAGTCTTAATAATCAGTTTTTCAAAAGTTGGATTGGGAGGCTGAATCTGTCACTTGCTGGTCCTGAGTTGACTTGGTGAACCAACCGATTCAGATTGGTTTGACCGTACTGAGCTCACAATTTGAGAAAAATTCGAGAAAAATTCTAAAAAATTCTAAAATTATAATAGGTGGATTTGTTGAAAGAATTGAAAATTTATTACAAGCATGTGTGAATACCGAGTCTGGTTCCTTTTTGAGTGCCACAAAATCATTTCCTAGTGTAAACTGCATTAGATCTCACTATTGACATCTATAGGATTGACTAAATATCAATATTATGTTTAAATGAGTCGAAACATACAATCTAATACCAAAAGGAATGACGTGATAGCTCATTGATTGAGGAATAAGTCTGGGGGTTTAGGATCCTTGAAATTAATTGACTACACCGGGCCATGGTATCCCCAACATCTAGGTTGAATTCCCCAAGGATGATTCACCCCTCATGCTCGCCCCCACCCTCCTGCTGTTCGAGCTCAGGCTCATGCCCCTTATGTCATCATGTACATTGGGTTGGGATTAGTTGCGTTTGAATCATGATTACCTCCTCCTCCATTATACTCTATAGGTTCCCCATGTACATCTCCTTCAAATTGCTTGAACTATGGTTGGTCCCCCCGTAGTCCTCCATGCTGACTCTCATCATCTCCTTCCCACCGTCTATCGTTTTAAGCACTGGTTGCTCCACTTCCACCAACCACTCCTCAACTAGGTCCTCCATAAATATGTGATTTAGATCAATCAAGTTGTTGTCCTTAACTGCCATCTCCAAGAATTGCTTTCTCAATCTATAATGGACATATACCAGCTTTTGAAGCCTGGGGGAAGTGAACCTCTTACTCCTAGGGGGGTGCCACCACTGGAATGTACTCACCCTATGGTAGAACAAGTTTGATTGACCATCTTGATTTTCTATTCTCTGTAAGTTCTTTGTCTCAATGCCATGAACCCACCATTAAATTGAAAAAAAGGGCAAATAACATACAAGCAATGCCCTAGCTAGTGTCAAAGCGAATTGATCGGAAATGGCGTAGAAGAAAGGAACGATCTACCACCTCCTCATCTAAGCAGGGTCCATCGAGCTCATATGCAGTGGAGGAGTTGACTCTATGCCCTGTTTTCGCAATCGCGCAATGATCGATGCATTTATATGGGCTGTCCGCAAGGATGGTCTACCACACTAGTGTGTAGAGGTAACAAAGTTCAAGAGGGATTCCGAATTATTGTGTGCTTTGTTGGATAGATAGAGTGGTGTAGGAGGTCAGAGAGGAGCATGTGGTTCAGTTTACACGAATAATGTTGAAGCGCGCGTATTTGCAGGTAAGAGGTTGATGAAAAGAGAAAGCATCTAGTGCAGACCCCTTGTGCTTCCCATTGGATTGACTTAATGCTATAGAGAGTTGACAGCGCATGAGTGTTAAGGACATCGTGGAAGCAGGGAGATCAATCACAAAATTCATATACAACTATTCTAGAGTCCTTCACATTATGAAGTACGCATGTGGGAAGGAGCTGGTTAAGCTCGGGATCACATGCTTTACAACTAGTTACTTATCCATGGTGTTGATTTTGAAGTCACAATCCAGGCTGAGGATGATGGTTGCCTCAAATGAGCAGTTTCAAGCGGGCGGGCCTAGGCTATAAAGAAAGTTGAGGTCCTAATTAGTGACATGAGATTTTCAGACAGGTACGAGAACATAGTGGCAGGCAGCTCCTCTTGGGGCTCCTCTATGCAGGGAAACAAAGGCAGAAAAAAATGCCAATTTGCACAGTTGGTCTTGAAAATCATTGATGACATATGGAAGACGCAATTGAAGATTTGAATATCACATTTGATTTACTGAAGATGGCACATGTAATTAGCCTGCATGTTGTATTCTCTAATTGTATGTACTTTTTACGTTATTTCTTTAGCCACACATGTTACTACTCAAAAGTGGTGAAATATTGCCTATCGACGTCCTTAGCCACACATGTTAAGGCTTTTAGGGACGTAAGAATCACCTTTCTTGTGAAGAAATTTTCTTAAGTTAGTGGGCATGTTGAATTCAAACTGTTGAATTGGACCTTGGTCTCTTTCTCAGCTTGCTATGTCTAAGAATGTGCGAGGGCCAGTTGGATTTAACCTTGCAAAGGTGTCACACTCTGAGATTGATCTAGGTTAGCTTCCATGTCCTTCCTTATGCATCATTGCTTGTCCATTAGTTTTGATTTGATACTAGTTCGGGTATTGCTTATACATTATTGAGAAAATTAGGGAATCCCTCCCCTCTCCCCCCCCCCCCCCCCCCCCCCGCAACTGGAATAATTCTCCCTAAAAAAACCCCTGTTGCAAAAGTCTCTCTCATGTATTACCCTCCCAAAGTACATATTAGGTAAAATCGTGACCAAATTGCCCTTGTCTTACACAAGTCAACCAAAATTTCGTATCTCTCTCATTTTTTATCTTTCCCTTTCAAATTTCCATCTCACACTCATTTTTTTCGTTTCTCTCTCTCTCTCTCACTTATTCATTTCTCTCTCTTTCTTTCAGCAGTTTTCTCTCTCAAAACTTTGTATCCTAGAAGTTCTGAAGCATGGTCTTGGAGTTTTGGAGAGCTTTGCAATTGAAGAAATTAGGTTTGTAGGATTGAATTACTAGGTGGGTTTCTTTAGCTGAATTATTTGTTAGATCAGTTTGGAAGTTTCAGAATTTTGCGATTCGAGAAGCTTCCTTTGAGCAGTAGCCCACCATCAACAACCAAAATTCTATTTGTACTGTATGACATATAGATTTTTTTCTTCTTACCACTTTAGTCTAGGAAGATTGAGAGGACTACATCTTTTTTCCCCTAATTTTGAGTTCCTTCGCTTTCCACTTTGAGAGGAGAGCAAAAGAACAGCAAAGGAAAATTGTCTTGTGAGTTTACTGGGCCTATTATTACTGTATTATGGGTTGGCAGCAAGAAATAAGAGAAACCCATATCTGTAATTAGAGTATGGTAGTTGTATTATCAAGGGGAAGCCTGGTGGGAAGAAAAGAAACGTTCAGGATGGAATTCTGGTGAGCTTTATCACTCATAGAGCCTTTTATGATGCTGTGGTAGAAGAGAGTGCAAGGCTTTCCTTGGTCACTCAGGAAATACAGCTTCAGCACTTATAGTCTTCTGTGGTGCCTTGGCAGAAGAGAGAGCAAGGCTTTTCCTCTGTCGCTGCATCAGCTGCCACCACTAGCCTCGCTGTTAGAAATGACTGTAACATGAACGCCATGAATATTTGACATCTCTCTTCTTCTCCATCAACTTCAACCATGGCTCATGGGTTTGGAGCCTTTAGGCCTAATTTTGCTTCAAATATGGAACCCACAGGCCCTCCAAAGCTGAGGCTTCGGCTTGATCAGGGTTGAGGACCAAGCTTATTAGATCTAATGGGAAGCCATCTAAACCCAATCTAAGGGGCATCAAATCATCATCTAAGCTTTATCCCCAATGATTTGGGTTAAGTTTTCATTAATCATGTTCCTCCATTCTTCAAGGGCCATACCTCAGTAAGACCAAAAGTCACCTTATCTTTTCTCACTAATTCTATCCATGTGCCTTCTCTGTGCCCTTTTAGAGCCTTCTATTTGAATCAAATCGTATCTCCTAAACAGAGCTGTATCAGGTCTACATTGCACATGGCCAGCCTACTACTTTCCCTCATCTTATCGCCTATTGAAGTTACATCTAAGTTACCTCAAATATATTTATTTCGAATTTTATCCTACTTATCTTGCCACTCATCTCTCAACATTCTCATCTCAGCTATGCTCATCCTATGGATATGTTGTTTCTTGACTGCCCAACAGTCTATCCCATAAAGCATGGCTGGTCTTACAATCATTCGATATAACTTCCCCTTCAGTCACAATGGTATAATATGATCGCATAAAACTCCGGATGTACAACATCTTCATCAATCTCTCCATTCTCTTGGATTATCAACCTTAGATATCGGAAACAATCTCTCTTAGGTATTTCTTGACGATCACCTACTTCCTCGTTTCTACTTCTATTATTACTATACTTGTATTTCATATATTTTGTCGTAGTCCGGCTAATTTTAAAACCTTTAGATTCAAGAGCATCCCTCCAATGTTCTAACTTTGTGTTGACGTGTCCTTTAGTCTCATCGTTATGTGTCATCCGCAAACAACAAACACCACGGTGCCTTATCTTGTAGGTGCCTGGTTAATTCATTCATAACCAAAGTAAAGAGATATGAGCTCATTGCTGACCTCTAACGTGGGCCCATTATCATTGAGAACTCACTTGTCTGCATACTAGTTAGTGCTCCCTTGTACACGTCTCTCACCATGTCAATATAGCCTCTGGTGACTCCTTTCTTTTCCAACACCCACCAAATTAAATATCTAGGTATCCTTTCGTATACTTTTTCTAAATCAATAAAGACCATGTGGAGGTATTTTCCCTTCACCCGAAACTTCTCGAACAATTACTTAAGTAGGAAAATGGCTTCGATAGTTCTTCCCTGGTATAAAACCCGACTAATTTTATGATACACTTTTTCACGCCTTAGTCTTTGCTCAACAACTCGCTCCCACAACTTCATAGTATGGCTCATAAGTTTAATCTCTCAATAGTTCATACGATTCTGTATGTTTTATTTGTTCTTGTAAATGGCACTACAATACGTTTTCTCTATCATTTTCTTTGTTCTAAACACCTTGTTGAACAGGTAAGCTAGCATATGCCAATCTCCCCCATGCACTTCCAAACCTCTATCGGGATACCATTTGGTCCTAAAGCGTTTTCTATCTTCATCTTTCGCAAAGTTTCTTGCACTTCATGTGTCGTAATCTTGCGAAATATAACTATGACCTCTGCCCTCATTTATGTCGAACGTTCCTCCTAATGTTGTGTCGAAGGGGCATCAAATCTGCAAACATTTTTTCTCTGAGGTGACGAAATCGATCCCCAATTCTTCAAATTCGTTGGAGTTTTACCCTTCTTCACAAGCAGAGAACAAGGCTTGTCCACTTGAGTTACTCCATAAAGTATTGGGAAACATGTTTGGGAGCTCATCACCTTTGGATTTCATGGTGCTCCAATCAGATTGGTTAGAGAGAGGCTTGAACACCGGTGTCAGTCTCTCTGTCTGTATCGACCTCTCCGAGCTTGAAAGATGACAATGGGGAAAAACCCATTGAGGAGGTTTGGCTTCTATCAATAGCACCCCACAATTAGAGCTCTCATGGAGCTCACATGTCGGCCACCACTTTTTTCTCTAGGGGGGAGAGAGAGAGAGAGACGAATAAATGAGAGAGATGGAAATTTGAAAGGGAAAGTTAAAGAGATGTATGAATTTTTGGTTGACTGGTGTCATGCATTTAAGAAGGGCAATTTAGTCACTGTTTTATGAAATATGTAACTTAGGGAAAAAAAAACATATTTTAGGGTAATACATGAGAGAGACTTTTCAACGGGGGGTATTTTGGGGAGATTGTTCTAGCATGGGGGATTCTGTAATTTTCCCTATATTATTTATCCTTTTATTCAGTTCATGGTGGGTTATACAGGGCCCTTCGACAAGGAGCTTACAAGAAATAACAATTAAGGTGATTGGCAAAACTTGTTTTGCTATGAGGTGTGAGAGAAACTAGAGTACATTCCTGTAGTTGTGCACCCCTAAGAGAAACATATTGATTTCCCTCAGGCTAAAGAAGCTAGTATACATCCATTATAACTTAAACTTTAGAAAGTGGCAGTTGGATAGGGTAGTTGAGGACTTTAACACGATTGATCTAGATCACATATTCTTGGAGGATCCAACTGAGTGGTTGGTGGAAGTTGAGCAGCCTATGCTTGGCAAGAGGGCATCTCTTGAAATGATAGGTGAGGAGGAAGGAAAAGATGAGATCTAGAGGAGGATGATGAGGGGGGCATCCAGAGGAGAGCCCACAACTTGATCAATTGGAAAGCGATGTACATCGGGCACCTGTAGGGGATGATGGGGGAGGGAATGGTGGTGATGATAATTTTGAGGCCACGAATGCCAAGCTGATTACATGCTACTGATATAGGGTGCGTGAACCCAATCCCATCATTAGGAGGGTGTGTGAGCAAGAGGGGCAAACCAACCTTTTGGTACTTCAGTCTTGGTGGAAGGGATGTTGTGACCGTGTAAAGTTAGCCTGATCCCCAAGACACCAAACCCGTATATTTGTTAACGACATGATGGTCGAGACTAATGTTGAAAGAATGGATTTGGCCGCCTAGGTGGCTGAGCGGGTGCCTAGGCTGTTGCCTATTTCTATGGGCAGGCCCGTCTAGGAAGTTGGGGGTTCTAGGCCCTAAGGATGGTATTTGAGGGGTTGCACTGGAAATCAAACTCCACAAATTGATCTTAAAATCCACTTTTTTCAAAAGTACAAATAGAAGATGTTATCTGAGTCCCTAATACATCATACATATATCAGTTTCAAATTTGAAATTGAATTATTTTTTGAACAGAATCTAAAACTATAAAGATTAAAAGATGCCCATGTCCCAAAATCAACATTGTAAATTATCAATTCAACATTTCCAATAAACAAAAAGTCACAAATCATAAGTTGCAAGTCTTACATAACCAGTAAAACTCATCAGTCAAGTCCATAGTCTAACAATACATCAAATATGATAAACTCATATTAGCAATTAAGTTCCCTCATCACTAGCAGCAATATCTGGGCTGATCTGACGATCACGACTTTATTTTGTATATGAATTTTAATATTTTTTCTACAAATCCAAATCAAGTAAAATTTGGAATGTCTATTTTCTCATAAAGGCACACCTAATAAAATACTAAAAAAATAATTCGTGGAATATAAATTGACCAAAATACCCCAAAAATTTTCAGGGGCAATTTTGGTCAATTTATTTATTTTTCTAGTTATGTTTTTAAATATTTTTATTAGATTTTCCAATTTTTCAAAAGTGGACGCTCTAAATTTCAAGTGATTTGGATTTTAGAAAAAAAAATTAGAATTCAAATGCGAAATGCAATCGTACTTAGGTTGGTATTCAATCTAGGCTGTTGGTGTTTGCTGTAGCTGTCAGCTAGTGGACTGGTCTCAGCTACTCCCTATATATATATATATATATATATATATATATATATATATATATATATTCATGTGCCCAGCTAGTTAGGTGTATGTGCCTGCAGAGTGGTTCAACATTATGATGTTTTGCTGTTCAGATTTGACAAAATATTGAAGAAGGAGATACCAAGTACAGCGGTTTACGAGGATGACAAGGTATTGTCTATTTTCTTTGGTTTGTAGTTTTCTTAACAAAAGATGGTCTCTAGACTTTGTAGGACTTTTGGCATCATTCTAATGCATAAAAATATACTGGTGACTGTCTACTTTGGCTTAGGAATATGAAATTTGGGAAGAGTATTGATCCTTCTCAAACAAATAGTGCCATCATGTGGAATCATAAGCTCTTGTTGTTTTTGCTGCATGTCAGTTCGATTTAAGCTATTGAAATCATCAAAGGTTTAGGGCTGAAAGTAGGTCATTTTAATAGAAGACGAGTTGGCTTGGTGCACTGTTTTCTTGGAATAATTGCATAGTTATCCCATTATTATTATTTTTATTGAGAACACAAATGACACACAAATCCATTAGATTAGTTTGTGAGGGAGATTATTTAATTTCCTTAAGATTAGAATTTGAATATTCTTTGACATCAATGCAGGCAACTCAGTGATTTATTTGTCAGTATCAAAAAAAAAAAAACTCAGTGATGTATTTGAGTTTTAACCTGGTAACCTTGAACCATTATCCATAATGAACTTATCATAAGAGGGCTATTATTAATGTACAAATCTAAAGAAGTGTGTTCTGGAACATAGTGAAGCCACTCGATGATGCTTTTTGTTATGTGAACTATAGAGGAATCTACAAGTGCAATCGCAGAGAGACAGAGATTTGGACCTTATTTCTTGATGATGGGATATGTTTGGCAGGTTTATGCATTTAGGGACGTTTCCCCACAGGCTCCGACACATATTTTGATCATCCCTAAAGTGAAGGACGGATTGCTTGGCCTTTCGAAGGTTCCTCTCTTTCTTTCATATGAAAAACTGAACCAGCTACTTCTACTTACCTGCTCAGATGCTAATGGCATCCCTTATGTCCAGTTCATCCATTTTGCTTTATCAACTGAAATGAAGAGTATGATGTTTATTGTTTAATGTTATATTTTATTCCTCTTGCAGGCAGAAGTGAGGCACATTGAAATTCTCGGACACCTCTTGTACACCGCCAAAGTCATTGCTAAACAAGAAGGACTTGACGATGGCTTCAGGATAGTCATCAATGATGGGCCAGCTGGATGTATCTCTCTCTCCTTTTCTCGCTATATTTATAAATACTGGCTTAACACACAAGTTCTCTCTCTATACATATATATACCTCATGTATATAAATATATAATTCAACTTTTATGTGTGCCACTACTGGCTTAACTCTCTCTCTCTCTGTTATGACCATTTTGTGATTTTCAAACTATTTTTGCAGGTCAATCTGTGTATCATTTGCACATTCATCTTCTTGGGGGAAGGCAGATGAACTGGCCACCAGGTTAATGTGGACTTTTGAGTAGAATTTTCTTTTCGTGGACATTAAAGTTTGTCTTTGATGCATGCTTACGTGCGAAACTAGCAATTTTATATTCGAGCATAAGGTAGTCAATATATACCGATAAGCAAGAAACAGACATTAGTTTATGAGTTTTGAGTATAATTGGCTTAATGGGTTGATCTAACCATACACGTCTTTGCTTACTTTGAAGGAAATTTTAGTATTAAGTATTAAGTATTCTATTCGTGTTCTGAAGCTTCCTGCAATGCTTTAACCTTACATGAACCATCAGATGTCAACCATGGATGCCCGCTGTTTGTCAAATTTTTGACAGACTTGAGGATTTGTCAAATTTTTGACAGACATTGAATATAAGAAAATGCATCCCCGCCACCCCTGTTAGCATTAGGATGGCTGGGGTGGTGTTGAAGGACTATAGGAGACTTCAGCAGGGTCATTGTTTATGAACCCTAAAGAGTAAATATATTGGTTTAGGGTTCTTAACTCTCTCTCTCTCTCTCTCTCTCTCTCTCTCTCTCTCTCTCATAATGCAGCTCTCCCATTGTGTTTATATATGGGAAGGTTGGCTGTTGAACAAGGGAAGAATAATGGTTACTTCATAATGCAACTTTATGGGAATAGATTCTTCTGTCTCAGTTTAGGAAATAAGGGACTAATTTATTTGCTATTTATGATATCATAAAAGGCTTTTTGGTTATTTTCCACATTTATAGGGGGAACCGTTTGTAGGAGTAACCTATTGGAATTAAAGAATTCGAAATATTGCAAATTCGAAATCAAACAAGGTTTACTGTAACCTGAATTTTGAAATTTTGGATATCAAACGCACACCCTAGGGTGCGTTTACTTGAAGCTGGAAATAAGTTAGAAGTTCTGAAATTAGAATGTCTAATTTCGGATGCCTGGTAATAAAAAATATTGTGTTTGATAACCTGTTTGGCATTTGGGGTTTTCTGTATCATGTATTTGATCGGATCCCTTCTAAAACCTCGAAGTTTTGGAAATTAGTCATTTTTAGTTTGTTCATTAAAAGTATCATCGGATACCTTCTACAATCTCGAAGTTTTGGAAATTAGTCATTTTTAATTTGTTCATTAAAAATTTAAAAGTATCATTAGATCCCTTCTAAAACCTGGAAGTTTTGGAAATTAGTCATTTTTAATTTGTTCATCAAAAGTATCATAACTGAAACAGTGATAATCGGTCCCTTATTGTATGACCAGGCAAATAGAAGCGAGTGTGGTTGTAACCATAAACAATCAAATTAAAATTAAGGTGCACCTCCAAATTTTATTAATAAAATTTTAAACTCTAAAAATGGTTCAAATCAAGTAGATCTAGAAACACATGAAAATCTTGAAAATGAACGGTCCAGATAATGTATTACAAAATACACTATTTTTAGACTGGAAATCTTTTATGGGTGCGGTTTGTATAGAGCCTAGGCTCTAAAGAATCAAATTAAAGCCTATCTTTAAATAATGTCGAGAAATACGGTTTTAATATTGAAAATCTTTGTAATAGCTTTAAAATATATTTTCATCTTTATTTAGCTTCAAAAATAGTGTACATCGACATATCTATAAAAGCTTGAAAATCTTGAAAATTGACGGTGCAAATGCGTTATAAAAACTACTATTTTCAAAACTTGAAATCTATTTTTTTTTCATGTTCATGCATCTTGATGTTGAAATGATCAATTTGAAGATATTTGGGCATCAAAACAACATCTTTCTAATAAAAGTTTTGAGGTAAGCTCAAGTTTGATTGTTTAGAGCCTCAGTTCTATATAAACTTTTTCCATTATACATATATATACACATTTTGATGTCTAGATGATCAATTAAAGGGGGTTTATAACATAAAAACACCATTTAGTAATGGTTTTTGTAGGTGTACCTTAATTCTACCTTTTAAGGTTGCAATTTTATATAAATTTTTTCTAGAGGCTGCCGGAATGAGGCAGAGGGAGACTGCTGAGAACGAGAAGAGAAAGAATGGCTGTACTTGCTTGAGGAGAGAGAGAACTGAGAGCACTGTTTCAAGACTCGACCGTGTTTAAAGACTCGACCGAGTCCATTCTGAGGAAGTTGCCATTGGCTTCGCTGAGCCAAGTTCCAAAGGACAACTCGGCCCTGTTAAAATACGTTAAAAAGCCATTAATTTTGTGAAAATATCATTTATTATTTAGGAAGAAATTTTCGTGTGAATATATGGTTTTATAATTTTTGGGAAGTTTCATTATTGCGTGTTCTTGTTTTGTTTGTTCTTAAGTGTAATCAAATTATTCACTAATTCAGCTTTTATATACTTTTTTTTTTTTTTATGTTTATAGACGTTAACTCATCTATTACTTATTTGGTTTTTTTTTTTTGTGCTGATTATTAATTATTTTTAACAATAGTCTTGCATTTTTATGAATGTTTTTGCCTTTTTTGACATGTTCATTAGTGTCCAAGGCCCGAGCGAGTTTGAAAAAGCTTAGTGAGAGAGAGCAAGAAGCAAAGATAGAGCTCTCTGATGAGGTTAGAGAGAGAGAACTCTCTCATGGATTTCTTTAATACGAAAGTGCTTCGGGAGCTAAAATTAGGCGGTTTAAATCGAAACCGTTTGGTTAGATTGGAAGCGGTCACCGGTTCTGATTTTGGTTGTTTTTGTAGTCCAATTGGATATTTTTTAAAAAAATTAAAAAATATATAAATATAAAAATAAATTTATTTGTAATACGCTTTTGAATGTTTTTCATCATTTTGGTAAAGATTGAAAAATGTTTTGACTATTAATACTTATGTTTATATTTTTCTATATTTTTTGAAAATTTTCAAAAATATATTTGGGCAAAAATCGATTTTTTAAAAAGTTTGGGCGGATGGCTTTTATAAAAAGCATAAATTGATTTTTTAAAATCTATTTTTTTCATAATTCTCAGCTTCATTTGAATGTGTTTTATTTAATCATATTTTAAATATATTTTTCATATTTTTTAGATTTATTTGACAGGCCGAAACTTACCCAGTTAGGCTAGTTGAACCATCAGGTTTATCAGTTACTCGGTACAAGACCTTGACCAGTTTCCGAGACCGATTCGATTTTTCGAACATAGTTAGGTATTTCGGTTCCCTGTGAATATAGGGGTGCCAAACCGTCCTAAAAAAAACCAATAAAGTGCAATTTCAAAGTAGACCTGAACACACTTTTTTTTCTCTCTCTAACTCAAGATTCAAAATATTTCAATTTAAATGAAACTGGCGACCATGTTGTCATCCTTGAATATACCTCCTCTCTCTCTCTCTCTCTCTCTCTAGAAGATCCACATTTGCAGTTTTACGATCATTAAATCTCCATCTCAAACAATGTCATAGCTCTGGAGGAGCCCACAAAACGCGTCTGGTTTAACAATTTAACTAATTTATTCAATAGAAAAGAGAAGAGATGGATTGACAAGTGTTTATTTTGGTTATTATTGCTACTATTGTCTCATCTTCAATGCACACCATTTGGAATGTTGACCTTTGCCTTTGAAGAGAGAGAAAGAGAAGTCAGAGGCGCCCTCATTGTAGAATAAGCCTTCACAAACAAACAAACCAATGGAAACTCAATAAATTTCCTGGTACTTAACCTCTCTCTCTCTATCTCTTTAAATAAGCACCCTAATTCTTGGGAAGCCAGTTATCATCTACGAGGGTTTCTCTCTCTCTCTCTCTCTCTTCATCTCCTTGTCCAAAGTTCAACAGTTTCAGGTATGCTTTTGCAAAAAACACACAATCAATCAATCATCTCTCTCTCTCTCTCTCTCTCTCTCTCTGTCTCTCTCTCTCTCTCATGTCCAAAGTTCAACAGTTTCAGGTATATCTTTACAAAAACATAAAATCATTCAATCACCCATGAACACCTCTCCTCTCACTCTCTCTCTCGCTCTCTCTCTCTCTCTAAAGGCTAAAAATTTCATATTATGAGTGACCAATTCTTTCATAAAAAGCATCATTTCAAAGCGATTCATCAAGAAGCAAACTAAAAATCACCGATATGCATATGTTTGAGAGAGAGAGAGAGAGAGAGAGGAGTTTCAGTCTATTGAAAACAAAAGGGGTTCTTATTATGGGGAAGAGAGAGGGAGAGAGATCTTTCAGTTTTATGTTTACTGCTCGAATGATTTGAGAGTTTTAGACTGATTCTTACACTTCCTCATTCTTAAATTCAATTTTTTATTTGTTGGTAGATGTTAAATTCAATGGTACAATTAAGCATCATTTTCCTTCTATTCTTTCCCCATATCAATACCTGATTCTCTGTCTCGCTCTCTAGATTGAAGCCCGAGCCATGAGTTTGACCGATATCGTCCCTAAGGAAAGCTGCGTCGAAAAACACTTGAGTGATGTCGTTCCTGAGGAAAGCTGCATCGAAAAGTACTGGAATTCTTCTCTTCCTGCTGTGAATTCAATGAAGAGATCGCCATCAGCTGATTCCTTATCATCAAGCATCAATGGAGCAAGGACTTGTGTTTGCTCACCCACAAAACACCCTGGCTCCTTTCGATGCCGGTACCATCGCTCCTCTCTCTCTTCTTCTTCGTCTTCTCCTTCCATGCCTCCCCCTCATCCCAGACACTCAGAATCACAAAAGTCTTCAGTAGAAGCTAAGTGATCCCATGAATTAATTACTATGCACAAAGAGTTGCAGTGATGTGAGTTGGGTGTGCCTCTTTCTAGAGAGTCTTGAGTACAATGCGCACAAAGATTTACTCTCTCTCTCTCTATCTCTCTCTGTGACATTATAATTTCCTTTTTGTGGTTTCAAAAATGTGATAATGATTTGTGTAGATATCAAGTTGAGGAAATTAAGGTTGAGACTTCAGTCTCCTGTAGTTTGTACCTAGAGATCTTGTGAAAAGAACAATAAAAGTATCCCCTTTTGTTTTGTACCCTTCGAGGCCTCTGAAGAAATAGAGAAAAGGGTCCCCTTTCTCTCTCTCTTGGTGCTTTCACGTTTATGATGAATGGCGTCGAATGCAATGCAATGCAATTGTGGTGCAACCTAACACAGATGTGACCGCACACCATGCTTCCAAGAAGCAACAAACATAACTCTCTCTCCTCTCGCTCTCTCTCTCTCTCTCTCTTGCCCTTGTGGTGCAATACAACACAGATGTGACCACACACCGTGCCTCCAAGACCCAACAAACATAAATCTGTCTCTATCACATAATATATGTATACATATATGTTCAAATGGTTAGCAATTTTCAGTAACAATCACACACACACACACACGTACGTGTCCGCAAAAACAGAGGAAGAGGAATGAGAGATGAGCAGCAGAGAGATGAAAGGTTAAGTGGCACTGTGTGAGAAAGAGAGATAGAGAGAGAGAGAGAGAGAAATGCATCAGTTTTGACATGAGAGAATAATATAAAAAGATCAGAAGAACTTGGAGAAGAGAGTCGAAACCGTTTTGTGGATTCTCGGATGCAAGGTGGGGGAGGGGTGTGGTGGAAGGGAGATGCATCCGTT
Source organism: Amborella trichopoda (assembly GCF_054954075.1). Classification (NCBI taxonomy): domain Eukaryota; kingdom Viridiplantae; phylum Streptophyta; class Magnoliopsida; order Amborellales; family Amborellaceae; genus Amborella; species Amborella trichopoda. Next base: position 2,612,294 of record NC_142336.1, read on the forward strand.
CTAATAGACAGACGGACCAGGTCAGAGAGGGAGAAATGCATCCATTTGAACAACACGAAGAACCAGTTCCGATAGTTCTGCAATATGCACTCTTGAGCAAACCATTTTGAGCATGCAATTCATAAGCAGAGAGCACTTTGGATAGCATAAACACACAACAAAAACAAGAGTTTTCATTAACCAAAAAATTCCAGGCGAATTTCCAAATATACTCAATCCCTATGACCCAACTACCTTTTATTCACCAAAGCATCTCATCTCATCCCTCCTTTCACCACATTTCCCTAGAATTGATCTTTACCCACTAAATGCCTGAACAGTTTCTAAAGTTTTCTTACCATTACTTCTCTCAATCTGCTTCTCTTCATTTATTCTCCCTCTTCGTTGTTTCTCTTCACATGTCAGTCTTTATCTATTTCTCTTCATATTGACCTGTGTATGCTAGACCAACTCGGGACTCACTATCGATTCGGGACCAAAAAACCGAGAACCACCAGAGTCTCCTGCTGATTTTTCATAGTGATTAAATTTTTTCATATAACAAGTTGTGTAGTCTAAGTCTGGCCAAGGGGACTTGGGCTTGGACCCCAGGTTAGTTGGAGCCTGAGTCCGATTTCTCAAACATTGATTAACCTCTCGCCGAGGTCCATCTTATCAAAGCCCAAGATAGTAGAACTAAGTATCCCACAATTATCATTACTTCCTTTTCTACAGAGCAAGCTACCCATATAAACATGCAGAATTCATTTGTATTCTCTGTGTAAAAAGGAATCACATTCCATTATCCACCAAATTCAAAGAACAGTCTATCAAACACTTTACACAGATGCTAATCCCATTCTCACTCGCAAAAGAAGTCGAATCAAGTTGGTTCAATTAATCAGTAAGAATTTGTCTTAGAAAGAGAGGGAATAAGATACAGAATCCTGATATCATAGAGAGAAAGGCAAAGTGGGGTCTCAGTAGCTAGTGAAGGCTTGTTAATCCTCTGACTCACACTCTTAGGAATTGAAGAATCCAATAATGGTTTGATTAATTATCATATATATGTTACATGGATCTCAACTTTAGGAATTGAAGAATCCCACCATGGGTTGATTATTATCATATACATTACATGGATCTCAACTTTATGGAACCCATATCTAATCGAGTATGCGATCCAACTAAGGAAAAACCTCTTGTGGAAAAATTCTATACATCTGCCGTTTCTCAATGCATTTATCATTTAGACAAAGATTCCATTTTTTCCGCTTTCCGGATAGTAAATATGTTCTGGAATATGGAGTGTGAATCAAACCCATGTTTGAATTGAAACTCAGATATTAATTCAAGTTCTACCCTTCTACCCATGACTGAATGATGTATCAAGAAAATATTCAGCATTGGTGTTCATGTATGAGATATCCCTTTCCTTTTTTTTTCTTTTGTCGATTTCTAAAAGTTGAGATCTCTTTACTTTGTGTCACCTAGAAGACACTAGTCCATCAGGTTGGATTCAATGTTTAGTAACTGATGTATACAACATTGATCATTGATTTCTGTCTCCCCCTCATCTGCAAATTTCTCATTGGTTTACTTTTAATTATTATTGCAAAATTATGTTTTTCAGTCATTTGATTTCTGATTGCTTTTCTTCTAATTATTATTGCAAAATTATGTTTTTCAGGCATTTGTGCCCCAAATTGTTTATCACAGGAGAATTATTGTTTGGAGATTTATCGGGATATTATCGTGTTGCGTTTTTTATTATGGACTTAAGGAATACGTGCTAGGACTTTAAAATATCATAGTAATGTGTCATTTACTATGAAAATGTTAAACATTTCCTAACTGATAAAGTTGACAGTAATTTCTCATATAACTTGCACATTCACCATCCATTCCTTGCAAATTGCTCGCAGTCTGCAAATTTTAGAGCTATTTTTTACGTAATGACACATTTCTTCTCAAATTCAAATTGATGAATTTTGCTTTTAGATTAGATACATGGTATTATCAGGAAAGTTTTTTCTAAGACAATGCCTTAAATCACAATAAAATTAAATCGATTTTACAGAGATATTATCGGAGTTATTATTTGACATTAGAACTGCGATAAAATAAAGATAAGTTCGATTCATCATAAATAATTGCCAGTAAGGTCAGAAAAACTAATTTTCATAAAAGCAAGAAAAGAAACAAGTGATGAAAAAAAAAAAAAATTTAATAAAATGCATAAAACATATGGAATCATATCACGAAATAAATTCAGAGTTAATTTTAATGAAGAAAACTAAATTTCATTATAAAAGAAAACACAGAAAACCTATGTTCTACATCATTTCCATGCCCACTTCAAAGTCACCATCCTCAACTAAAAATCCATAGATTAATAAGCAATGGGGCAAAACCCACAGAAAACCTCTACCCATTATAGAGCATAAACCACGACCTTCTCCTGAAAACCTAAAATTCCTTTCCTCACATAAATCAAGACTAAACCAAACAAAAACTAACATAAAAAAAAGCAAAAAATACCAAAAGACCCATAAAAATGAAAACTCACTTACAAGCCGACTGGCTTTCTCTAATCTCCTCTTCCTCTTCAATCAATTTCTCCTTTAATGTATCCTTCTCTTGATCTTGAGCTTTTTGTGAACCAGTCAATCTAGCAAGCATCACAAATGTAACTCCCCCCAAAACATTATTCAAGCACCTCAAAAGCACAACACTGGCCTTGAAACCGGCAGGCGGAAGCCCTTTTGCCAACAAAAACTCAACTCCATTAAGGGTCTGATACCTAAAATTACTGCTAAACCCCATATGGAGAGCCCACGTATAAGCATTTAACAAAGTGGGTGGTGGCTTATTTGGGGTCTCAAAATTTGGGTCCATTTTCTTCCTCGCTGAAATCAAGCCATTGGACAGGGTAGTCCCAACCAATCCGGCCACAAATCCGACAGCCGAGAACACAAATCCTTTGTAAACAAAGGTACCCATTCTTGACAAGAGGCCAAAGCCGCCTGGTTCGAACATATGGCTTGGTGGGCAAGAGGAAAACAGCCCGGGAAGAGCTTGAGAGCTAGAGAGAGAAGATGGGGCCAAAAGATACATAAGAGTGAAGTTCAGGATCGACCCAACAACCAGAGTCGAGAACACTAAATCGAGCTCGTTGAGGCCGAAGTTGGGTCGAGAAGCCATGTCTCCAAGGACACAGGCTGAGACACCAACAAGCTCCTCCATCAAAACTTTGAAGGGGAACTGAGGATCTGCCTCTACTCTGCATTTCCAGCCATGGAGGAAGAGAGATAACAGCCCTTTTGGCTTGGGATCAGGGTTTTCAGAGAAATGGTGATCGTGGTCACCTGGGTTTTGGCCGCCACCGCCACCTCCATTGCCGGAAAATCGAGGGGGGTCCCCGGAATCGCCGCCTGCTAATGTGGGCTCCTGAGAAGATCTAGAGAGGGAAAGTGAGATGTGGCCGGTAGGTCTAGAGAGAGAAAAGGAGTAAGGTTTAGAGAGAGAAAGTGGGAGGCGAGGGATCGGGGTGGAGGGGAAATGGTGCGGGGTGGAGGTGGAGCAGCGGAGCTGAGCCATGGTGGTGGCGTCAGATCCTCCGGTGAAAAGCAAGGTTTGTTTTAGAGAGAGAAAGTAAGAGAGAGAGTGTGTGTAAATGGGGATCTAAGGTGGTTTTGAATAGTTTTATAGTGCTCGCGGAACGTGTCGTGGGGCGTGTTGAGATTCTTATTTTGGTTTTTTGGGTGGGAGGAGAGAGAAAGTTTTGTTATTAAAACTGACTAAAATAGCCCCAGCTCTTTAAGGGATTTATCTCTCTCTAAACAAAAATTACCCCTTTCTGCAAGCTTCTCTCTCTAAAAAAAATTACCCCTTTCTGCAATCTCTCTCTCTCTAAAAAATGGTTTCTAATGGGAGGAGAGAGAAAACCTTGTTACCAAAAAGATGACTAAAATACACCCTAAGATTGTTAAGCTCTCTCTCTCTCTAAAAAAAATCACCTCTTTCTTCACGCTTTTTCTCTCTAAAAAAAAATGGCCTCTTTCTATAAATTAAAAAAAAGAAAAAAAAACTACTCTCTTTCAAAGTAGTCTTTTCCTCACCAAAAATAATATTTTCCTCACCAAAAATAATATTTTCCTCACGAAACAAGAGTGTACAAGGGGTGGCAATGGGTTTGGGTCCGAGTCCGGACCCGAACAAAAAATATAGTGTGGCCTCAAACTCAAATCCAAACTGAAACCTGAACTTGAACAGTGTTCGGGTCTAAAATTTGGACTCGGACTCAACCTGTGGGGTTCAATTTTTAAACCCATACCTAAACTCGGATTAAGTCTACCCTTCGGGTCCTCGGTCACATCTGGGTCCATTACCACCCATTGAGATAGAACATATTGCCCCTACTCACTCTAGAATTTAGTCAATAGAAGATGACTCCTCTTTAGCAAAACAAGAAGAAAAAACTTAAATTGAACCCTAGGTCTTGTGCACCTAATCTCTCCATAATTTATAACTTTGATGTTGTAAAATCTTCAAATTACGCATCTACTTCTTGACTACTATGGAGGTGAGTAAAAACAAAGGATTTTAAGCTTTAAAAATGTTGTATTTTATAATGCGTTGTCTCGTCTATTTTTAAGTCTCCACAAATATGTAAGTTCCATATTATTTTTTAAGAACATCAAATATCACAATCAGAGGTATAAATAGATTTTTGAGCTATTATATTTTTAAGTGTCCACAAATCTACAATAAAATCTTCAAATTAATCATCTACTTATTGATTACTGTGGAGATGAGAAAAAAAAATAGGATTTTAAGCTTTAAAAATACTGTATATTATAATGTGTTATCTAGATCGTTTATTTTTAAATGTCTATAAATCTGCTAGATCCACACTATTTTTAAGAACATTAAATATCACAATCAGATGTAGAAATAGATTTCTGAGCTATTATATTTTTAAATGTCCACAGAAAGATCTTCACTACTTTTAAAAGAACATTAAATATCACAATCAAATGTGGAAATATATTTCTTAGCTGCTACAAGGATTTGCATATTGTAACTGCATTTTTCAATAAGATTTTATGTTTTGTCAATAAGGCCTAGGCTTTATAGAAACTGTGTTTGTAAAAGAAAAGGCAAGTTTCCTCTTATTACCTTCCCCCGTATTTCTCTTTCATCTTTTTTCTATGCTAAGTCTATAATTGTGTCGGGTGGGATCCGAGTCGACTACGATTGCTATTTATTGAGGTGAGATTCATGCATATCGTGTTGATGCAGACCAAGACCCGACCCAAACCTTGAACGAATCTAAATTGGGGCATGATTCGAACCCGATCCATTGGATCAAATAATCAAACAAAAATAAACTTTTAGTTCCAAAACTTACTGACCAACTTTCAACCCAACCCAATTACCATCCTTCTTAGAGATCTACTTCTTTGGTTTTTAAGACGTGGTATTCTGATGAAAGATATGGCCGATAATTGGTTAAAAAGATAAAGGGGGTGGAATAGATATTTGGAACTAATTCAAGGGTAAAGTAGTAATCGTAGCATTTGTGGGTTCGTGGTATTTGTATTGTTGGAAAACACGTGTAATTTAATGCACAAATAAGTTGTGTGAATCGCAGCCTTTGGCTGCATCCGGATTTCATTTTGGTAGGAAGGAGAGAGAGAAACCGTCTCTTTCTATTTTGGAAAAAGTTCATAGAAGGCGGCACGAATCTAGGGAGGCATGTTCCGTGGCCGTAGACCCGACCCGGGCCATGTATAGGTTTACAAATTGGACCCGGTGGGTTAGGTCTAAGTCCAAGTCCAAATTTTGGACTTGAAGACTATTCGGATTTGGGTTCAGGTTTGGTAATATTTTTTCTAGTCCCAATATATGAAATATATTTAAATGTAATTAAATACGTAGATATTTTAATTTTTTGAGTCGAGTGAATAGGTCTGGTTAGGGTTTGGGTCCAGGTCCATATTATGTTTTTGGGTCTTGGTCCAAGTCCCATATCATTTTTTTAGGTCCAGGTCCATCAGGTCTGGGTCAGGTCTCCTATCATTTTCTTAGGTCTAGGTCCAGCAGGTCTGGGTCAGGTCTCATATCATTTTGTCGGGTCTAAGTTCGAGTCCGACTGGACCTAGACCCAACCCGTTGCTACCTTTATAAGAATTTTCGATTATTTGAGGTCGGTTACATGAATCTAGATCTATCATCCTGCTATATCAAAGCCCATACCCAAATGTAGAATTAAAATGTACCTCAAAAATCCATTTTGACATCAAATAGCTATAAATTATTGACCCCTTCATCTAATAGAGATGAATGGTCTCATAGTAAACAAACCCTTTATTTGGAGGGCATCTAATAGAGATGAATGGTCTCATAGTACACAAACCCTTTATTTGGAGGGCAGTAAGAGTGAGAAATTTGCACTTCAGATTGCTCTCGTACTAGACAATGAGAAAGGGCCATTTTCAATTCTCTCTCTCTTTATCTATTTGTGCTGCTTTCGCTTGCTTGTAAGCATGGGGTGGCTATGAGGCGGCTAGACCATGTCAACATTAGGGTTGTTAATGGGTTGGGCCAGAAAAATAAATTTTGGGCCTAGTCCATTATCTTACCTAGGAAGCCCAAACCCGAAAAATAGGGCCACGGATTTTATACATGTAGGAAAAGTTTTCATTTTAAAGCTAATGAAAAACTTCGGGCTTGGCGTGAATTAGGTATGGGCTCGTAGGAGCTTGGTACAAGAAATACACCGGGCTTAATAAAGCCCGGCCCGAATTGGGCTGGCCAGAACCCAACCCAAACTAAAACTGGTTCGAAAGCCTATATATCGCCCTTACCCATTAACACCCTAGTCAGTCGTTTTGGGCCTTTTTTTTACATTTAGGGGCGTTTGGGAATCTATTACGTACACCATAGTGATGAAATCCATGTTTAATGAGTTCATCAAACTGCTACGCTCTTCTTTTACCAAAAAAAATCCTCTATCTCCTGTCATAATCTAACTGCTACGCTCTTCTCTTGCCAAAAAATATCCTCTATCTCTCGTCATTTTCCCTCTCTCTGGTTCACATCCTCTCTTACTCTACTGTACACATCTATTTCTATTTTCTCTCCTTAAATTTCAATTGTGAAATCTATTACGCATAGCATAGCGAAATCCATGCTTAATGGGTAATATAAGCTCTTCTATTCCTATTTTCTCTCCTTAAACTCCATTTGTGAAGTAAAAAAATATCCTCTATCTCTCATCATTCTCCTCTCTCTGGTTCACATCTTCGCCTACTCTACTGTGGACATCTATTTCTATTTTCTCTCCTTAAGTTTCACTTGTGAAATCTATTACGCCTAGCATATCGAAATCCATGCTTAATGGGTAATATAAGCTCTTCTCTTGCCAAAAAAATCCTCTCCTGCCCTTCTCCCTCTCTCCTATGAACATCCATTCTTCCATCATTCTCCTTCTCTCCTATCACTCTCTTCTTCCCATGTTGTGCGTATATCCATTTCTATATTCTTATACATCCATTTCTATATCCTCTATGCACATGTTGTGCATATCCATTTCTATATTCTCCTACACACATCCATTTTTTACCTCCCTCTATCCTAATTTGGGTATCCTAATTTGGGTTGTAGACCTCATCTGAACGTAAGTCAATTTGGGTATCCTAATTTGGGGTGTAGACCTCATCTGAACGTAAGTCTTTTGATAAAAAATGATTTTTTGATAAATTATGTTTTATAATGATTTTTTGATAAATTATATTTGATAAATTATAATGATTACGAAATCTTTTGAAAAAAAATAAGATATTTTTGGGATTAAGGTTTAGATCGAGACAAAAAAAGTGATAAAAATATATTTTATTTAAATTATAATGGTTACTCTTTTGAAAAACAAAAAGATTTTTTGGGATTACAGTTTAGATACAGATAAATAAGTAATAAATTACTTACAATATATTAGTTGTATTTTTGTTTTCACATTGACGTCCTCCAATATCTTAATCTAATTTTTTAAATATTTTACCATTTCACAATAAATGTTTTTTAAAATACATCACCATTTACTATTTAAACTATAAATTAACCTTATTTAAAGGTTATGACTAAAAGAGTTCACTCAATGTTTATGACAAATATTAATTCACTCTATTAAGTTATTATTCTTTGAGACATGACAAACAGGGTATAGTCATGCTATCTATACATATGCATTTCAATATTAAATGGGAATCTCTACAAAAAGACCAGTTATCTTTTGTGAATGGAGGTCACAATCATTCTCAAATATTAGATGTCAAATTGAATGGCTTGAGGTGAGTCATGAAGTGAATTTTGTTTTTTGAAATTTTATATTTATTCAATGACACTAGTACAACACCTATTTTGGAATGGTGTGATGATGACTTTAATTCCACATTTGAGCAGAATTTTGTAACAAAAAAGAAAGAAGTGATAATTTATAGGCAAGTGTGGGTAAAATGTTGGTAATGCATGTCCCATATTTCTTCTAGACATAGCCTAGTAATGTATTTCCCAGGTTGCAATCCATTTACAGGTAATATATTATGCAGTAATATATTATGCCAGTAATAGATTTCACAGACAATATATTTTCAGCTATCCAAACAACCCCTTAAGATTGGGTTGTATGAAGCTGAATTGGCCACTATACCTAACAAATGGGTCGGGTTGCCCACCAATCCATTGGTATCACTTGACCTGGGCCTAACCTAAGTCTAGATAGAAATCTAATTTTTGGACCTAGGAGGTTGGGTTTTAGTACAACTAAATAGGTTGGTTGAAGTAGTTGGATCCACACACTAATAATATATGTAGGTTGGTTGAATTCCTTGGGTCCACACACATCTCTAAAAAAATTTATAAAAAAATACCCCTATAAACATCAAAATTATATAAATAACAGCTTGTTTGAAAATTTTGAAAGTGGCACACTTATAATTTAAAGGGGAAGTATAAATATATTCATTTTTAATAATTTAAAAATATCAAATATTTTTGACAACCTTATTCATACTATTTTTGTTTATTGTTTACTTTTTTCTAATTAGGACTGAGATCATCATGGGCATCATAAATCCACTTGCTAGATGTGTGCTACCGTGAAGTTTTAAACTCATGGGGACCATTGCAGTTCTGAAAGAACCGTGATGGCCTTTTAACTCATGGGAACCATGAAGGTTCTAAAAAAACCATATGGTTTTTAAACTCATGGGAACCATCGGCCTCTTGGTGAAGCTTTAAACCATCACAGACCTATTGGGCCCATGATGACTTTCACTTTCATAACTGTATTTGAGGTAAGAAAAAGATGAACAATTAAAAGTTGGGCACGAATGAAGTTTTTTAAAAACAGGGTATTTTTTTATTTGGGTGTGGTTTAGAGCCTCTTTTCAAATAGTGTCGAGAAATATGGTTTCAGTATTTGAAAGTTTTGTGATAGCCTTAAATTATATTTTCATCTTTAGTTATAAAATTTAAAGCTTAAAAAATAGTGTTGAGCGAGCAGATCTATGAAAATTTAAAGATCTTGAAAATTGACGGTTCAAAATGCATTACAATATGCACTATTTTCAAAACTTGAAATCCATTTTTTTTTCTCATGTCCATGCATGTATCTTGATGTCGAGATGATCAATTTGATGATATTTGGGCATCAAAACAACCTGTTCTAAAAAAAGTTTTGAGGTAGGCTTTAACTTGATTGTTTAGAGCCTAGGCTCTATATAAACTTTCCCCTTTTTAGTTTTTGTAAAAGAAAAGGAATTCTTTTGATAATTTCCCTAATTTAAATTACTTTTATAATTCAATGATCATTCAAAAGCAAAAGGACATTACTTAACCCAATGGGACCCAACCCATTTCGAACCATTGATTGGGGTGGCAATGGGTTGGGTGTCTTGATAAGGACCTCTTGGCCCGAAACTAAAAATTAGAGCCAAGGCCAACCCGGTTCGACCAGCCCGACCGCCTTTATTTTTTATTTATTATTATTACTATTTTAATTTTTTGGTTTGCCTCACGCCCGACCTTGATAGAGATAGTGCTGGTCAATTTTCAAACGTCAAAAGATTTCCTACTTTCGTGGGAGTATACTATCCATTTATATCCTCGGGCAAAACTTACTCTAAGTATATCTTTTTTATCAAAGATTTTGGTGATATAATCTCTAGCATAGGCAAACGACTCAAAACAAAATAAAAAAAAACTCACTCTTCAAGTGCCTAAAAAAAAAATCATCCCAAGATTGAACTAGAACCATCCAATTTTTTTAAGAAAAATGACCTAGATGTTTATGAACTCAAAATCTAACTTTGAAAATAACCATTTAGTTGTAATTAGATGGATACCAATCTTCAAATAAAAAAAAATTTGTCCCAAGTTAGTGTTTTGCCTAGGGAAGTAAACGTATAGCACTCCCGAAGAAGCATAGTATGGGCTCTTTTCACATAGTATGGTCTCTTTTCACAAGCTCTCACTCTCTCTCTCTCTTTCTTTGAATTAGTCTTCACTATATTACAAAGTAGTAGGTGAGGGTATTCCCTCCATTTGAGAATATGGAATATTTGAGGGTATTCCCTCCATTTGAGAATATGGAAATCTTTGTTTGTTAGTTCCATAACCCATATCGACCAAAATAACCTCAAGTTGTTTTGTCATTGCCCTTAAAGACTGATGTATAAAAGCTTCTCTTGTCATCTCAGTAGAGTCTCTTATATTAACAAGCAAAAAGATAACATGAAATAGGAAAGTGATAAAAGAAATATTTAGCCTTCTGGATATAGGTCAAAAGCACTCCTAGTTGTCATATATAAAACGCCGTAGTTCTGAATGTGCTATATATCGGTGATTGTTTATGAAGAGACCATTTAACTTTGTACATGGAGGTCACAATTATTCTTGTCCCTTCAATTTTAAAATGAGTGGTTGTAAGAGTGTCATTGAATAGATACAAAGTTTGAAAAAGAAATTGAAAAAATTCGTGACTCACCCCAAACCATTCAATTTGACATCTAAAGAGTCGTAATGATTATGACTTTCATGTACAAATGATAAATAGTCTTTTTGTAGACATTCCCTATTTATCATGCTTAAAATCTAATTTTATTTTTTATTTGACATGTTAAGAGCAAGAAGGGAGCCTATCTAGGATGATATAGTGAGGCACCAGCCCCCCTGACTCTAGATACCCTGACCTCGTTCTTATATCATTGAGAGATGGTATATTATCTCAACTGTTTTTTGTTTTTATTGTTATTATTTTGGTTTTATTTTCTCCGTGCATCAGTTGGTATCAGAACCCTAAGATCACTTATCTAGTTATGGAGAGCTTCGATCAAAGATTTGATAGAATCAAAGAAAACCTAGTAAAGAGTATTAGCAAAGCAATAGAACAATGTCTGCGAAATATATTTCATAAATTGCAATCAGAACCAAATGAACAAGAATATGTCGAAGTAGATCTCAATACAACAGACGAAGACGATAACCCCAATGTGTAATAAATTTTGAAAATCAATTATGAAGAGGAAAATATGTATAATGCAGTATTTAAAATCTAACGAAGTGAGTCTAAAGGAGAAATCAAGATTGAGCTCGAGATAATTATGTTCTACTTCGAGAAAAGCATGAAGAATTCGATGAATCGGCTTAATGAAGAAAATTAAAGAAAAAATGTCAAGGTGTATGGTGGGAATACATCACCAACTTTCGAGAAAGCCTCTAAAATATTAGAGGTCTATAAGTTCGAGGTCAACCTTCTCCCAACCTGGAAAGAATGATGTAAATAAAAATTTTTGGGGTGATTTTTTGTAAGTTGGAGTTTATTTATTTATTTATTATTTTTAATTGTGAATATGAAGAGAACTAGGATAAGGATAAAGTTAAGTAAGAAGAGGAGGGAATTTTTTTTAAGTTTTGTTAAGTGGGAAATTTTATGGAGATTTAAAAAGGGTTTAAATAGATTTAGTGAGAGATTTAAGGGGATTTAAATATGAGAAAGATATGGGATTTAGATATAAGAAGGTAAGTTTTGGATTTATCAGAGGTTGAAGGGATGGAAAATAGGGATGGCAGTGAGGTTAATAGAGAGAAATTAGGAAGATGGGAAAAGTTCACTCATGTGAGAGAGAGACGGTTTTTTTACTTATTCGTTTTGAAATTTATTTAAAGGGAGATATGTTTTCATTGAAAACGATCAGATAATGATTAGTGAATAAGAGTTGAATAAAATTGATCTTGTGATAAGATCTTTCTGGGGTGGATTCTCTTGAGAGAGAGTATATTTTCTCAACCATTTTATGTTTTTATTGTTATTATTCCAGCTTTATTTTCTCCCCACATCAATAGACCAAGCTCAAAGTTCAAAAGAAACTTTTTCGAATTTTGTGACACATTATCAGATTTCACATCGGATAGTTATGAATAATTGTGACCTCTTTGTACAAAATGTAAATAGTCTCATTGTATACAGTCTATTTAAACTGAACTACTAACCTCAATATAATTTACTTTTGCATCCACCTCAAGTAAGCAAATAACTTGTTTAGGATGAAAAAAATTCTAGATAGAAAAACTATCTCAAATGTTAGAGAGAAATTATCTCAAATTTCATATTTTTACATAGAGAAATCTCTAGAAATTATGAAGCCTTGAGAAAGAATGAAGGGATGGGAAAAAACATGAGTTTATACATTGGGGTACTTTCATCTTAAAAAAAATCTCCTTTCTCACTTGAGGGGATAGATGGAGAAATAACTAATATTGAACTCAGTGGTATGGTTTAAAAAGCATTCAAACCAACCATGCCTAAAAAGTATGGTTGGGATAGTATCTATAATTTTCTCTTTTTAAAAATTTTGTGAGACTCTCAATACTCGACTTTATACAGCTAAGAATAATCATGATTTTATTATGCAAAAACAAACAATCTCTTAATATACAATCCTTAGAAGAATATATTTTTGCCTATGTGAAGATGCATTACATGATGCATGTTCACACTACAAGGCAAGCCCTATAGGTTGTAGTGGATACCTATGATGCAAAAGACACGTGTTAAGACCTTAATGGTCAAGAAAGTTTATTTAATCTATGGACAAAACAGTATTACATGGCTAGATCCACTCAGGGATATAACATAGAATCAACTTCACATAATACTTCCACTTTTTAAAAGGCTAAGGTATTTGGATCGTCAAATGATTATGTTCTCCAGCCATAGAAATTTTTTATGTTTTTTTATTTATTATGTGTTCCAGCCATAGATTTTTTATTATTATTATGTGGTTCAGTTATATTTTTTTGTCCTGGAGTAAAATGTAGCCTTTTTCTGTTACATTAATAGAGGTTTATTACAAGGCGATTTCATACACGATATGGTTTGCATAAGGTTGCAACTTTAAATAATCAAAAAAAAATGCAACACCAAAATTTATCATATGATGTAATTTTGGTCTTGAAATTTCTTAAGATGACCTGAGAATCTATTTTCATCTCTATTTTCATATCCGCATTATATATGCCTCAACATCAGTGTTTTAAGCATGCCTTAAAAGCAGTGTTTTAAGCACCACTAAAGACTATTCAATTTTTTGATAGTCACACAAAAGGGCTTAGTAACTCAAAATTCATATATTTTTTCTGAATTTTTTAAATAGTGCAACAAAAGTTTACAATAAAAAATTCCTTCTAAGTAGGTTTTTTGCCCGAGGGAGTATGTATGTGTACAATATACTCCTAGAGGAGTACAATGTATGCCTAAGTGAACTCCCAGTACATTGTTAATTCCTAGGAACCTTTTCATGCATCTTGGTTCTTAGTTGGAAAGTTAAACAACAGATGAATGTGGAATTTCAAGTGAAGTCCAATTTGAGACCAACTTTCTCTTTATTCAAGTGCTTAAAATAATGTTTATGCTTCTAATGTGCAATGATTGTATGTAGTTTATTGACTTCTAATCTCTCCACCATCTTATAAGGGCATAAACATAATTTTGATGGCTACACATAAAAATGGAGTATGTTAATGCCTCACAACAAATAATAGTCCATTTTATTCAAATTGCTCAACTATAGGACATTTGTAGAAAAATAAAAGAAAGCGGTCAAATACAAAAGGAAAAAGTTACATATAGATATAACCTTATTTATTGAAATAAAGTTGCAATATTCTACATCAACAAAACTAATAGTGCATATTTGACCGTTATCTTAGGAAAAAGTGCCAATTGTCATAAAATATATGTCAAATCTACACATTCTATATTAAATATATTGTACTTTGGCAATGTATATTGAATAATCATGAGCATTTTGTTTTTTTAGGCAAAATAACAATGGGTTCGTTCAATATTGCACAAGACCAAACCCTACATGTGTACTATGGCGCACGACATGACCCAGTTTTGGATTCACTAAATATGTTGACATTTTATGACTATGAATTGTTCACAAAATGGTGAGATGTATAACATATTTGGAGACTTCAGATTTTATGAGTGAAAATAGATTTTTAGTTATAGTAGTTATGGCTGTAGAGCTGTGAATTCAGCAATCATTATAAAGTCCCGGCCTTGATTTCAATGTTCACTTGAATTTAGTAGAAATGAAACTCAAGGTGTCGTATTGTCGCGCCAGTCATACCGACCACCTATGCCTAGAGCCTATTCCTCATACACTCTTCTTCTTTTTTTTGAGTACATTAGTGAGGAATACAGACTCCTACTCACTTTTAAAAATAATTAAAAGTTTTCGAATGCGTCGGTGGGAATGAAAACCTAACCTTATAACTGAAGCTCAAGTAATGCTACAACCACGAACCTCTATCTCATTCCCACAAAAGCTATCTTAATCTCACCAGAATACATACGAAGGCGTGTTTGTTTAGGGGAAGTCTAGGCTTTAGTAGGAAGAAGGTTTCAGGGAGAAAAATAAAAATACTCCCTAGCCCCCTGTTAGAGCCGAAATGTATCTATTATATTTGGGAAATTTATCAATATATATTTATAAGATAAGAACATAGAGCTCAGGCTCTAAACAATAAAATTAGAGCTTATATCAAAAATTTAACTAGAAGACGTTGTTTTAATGCACAAATATCCTCAAATTGATCATCTCAACAACAAGAAGCATAGACCTGAGAAAAAAATGGATTTCAAATTTTGAAAATAGTGTTTTTTGTAACGCATTTTATAGATCGTTACAAAAATGTTAAATTTGTAACCCTATCCAAAGACACCTCACGTTTTGTCTACTATTCCAAGTCAAAATAATGCGATATTTTGATTGGTATTTTAATAGAAATTCCAAATATACAAGTAAAATTTTGAAACAAAAAATTTCTATAAAATGTCAATCTTGGATTGTACCTCATAAACATCAAAAAACGATTGTTCCGACATACCCCTTCAATTGATCCTCTCAACCTCAAAATATATGGATATAAAATAAATTTAATTTTATGTCTCAAAAATAGTGCATCTCCTAATACTATACCATCTATGTCCTAAAAAGTAAACCATCTATTTTCAAAATTTCCAAAGTGTTTATAAATGTACTCGATGTGCACCATTTTTAGATCTTTAAATAATTAATCTCGGTAATATTGTTTTGACAAATTTCCTTATAATTCATCTTCTATGGTTAGTTTGATAAATTATCTCTTCTTCTTTTTTTTTGTTAAAGATGACTTCGTTTATTTATTTTTTTGAACCATCTAAATTGATGTAAAATTGCGTAGCATCGATCCATATATATCACAATAAGGTACAAAATTTGCCACGAAGTGGCGAAATTTCATCCAAATTCCAGCTTAAGTAATTTTATTTCGGGAATTGAAGAAAGATTTCGACATTGCCCAAAATTTCGCCGAATTCAGGCGAGATTTCGTTTCTCCCCAATTCTCCCGCGATAAAAGCCGCCCCATGAAGGTATAGAGAGAGAGATTTGGAAAAACTGAGAAAAATAAAAAAAAATTCTAATAAAATTTGAGAGAGAGATGGCAGTAAACTGATTAAAGCTAGAAAAATTCTGATAAAACTTTCCACTGTATACAAAAATATGAAAAAATCCCCAAAAACATGATATCTTCAAGCCCAGACCTCATCAACGCGCACTTTAAGCTCTGATAAGTCCTCCAAATCTTCAGCATCTCTGTTTTCCGGCGACCCCATCGCCGGTTTTCTACCCTTTGGCAGCTTCCCGGCGACCTGTCTGACCGGCATCTGGGAAAATTGCGGTTTTCCGGTGACTTTGTCTTCGTTTTCCGGCCTGATAAGCTCTGATAAGAGAAGGACGAGAGAGGCCATCTCTAACTGCGCTTAACTTCGCTGAGAGCTCTTATGAAACTTTGAAGAGAGAGAAAGACAGGAGAGAGAGAGGCTTTCTTTGTTACGGGGCGAGAAGAATTGGTGGTATAAATAGGAGAGCGAGAGAGAGAAAGACAAGAGAGATAAACGTTTAATGGTGGGCTCATAGAATCAGTGGACGGTTTAGAGAGAGAAAGAGAGAGAGGACATATGGTGGGCTGAGAGAACCAGTTAGGAGTTCAGAGATCGAGGTTTCACCTTTTAATAATGGGATGAGAGAGAAACCGCGAATGGTTTGTGGTTTTGATAAACCAGGGATTTTGGCGGTTTTATGGGACTTCGGATCTGGGACGAGAAAACCGGGGGAAATTCCGGTTTCTGAAAAACGGTTTGATAATTATGGTGAGAGGCAAAAAATTTATATTATAAGTGTTCGAAAAGCCTGCGGAATTGTTGGGCCTTAATCGAGCTCTTTTTTTATATATAAAAAAAAGAAAAAATTTATATAAAGTTACAACCTTAAAATGTAGATTTAAAATGTGCCTAAAAGCATCCATCCAAAAAGTTGTTTTAATGTTGAAAAACAATCGAATTCATCATCGAGATATGTGAATATGAAAAAAACAAACATTTTGAATCAAAAAAATAATGCATCTTGCAACACATTATCTAGACCTTTTATTTCCAATATTTCATATGTTTATAGATCTACTTGATTTTAACTATTTTTGGAGTTTAAAATTGTATGATTTGATATGAAAATAGATTTTTATATAATCCTAATAATTTTTTACACCAAAATTAGATGTTATGATAAAATTTGGAGGTGCACCTTAATTGGATTGTTTAAGGTTGCAACTTTATTATTGAAACCACACCCAAAAAAATTTTGTATATAACCATTTATCTTTAGTACAAGAAAGTCAAATTGTAAAGAGCTAACCAATAAAAGTAGAGCGCACCCTCAAATAGTATCCAGAAATGTGGTTTCAATACTACAAATCTTCGTAATAGCCTTCAAATATATTTTTATATTTAATTACAAATTTTAGAGTTTCAAAAATAGTGTAGATCGAGGTGATTTATAGGAACTTGAAAATTTAATTTATGATCCAAAAATGCGTTACAAGATGTATTATTTTGAAAACTTGAAATACGTTTTTTTTTTTCTCATGTCCATGTATCTTTATATATTTAGGCATCAAAACAACCTCTTCAAGTGAAATTTTCCGATGTTGGCTCTAATTTGATTATTTAAAGGATGCAGTTTGTATAGAGCCTAGACTCTAAACAATCAAATTAAAGACTACCTTCAAATAGTATCGAGAAATATAGTTTTAATATTGGAAATCTTTGTGATAGCCTTAAAATATATTTTTATATTTATTTATAAAGTTTAAAGCTTTAAAAATAGTATAGATTGACATATCTATGAAAACTTGAAAATTTTGAAAATCGACCGTCAAAAAATGTGTTACAAAATACATTATTTTCAAAACTTGAAATCCATTTTTTTCTCATGTCCATGCATATCGATGTCGAGATGATCAATTTGAAGTTATTTGAGCATCAAAACAAAAATTTCTAGAAATATTGTTAATCTCGGTTCAAATTTGATTGTCTAGAGCCTCGGCTCTATATAAACTTTTCCCTTATTTAAAACCTCGGCTCTAGATAAACTTTAGGGATTTTTTTTTGTTAGGATTTTCTTCTATGAGATAAGTCTCATTGGGCTATACTGTTCAACTTTTATTTGTTATCCTCTCTTTCCAATCTATCACGTGAGGATATATATTTTATAATTTATACGATAGGAGACGTTATACACTTCATGATTTAATTAAGTGCTAAATTTTGAAATTTAATATATATTTGATCTTATTTAAGATACATGAGTAAAATTAGGAGGACATAAAGAGTACATGAGCTCTCTATACGTGGCTATTTTTCAATATTATTAAATATTATTTTGTGTCTTCTCTCAACTATATAAATAGGAAGTAACTTTTATAATTAAGCTTAAACTGCCATAATGTATAGGATACCTAACATCCCTCATGTTCCTTCTTATTATTTCGCCATGTGTTCATTCCTTGATTTTGGCTTAATAATGTAGTATAGATAGCACCGGTTTTAAACTAGCAGTTTGAACCTATGTGTCGTATATGTGTTACGACACATTTTGAACTCTATAAGGAACTTATGCCGGGAGGATGAAATCCTAGGAACCATGGAAGAGTAATAAGATGATTATTTTCAAATAAAAAAACTCTCTCTATCCGATTTCGAGACATTTTTTTTCAAGTACGTACAGAGTGAAATTTATAAATTTTTAGTTAAAGGTTAGTCTTTTCAAGCACATAGAGAGTGAAATTTATAAATTTTTAGTCAAAGGTTAGTCCATGGTTAGAGAGGTTACATCTTGAGAACTTTAGGTCCACAATTACTCCTATATTTTGGTTTTAACCTTGAGAACACATGTTCGATACTATGCTCCCATGGGAGTATATACTATATAGTTACTTCCTCTAGCAAAAGGTTTACTTGTGAAGATTTATTTGATATAAGATTTTTGGGAACCGTCTAAAATTATTTAGATAATTATGTTTAAAAGAAGAAAGAGTTGAATTTTGAATTTTTTAACACTTAAATCTCACCATTCAGAAATTGAACAATTACTATTCAATCTTGAGATATTATTTTTTAAAACCTGCATAAAAGGCGGCTCAGAATTATTTCCTAATTGAATTTAACACACGGTTTTAAGGGGGAAAAATGCTTTGATAGGGCTACAGCCCTATCAAAATAACTAAAGCCTCACCTCGTAACTCATTAAAAAGTTTAATTCAAGTTTTGTAAAACCTTTAAATCGATCATCTCAGCTTCAACATTATGGTTGTGAAAAAAACTTAGGATTTCAAGTTTCAAAAATAATGTATATTACAACAAATCATTTAGACCATCCATTTCACCCTAAATGTAAGTGTTCACTAATCTGCAAGATTTGAACCTTTTTTTAAGTTTCTAATTTTATTGTTGGTTTTGAAATTGATTTTAGAGTGGTTGTAATAAATATTTATGATGCCCCAAGTGCTTCCAAGATGAGGATTTGAGGTGAGGCGTTACTTTATTTTTATAAAACCTAGGCCCTATAGAAACTTCATCCATCCTTTAAGAGGTTACCTCCCCAAAAGTTGGGGTACTTAAGAGACTCCCATATTGAATTTCATCAAAAGGGAGTAAAGGACGGCGCGCATGAACTCTCTTGGCTCAAAAGAAAAGAAAATTTGTTTCATGAAGGTTGGACCGCATTTGTACAATATGCGGTCGAGAGGTATAAAGCATCCATCTTTACCATGGATGCAAATAGGTCATCCATCTAAAAACAATTGTAACTAATGGTTGAAATATTTTATATATATACGCATTTGTACAATATGCGGTCGAGAGGTATAAAGCATCCATCTTAACCATGGATGCAAATAGGTCATCCATCTAAAAACAATTGTAACTAATGGTTGAAATATTTTATATATATTTTTTATTTATAGTTAAAATAAAACAAAATTCATATTCATGATCTCCATTATATATTCTCTAAAAATTATGATCAAATTATATTTAAAAAATGGGAAAAGTTTAAATAGAGCCGAGGCTCTAAACAATCAAATTTGAACCTAGAGGTTGTTTTGATGTTCAAATATTTGCAAATTGATCAGCTCGACATCAAGAAACATGGACATGAGAAAAATCTAGATTTCAAGTTTCGGAAATAGTATATTTTGAAACACATTTTTGGATCTTCAATTTTCAAGATTTTCAAGTTTTCATAGATTTGTCGATCTGCACTATTTTTTAAGCTTTAAACTTTATAGATAAATATAAAAAGATATTTTAAAGCTATCACGAAGATTTCCAACATTAAAACTATATTTCTCATTACAATTTGGAGGTAGGCTCTAATTTGATTGTTTAGAGCCTAGACTCTATGCAAACCACATCCTTAAAAAATATATTACTGCCAAGCCCGCATTCCTACAATACGTGGTCTAGCCGCATAGAAACCTCCACATGGAACGTAAAGTTCAATTCGACTCAATGCCAACGTTCCAAAGTCAAATGGACGGTTCCCATTTACGTAAAAGTTAGCGGACGGTCCGATGGGAACTAGAAAACTAGGGATTTTAAAATTGTATACGAGGATTTTCAACGGCTGGGATTGCAATTAGGGTTTACCCCATCTTAGAACTGGGGTTCTCTCTATATAAATATACGCAGAGCCCCACTTTTGCAGAATTAGGGTTATCAGCTCATACAAATTTTGCCCTTTTCTTGTATTTTTTCCTTCTCTATTTTTATAATTATCCATCTCTCTCCCCCTCTCTCTATCTCAATTCTTTGAAGATCGCTTATTTCTCTTCTGAATGTATGGGTTAACCCTTGTTTTGAATTCCCCATGTTGTCATTTTTTTTATTTCTCTTATTATTTTTATTTCCCCATTTTATTCCATACCATTTCTGAAGGTTTTTGAGGTTTTAATTATCCCTCTCTGAAGTTTGTTGGGCAAATGATGAAACGAAACAAATGGGTAATTTGCGGCTGAATTTATATTGATGCCATCACCTTGGAGACCTGATGCCCATCTCTCTCTTTCTTTCTCTCTCTCTCTCTCTCTCTCTCTCTCTCTCTCTATGTAAAGGAATAAATTTAGAAAATTACAGTTTAAGAGTGAGATGATGAATAATGATAATTACTGTTTTGAGTGCCTAGATGATGGCACAAACATTGTATTAGCTCTATCTGATCACTCCATCTACATTGTTTTGTTTTTTAATATTTTCTTCTTCTTTTTTCTTTGTTTTTGGTGTATGTTTTCACCTATGAGAAATCACAATAAGCCATTGTGTTATTCCATGATTCAAGACTTGGCCGGCCGAGGAACTTGGCCTCCTATGGCGTGGGCATGCTCTAGGAGATCCAGCCCTTGTAATTTAAGATTAAAAAGTCACTTATTTTGTTAAAAATATATTCATATAATATTTAAGTCTGTATTGTTATATAATTATATGGTTTTTATGATGATTTGATAAACTCATTTATTACAGGTTCCAATTTTTTATTTCTTTCTCTTATGTGAATTATTTTAAAATGGAAAATGTTTGTATAAAGTTGCTACCTTAAAATGTAGAATTAAAGGTGCACCTAAAATATCGTAAAAAAAATGTTGTTTTAACGTTGAAAAACTCTCTAATTGATAATATGTATAATATAAAAAAAAAAGAAAAATTCTGAGTCCTTGAAATATAGTTAATCTTGCAACACCTTATCTAGACTCCTCATTTTCAATATTTTCATATGTTTATATATCTATTTGATTTTAGCTATCTTTGGAGTTTAAAATTTTGTAGTTAGATATGAACATAGATTTTCATATAATTTTAACAATTTTTTACACCAAATTTATGTCACAATAAAATTATTGGATTGTTTAAGGTTGCAACCTTATAGAAAACACACCTTTTTAAAATATAAATCAATTTATTATGGATGAGGTTTTTATAAGGCGTATAAGTCAATTTATTTCATTATGGATGAAGTTTTTATAAGGCGTATAAGTCAATTTATTATGGATGAGGTTTTTATAAGGCTTAGGCTTTATGAAAACCAAATAAAACTGATGAGGCTTTCATATAGGTTAGGCTTTATGAAAACCAAATAAAACATCTCCTCAAAGCACTTTTTTTGGGACGGAAATCTCTACGGTGGCGCTATAATTAATTTTCAACATCGACAATGAATTTTGAATTTCAAACCATGGTACAGTGGATCATGAACACATTTTTTGTGAAATGGACAATCTAGATAATTTGTTACAACATATATTAATTTTAGAGCTTCAAATCTTTTTTTTTTCTTTTTTTTTTTAAATAACCATAATGTTCATGTCAAGATGATTAATGTAAAAGTTTTCTACTAATTGAATTGCAATTTTCCATGAGTTATGAAGTGAGGCTTTATTTGTTTTGATAGAGCTGCAGCCCTATCAAACTGTTTTCCAGTTGTTATTGCATACTCCAATTTCCATTTACTTCTTTTGATAGAGCTGCAACCCTATCAAACTGTTTTTCAGTTATTGCATACTCCAATTTCCTCGTTTATATATTTTTTGAACTTTTATAAAATAACAACTCCAATTTCCATAGTTTATTTATTTTTTGAACTTTTATAAAATTTCTAAAGAAATTATAAAAAATATACCTTGTAAAAAATATGTGATAAGTGGTTGACCAAAATGAAAATTCTGGACCGAATCCCACATTGGATAATTGTTTGATTCTCCTTACATTAGTGATCCAGATTGGTCCAACCGGTAATTCCTCGGACCATAAGATTTAATTTTCTTTCCTTTTTTCTTTTTTTTTTTTTTTTTTGAGCGCTATAGGAACCAACATTTGAAAATCCAGAATCGTAATCACTCGTGATGGCCCAAATGGGGGGGTTCAATGTTTTAATCAAGAGCATCCCTATTTAAAGTGTAGAAGAAAATTACTTTTTTTTTTTGGGATAATTCAGTGGAGAAGACATGTTATCCGTTTTTTTCCAAATGGTTTAAGAGTTAGTTTTTTGAAAGTGTTAGTGTGATGATGTCAGTAAGAAACCACAGCATAATGACGAGAGTGTAGGGGTATTGCGATCACGATCCGAGCCCCTTTCCCGAATCAGTTTTACATAAACAACCATCTTAAAAATATATGTAAAAAAACAAAAAATGGTTGTCCCACCGAAACTTAGAATCCACAGTGCAAAACTTGCATCAAAAAATCTTATTGTTTATTTATTTATTTTTGACAAATTTCATAAAATTTATTTTAAATTATTTCTCTTAACACTATTGTTTATTTTTAAATTAGTTTTTCTTAAATGCATATTCAACGTGGTATCGATTCTGAACGCATAAATTTTTTATCCAAAATCCAACTCCATCATAAAATTTCGAGAACGTTTTGAAATTTAGTCTCTCAATAATTGGCATAAATATCTATCGCCAAGTCGATGGGTAAGGTTGTTGACCACAAAATTTTTGTTATTTTCAGTACTTTTTTAAGTTCTTCCTTTTAATACTCCAAATAAATAGAGGCTAAAATATATTAGGAAAAAGTCTGTATATGGTTGCAACTGTATAACAAAAGGTTACAAATAAGGTATCACTCTGTGTGCAATACAAATAAAGCTATTCTCAGTGGTGGAGAGGTACGAGTCAAGATGGGATGCTTTGGAAGGACATCTTGTGTGATAAATATGGAGTGAGCCGAACAGATTATTGGATTGGAAATGGAGGTCAGGCCACAGATAGCATTCCCAATTGTGGAAAGGAATTTTACATTGGAGAGATTTTATGATGGAACATTGCAGTCGGATTGTGGGAAATGCTAATATAATGTCTTTCTGGCATAGTAAGTGGCTTGGTGATTCTGTTTTGAAAGATTCTTATCCTCTTGTTTATGACTCAGCAATGGATTATTCAGCAAAGGATGACTGTTAATCAAGATTTTGATTGGCGTACGCAGAATTTGAATGTTAGATGCAGATATAACAGGGTGTCTGATGTGGTTATTGAGCAATTCTCAGCTTTACATGGAGTCTTAAACAATATGAGACCAGTTGCAGATCATGAAGATGAACTCATTTGGGCAATTGAAAACGATGGTATGTTTTCGGTAAAATCAGCCTATAATTTGTTGTTCTATGATAGAGGAAGATGGAGTAGGATTGCTTTGAAAAGAATTTCGCATTGGAAAATTCTTTATAAAGTACAACTTTTTTTATGGATTCTCTCTCAAGGTAATCGTTAACTGTGAACAAGTTGATTAAAAGAGGAAAGATCTTACCTAATGTTTGCTTACTTTGTAAGCAAAATGACGAATTTGGAGATCATCTTTTTTTTCATCGCCCATTTACCGCTGAACTTTGGGGATGGTTCTTTAATAAGTTGGGGATAGCCATTACAATGCTAAATAGTCATATGAACATCATTGATCATTAGAATATGGATGGGTTGCCTAAGGTTGGTTGTGTTATTTTGGAAATTGGAAGGGCTGCAGTATTGTGGGAGATATGGCCAGAAAGGAACATGAGGGTTTTCAAAGATCAGGCTCTGGAGTGGGTATGGTGAAATGTAGAATCCTTAATACGATGTGGCGATGGTTTTCTATAACAATAGAGCGTTTTGGCGCTACAAGGATAGACTTGAAAGTTAATCTCCACATGTTGGTTACACAAAAAACCCTCAAACTAAGGCCATGGGGTAGTTGGACTCTACATATACAGACAGGGTAGCTTTAAGCTGAACTTTGATGGGAGTTCAATTGATAACCCAAGCCTAATTGGCTTTGGAGGAATCTTCTGGGATATTTTGAGAAACATTGTCTTTTGTTATGCAGGATCGGGAGACGTTCTTAGAGCCAATGAGGCTGAGTTGGAAGCGATTGAAAGAGGCTATAGTTTATTATTAAAAAAGGAGTGAAGTTCTTTGTGTGTTAGAAGGGGATTCATTGAATATCATCAATTGGTGTTCCTTGGTTTCACCACCTCCTTGGCGGCTAAGAAGAAAATGGATGAATATTTTGGATATGTGCTTCTCTTTGCAAGTATCTTTTCAACATGTGTACAGGGAGGCAAATTCAGTCGTTGATGAACTTGCATAGAAGGGAGTGACTTTTCCAGTTGTTTTCTTTTCTAGAACTCTTCCTCTTTCATTTTTTGTGGGCAAATTCAGTCGTTGATGAACTTGCATAGAAGGGAATGACTTTTCCAGTTGTTTTCTTTTCTAGAACTCTTCCTCTTTCATTTTTTGTACTCTTTGTTTTGAATAGTAAGATTAAGTACGTTGTCAAAAAAAAAAAGTGCACCTAAAAAATTAAGCAAAAAGTGGTGTTTTGAAATTAAAAAAATCTGTCAATTGATCATCTCGACCTTGTGATATATGGTATAAAGAAAAAAAAAAATTTCAAAGTACTAAAACTAATTCATCCTCTAGCAAGTTATGTAGATATACTATTTTCAAGATTTTGAGGTGTTTATATGTTAATTAGTATTTAACATAGATTTTCAAGACATTCTAATATTTTCGAAACCATAACTGCATCTTTGGATTCTTGGACATTAAAAGGCGTGCACCTTATACAAACAACTGTTGGAAAAACCATGTGATTTAATTGGCAACCGTCCAGTTAGATCAGAACCGGTTACTAGTCAATTCTGGTTTTGGCCAGTTTTGGTGATCAAACTGTAATTAAAAAAAAATCAAAAAATATTTAAATTCCAAAAAATAAAAAATTCGATTTGTAATGTATTTTTTAATATTTATTACATTATGATAAAGATTAAAAATTATTTTGGTCATTAATACTCACTTTAATGTTTTCTCATCTTTTTTAAAAAATTTAAAAATATCCCTAGGCACAAATCAATTCATTAAACTCTATTTTTTTCATTAATTTTCAACTTCATTTGAATGTGTTTTGTTTCAATCGTCATATACAAAATGAAATTTCTATAGGGCCTAGGCTTTTTTAAAAGAAAATAAAGCCTCACCTCAAATCCACATTAGGAAAGTGCCAATGAAGTTTCTATAGGGCCTAGGCTTTTTTAAAAGAAAATAAAGCCTCACCTCAAATCCACATTAGGAAAGCACTTTCGGCATTGGAAATCTGCTCTAAAACTAATTTCCAATACTAACAATAAAATTTGAAATTCAAAAAATAGTATAGATCTTGTGATTTGTAACCACTTTATTTTAGGGCAAAATGAATAGTCTAGATAATTTGTTGCAATGTACATTATTTTTAGAATTTAAAATCCTAAATTTTTTACACAATTCAAACTGATATGATTGATTTAAAGGTTTTTCTTATTTTGATATTGTTGCAATATACACTATTTTTAGAATTTAAATTTTTTGCACAATTCAAACTAAGATGATTGATTTCAAGGTTTTTTTTATTTCGATAGGGCTTCAGCCTTATAAACCCATTTTTCTTCTTTATATGCTTAGGTTTCTTTTTCTTTTCGTATTTTTTTTTTACTGTTCAGGAGTTAGAGGCCGAATTACCGGTTCCGCCGGTTAGATTTTGCAAAAAGTAAAAAACGGATACAACATCACCCAAGCTCGGAAAAAACAAAAATTGTACAGCATAATAATGTGTGCACCTCAACGAAAAACCATTTATCGGTTAAATTTTCATCTTGTGACCTGCAAAACAAGAAACCCTAAACTTTCTTCTCTCGGGTATCCAAATCAATAAAGCAAAACCGCTCTTCAGTGTTCCAAATCTCTATTTCAAAATAGTATAAGAAGCACTAAGGAATCAACATAACCTGCAATTTTACCAGCGCAAACTTGTTTTTTTGATTAACTCAGTATCCTCCAAATTAACGGATCACAAAAATTACATGACTTTTGATCAGACAAATAGTAATGGCTTCTGAGAAATTAAGATGGATTTGCACCATTCGCTAATCTCTCAGCAGATGTACAGGCTTCCTTGATCGAAGCAACCAGGTTCTGCAACTCCTCAACATTGCACACAAACCCTAGTTTCCCCCTTTGTCCATTTTCTCCATTGATCGTCTCCAAATTGATGAAATAAGATAATTCATTAGGGTTACAGTGGTTGATCCTCCAATCCACACCAGAAACCCTAGGGATCGAGCCATGATCCGCCATTTTTGACAGAATCCTTCTCAGATGAGCCCTATTTTCTTCGAAGACATGAATCAGTATCTCTGCAACTTGTTCAGATAGGCTGCACTCGGTTCTGAGAAAGGAGGAAGAGTCTCGTCGAGAAGCTTCGAGAAACAGGGAGATGAGCAGAGGGTAGACCCTCTCTATGAAGATTTTATCAATGGCGTCCAACATAGGGTTTGATAGTGCAACTTCCTCTGTTTCTCTCTCTAACAACACAGAAATTGCAGCTAAGGCAACGGATTTCAGGTGAGACTGGACGTTGAAGGAGTTTCCCAGTGAGGATTTCGCCGTTATTTCATTCTCCGGGAAGGTTTGCTGCGGCATTTGGTTTTCCGGTGTGGAGTTTGGTGGTTTACTGGCTGCTAGTGAGTCCATTAGCCGGGTTCCGAGCTCCTCCATGGACGCAGGGTCAATTTGGTAATAATCGAGCTTCTGCTATCGAGTTCCAAATAATCGGACTGTGTTGCCCCTAGGGGAAATGGCGAGAAAAAGTGAAGGATGGGTTTCTATAGGTCAGCCGGCTCATATGAACATTTGCGGCCCCATCTGACCATGAATATAATAAAAGTAAAAAACTTAAACTTTGAAATTTACCTTCTTGGGGGGATTTTTTGGCAGAACGTCTGGATACGGTTCTATGCGGCCAGCCCGCATGTTGTAGAAATGCAGGCTTGACAATAAATATATTTTTAAAGTATAATTTGATTATAATTTATAGAGCATATATAATCTTTAATATGAAAATCATGAATATAAAAGAAGTAACTAAAATTTTGGAAATTAAAATTGATAATGATATTAAACAAACATTTAGACAGTTAGTTACAATTGTTTTTTGATGGATCACCTATTTGCATCTAGCTTTAAAATGGACACCTTATACCTCTGGACCATATGATGTAGAAATGCAATCTAGCCCGCATGAAACAACTTTCTTATATTATTTGATAAGATAGTCTTTAAAAGCCGTCTTTAAGATGGATGTTGAAGTTTAAGGATGATGAATGGAAGGAAAATATTTTGACACGGCTTCAGCGCTATCAAAATAAACAAAGTCTCACCTCAAAATTCACTAAAAATTATAGTTCTCGTGTCTTAAAAACTTTAAAACGATCATCTAGGACTTACCCTAAAAATAGTGTATTATCCATACACTTCATTTTACCATAAAAACGAGAGTTCACAATTCCACACTATTCGTCTTATTTTTTTAGCTTCAAATTAAATAGTCTGGGTTGGAAATTGATTTTAAAGCGTATCATAGAGATTTCAAGTGCTCTTTGCACGTAATGCTTTATTTATCTTGTGAGAAAGCCCCTACTTGAGAATATGCTAGCCCTAACAAGACCGTGCCGAAGAGGTCCTAGGCTCCCAACCCTGATATCAGAGTATGCAGAAGAGGTCCTAGGCTCCGACCAGTTCTAATCCAAAACGGCCAGATTGGCGATCTAACTCGATCGATTTTTGTTTTAAAGAGTGAAAAATATATCATTTAAGTCTTGGTCGAATCATTTTCTCTAATATTCAAGGATTCTGGAGGATTCGAACCACCATCTCCCAGGGAATTGTCCCGAGAGCTCTGTCCAACTTGAGCTAAGAATCCCTTTTCCAAGAAGAAATATTGACACAAGGCCACCTAATGTTTGTAATTTGTCTCGAGTAAAAGAAAACAAACGCACACCAAACCAATGCAAGGCATTTTCTTGAGGATTCTCAAGAAAAACTCGGCTGGGGACCAATTACTTAAAACCAAAATAAATATGCGGTTAATCTTTCAATGTAGAAGCGGCAACTTCAAAAAACTCGGCTGGGACTCTAAAATCATTTCCGAGATCAAGAATTGGTGGGGACCGAACTGATTCCCACTCAGAACCAAGACCCCAAATCCAAACCAAGAATTGGAATGGTTCCAATAGACTCCCACAATTTCATCAGAGAACTGGAGAAGTCTTTCACAGTCCCGTCAATGATTTTTACATAGATTCATGCCAAAAATAAACTTTGAAGCTTGTTATATAAAGCAAACCTGATGGACTAATCCTTAGTTTAAAACTTTGGCAAATTGATATTTTGCCCCATTGCAATTATTAAGTACCTGCATAGCCTAAGTTGAGACGCCCATTTAAATTTATCTGTTGAACAGTGATCAGCTAAGAAAGTAAACCACAAGGAATTAACACAACAAATTTACAAAGGATTGTATTAATATGAGACTATTCCTCCTAGCCACAAGATGTTTAATTGGATAGTTGGGTTGGATGCATCATGAAGTTCGATATTCTCTTTTTTTTTATCTAATCAATGACACTTTAATAACCACCCAATTTAAAATATGGCCGACAACAATCATTGTTACCACCTTGTAAATAGTCTCTTTGCGTACTTTTCCACGTTATAATGAATGAGATATAGCAACTTTCACAAATTCAAAATCTCAAATTAAACCAAAAATACCAAACAAAATAAATTCCAATTATTTACATTAAGGCATGATTTCTACAAGTCAATGTAGAAATGAGTCACCTCTTAAAAATCTATTTTTGAAATGGATTTTGACTTAATTTTTAAAGACATGTAATCTCTAACATGAAGATCTTGAATATGAATAAATAAATAAATTTAAAAAATTAAAAATACTAATTCTATTACGAAAAACATTTGGACCATTAGTTTCAATTGTTTTTAGATGGCCCACCTAATTGCATCCATCTTTAAGATGGATGCTTTATACCTTGGGACGCATATTGTAGAAAAGCGGTCCAGCACGCATGAAACAATTTTCCTTTAGATTAAGGGTAGATTAAGAGAGTTTTTTCCATTTCCTCACTTGAGAAGACTAAATCTCTCAAATTTTTCTCATTGCAGATCAGGATGTAAAAGAGAAAACAAAAGATTTAGATGTCACATTGTTTCCCTCTTAACACGTTTTAACTAGGCTTGCTTCCACTTGCACAATAAACTTACCTCTATTAGTTTATACTCCAAGTCAATTCATTGTTTTCAAAATTGAATTGATTTCAAAATTAAGAAACATTATCTACTTTGCTCTGCCCGACAACATGTTAAAAATATTTTGTGTATAGGGGTAAGATAGTAGAACTCTCGGTCCGAACCAACAATAAAAACCTTGAAAAAATTGAGAACTGACTGGCAAAATTTAATTTGTGAATTCATGAAAACATAACACAGAACAAATCACAACAGCAGTAAAAGCTGAACTCAACTACACAGTAAACCCAACTCGAAAGCAGATGAAAAAGAAGGGATAAAAAACAAGCAAATTCTAGCAGTAATTGACAAGAGGAAGAATAACAACAAAAAAATGGTGGGCACAATTTCCTTTCTTATTAGAAAAATAAGAGAAAGAAATCCGTGCAAACATAAATGACAGTCTGCAACATGGCAATCGAAGCAATATTACCACCAATTTCCAGAGAGGTCGCAATCTTGCAACTCAACGATCCTGTAGAAGCTGATAGGGAAAGCAGGAGCTTAGACATAATCTTCAAAACTGGGATGAAAACATAAGCTTTCTCCATAAAGAGATAATATTTGATAGGTAGGATGCCACCTAAACAAAACCCACACAACAAATAAATGTGTTAAATACGCCACAAGATACCGGAAAGAGCACCTTCGCAAAAGTAATATTCAAGAGTATAGAATCTGTGAGCATTGTAAGGCAAGAGGTAAGAACATAAGAACCTTTTCGTTGAACATTGATCAACATTGATCCAGAAGTACAGAAACTGCATGGTACAGAAGCATTTGTAAGGTGTTAATAACCCGTAAGAAACAGCCAAACCAATCCCCATCACAAACTGGGGAACTGGGTTTCGGCCTTTCACCATCAATTGTCTGTCATAACCAGCATCAGCACCGACTTACCTCTGCAAATCCCAATGTCTTCCATTGATAATTGAGCCAATAGTTCCCATCACCAATAGAAAATGGAGATTCAGTTTATACTTCTGCCCAAATCTTGGACAAAAGGCAAGCGGCATGAAGTCATGGACTCAACCTTCGTCATGGCTAAAATGCATAAAAGCACCCATTCACTAGTTTTGTGCATAAAAGCATCTTACCACAACCAGCTCTTCATTTCTCCCATGTTTGTGAGCCATCAACAACAGCAGACGTACATTGTTGGTCAGACTAATAATTTGTGGTTTCAGAGTCACCACCATTGCCAATGAATTGAATATATATATATATATATATATATATATATATATATATATATATATATGCAGTCTATGTGGGGGTGGGGAAGCCACCACGACAGGTAGTAGAAGACGTGAAAAGAAAAATAAATAAATAGCCATGACGGTAAAGATCAAATTTTGAGATATTCATACCTGTGTAACCCATGGGTAACATCCATTTTGTCATTTGGAACAATAATTAGTGATTTCACAATGATTGTGGATTAGAAATGTTTGATCAATGTATGTGTCGTCAACGGAAATTGAAGTAATATAAATGGAAAAATTAAATTTCTAAACATTCATACCTGTGTGAGCCATCGACTGTAGGTAACGGCCATTTCTCATTTAGACCAATAATTCGTTGTTTCAGAGTCTCACCGATGCTAATGCATAGATTGATACGTGCGTGCATATGTAATTAGAAGTAAAAGAAAAGGAAAAAAGCATAAGAAATAAATGAGAGGCACAAAACCAGACACCAGACACCAGACATTAGGGAGAGGACCGGGACAAAAATGCCCTACAACGCCTCCCACCAAAACCCAAAAAGAAAATTTTATTAAGGCAGTCTGGCTGGCTTGCAAGCGCACCCACAAGGCAACAGCCACAAGAACAGGAGTCAAATACCATTGATACCCTTTACATCAGCCCATTTCACCACCACAACAGGTGGAGGAGCCACAGCAAGATAAAAGTAAACAAACATCGCAGCAAAGATTAAACTTTGAGATAATCATACCTGTGTTAACCTGGGTCAAATCCATTTGTCATATGGACCAATAATTAGTACTTTTTTAATGACAAGTTTCATACATGTAAACAAAGATAATATGAACTCAACTGGATATAATATGCAACTGAAATACACATTGCAGCTGATAATAGATACCTTGTGCTTTTTCTTCTTTTTTTCTTTTTTTTTTTAAGATTCACAACTCAAACACAAGGCTAACCGTTAATTAATGCCAAAGAGTTTATTGGAAGGAAAACACAATTCCTCTTGGCGTATAAGAGCTTGTGTATCAAATGAAATGAAATCATGTTTGCAGGGACCCAAACTTTGATAGATATAAAAAATATTAGGTAATGACATTCGTAACTGTGTAATCCATCAACAATTGCTCACATCCATTTGTCATTTGGACTGATAGTTCATGGTTTCAGAGTGGTCGACGATTGCCAATCATTGATCATATGTGTATGTGAGACGGAGGGGGGACTACCATGACAGGTAGCAGTAGACACA
This sequence comes from Amborella trichopoda, assembly GCF_054954075.1. Taxonomy (NCBI): domain Eukaryota; kingdom Viridiplantae; phylum Streptophyta; class Magnoliopsida; order Amborellales; family Amborellaceae; genus Amborella; species Amborella trichopoda. The sequence continues at coordinate 2,644,841 of NC_142336.1, forward strand.
GAAAGTTAAAGGAAAAACGGGAATAATATAGTGGCAAAGATTACATTTCAAGATATCCATATCCGTGTAAGCCACAGGACAGATCCGTTTGTCATTTGAACCAATCATTTGCGGTTTCAGAGTGGTCCGTGATTGCCAATGCACTGATCAAAATATGCATAACCAATGCAATTCAAGGTAACAGAAACGGAAAGCTTAAATTTCTAAATATTCATACCTTTGCGAGCCATCCAATGCAGGTAAAGTCCATTTGTCATTTGGATAATTAATTCGCTGTTTCAGAGTGCTCGCTGATGCCAATGCATTGATTGTGATGTATTCGCAGTGTATGTATTTCAAAGTAAAAGAAAAGGGAAAAAAAAGGCAAAAGAAACAACACAGCAAGACACAAAAACACGCACAGACACACAGAGGGGAGGCTCAGGAAAAAAAAAGCCCTAAAAAGCCTCCCCTCAAAACCCCCAAAAACATAAAATTTTATTGAGGTAGACTGGCTGGCTTGCAAGCGCACCCACAAGGCAACAGCCATGAGGACAAAAGTCAATTACCATTGATACCCATTACATCAAGCCCATTTCACTACCCAACCCCAGTAACCCTAATCTCTCGTATCAGCTATCAAACAATGATACAAAAAACAGCATAGGAGACATTGGATAGTTATAAACAATGCTTTGTAAGGACGCACAACACATCTCTTACTGACTTGCCTAAGAAAGGCTAATTGGAGGCATAAAAGACCCTATTGTGTTCTTTGTGATGAGCAAAGAAGATGGATTGAAACCTTGCTTATTCTGATGAACACACAAATACGAGCAATACGAGCAGATTAACAATTCTCATCCTGCATTATGTGGACAAAATCCAGCTCTTAGAAAAAACATGGATCTCTTTCAGCATATACTTCCACAGTATCTATCGAGTGTATCAAAAGCCAAGCAAAAACCATAAAAACCAAAAAAACAAACAAAAAGAAAAAGATGAGCAACAATAAATATACAAACATATAGCAACAAACTAACCAATGTAATCAAAATCAACATTACAAATCTCAATAATATACTAACGCAATGAAGTCAAAGGTTCAAAAAATAAAAAGTAAACGAAATGCAATGTTCTTAGCAAAAGCTAAAATAAAAAACAAAGAGGAAGTTTGAAGTATGGACAAGTTTGACGGTAAAGGATAGCATACACCATGAGTAAAAAATAACTGCTAACAAGAGGGACCTTTTGCAAGGTAGGTCATAAAGAAAAAGAATAGTCTAAAAGAAGAGCAATTTTAGACTACTGACGAAAAATTAAAATACGGAGAAGTAACATGAGAAGAATTGCAAATGGAAAAAAAAATGGCATCTATAGCAAAAATATGACACAATGCCTCTATACATAAGTAACCAACAAAATATCAAAACACCATTTGTGATTATGTCACTTTTGCAGAATGAGAACAAACTACTGAAACATGAACCTTTGTAAGTTTTAAAAGTGAAAAAAAGGCAATATTACCACAAAAAATTTGAACATGAATACCAAAGAAAAGGTGTACCATACTGAGCATTTCAAAGGTTTCAGCAAACTAAAGCTCATCACATAAAAAACCACCATGCTATCATCTAAATCTGGAAGAAAGAACATTTAAAAAATATAAACATAACACTTGGAACACTAAGTTCGAATAAACACTTCATGGCAGACATTTCCTTTAACATCTGCTCGAAGAACATCCAAATTCATAACCATTCAGGGAAAAATTAACCACTGAGATCTTCCATAAGTATCAGCAATTTTTTGGCTAAGAAAAATATGAAAATTTTAATGTTTTGTTATTTTCTGTGAGGCATAAAAGCTCATCACTAACCCTAGTGAAATAACTTCTTCTTAAGGTATCAAACACAAGGCTAACCGCTAATTAATGCCAAAGAGATTATTGGAAGGAAAACACAAGTCCTCTTGGCGTATAAGAGCTTGTGTATCAAATGAAATGAAATCATGTTTGCAAGGACCCAAAAATTTGATAAACATAAAAATAAAATAAAATAAGGTAATAACATCCGTACCTGTGTAAGACATCAACAACTGTTCACGTCCATTTGTCATTTGGACCGATAATTCATGGTTTCAGAGTGGTCAACAATTGCCAATCATTGATCATGTATGTGCTGGCCATGTGATATGGAGCGGGAACTACCATGACAGGTAGTAGTAGACACAGAAAGTTAAAAGAAAAAAGGGGAACAATATAGTGGCAAAGATTACATTTCAAGATATCCACACCTGTGTAAGTCACAGGTCAGATCAGTTTTGTCATTTAAACCAATAATTTGTGGTTTCAGAGTGATTGCCAATGCACTGATCGATATATGCACGACCAATTGCAAGTCGAGGTAATAGAAAGGGAAAGACTAAATTTCTAAATATTCGTACCTTTGTGAGCCATGAACTGCAGGAAACGTCCATTTTTCATTTGGAACAATAATTAAATGTTTCAGTGCTCGCCGATGCCAACACATTGATCGATTTATCCACAGCATATGTAATTCAACGTAAAAGAAAAGGAAAGAACGGCAAAAGAAACAAAAGAGCAAGGCACAAAAACACACACAGACACACAGAGGGGAGGCCCGGGAAAAAATACCGTCAAAAGCCTCCCCTCAAACCCCCCAAAAAATAAAATTTTTATTGAGGTAGACTGGCTGGCTTGCAAGCGCACCCGCAAGGCAACAGCCACAAGGACAGAGTCAATAACCATTGATACCCTTTACATCAAAGCCCATTTCACTACCCATGCCCAGTAACTCTAATCTCGTATCCGCTATCAAACACTGATACAAAAACAGCATTGGAGACATTGGATAGTTATAAACAATGGACACACAACACATATCTTAATGACTTGCATAACAAAGGCTAATTGGAGTCATAAAAGACCTACTGTGTTCTTTGTGATGAGCAAACAAGATTGATTGAAGCATTGCTTATTCTGACGAACACACAAACACGGGCAGATTAAGAATCCCCATCCTTCATAATATGGACAAAATCCAGCTCTTGGAATAAACATGAATCTCTTCAAGCATATACTTCCACAGCATCTATCGAGCATATCAAAAGCTAAGCAAAGACCCTAAAAAAAAAAGATGAGCAACAATAAATATACAAACATACAACAACAAGCCAACCAATAAAATAAAAATCAACATTACAAAACTCAATAACAGAATTATGAAACGAAGGCAAAGGTGAAAAATTCGTAAAACGAAATGCTATGTTCTTAGCAAAAGCTATCGTAAATGACTAAGGAGATGTTTGAGGGATGAACAAGTCTGAAGGTAAAGGATGGCACACAACATGAGTAAAAGTAATAACCGCTAACAATGTGGTCCTTTTGCACAGTAAGTCAAAAGGAAAAACAATAGTATAAACGAAGAGCAATTTTAGACTACTGATGGAATATTAAAATAAGGAGAAGGAACATAAGAAGCATTTGAAGTTAAAAAAATATGGCATCTCTAGCAAAAAATATGACATAATGCCTCTATATATAAGTAAGAAATAAAATACTACAACACCATTTATGACTGCCACTTTTGGTGAATGAGGACCAAACTACTGAAACATGAACCTTTCTCAATTTTACAAGATCAAAAAGGTAATCATTAGCACAAAAAATAGAACATGAATACCAAAGAAAAGGTTACTATATTGAGCATTTCAAAGGTTTCAGCAAACTAAAGCTCACCACATAAAACATCACCCTGTTATCATCTAAAAATCTTGACGAAAGAACATTTAAAAAAAAAAAACATAACACTTGGAATTCTTAGTTCAAATGAACATTTCAGGGCAGACATTTCATTTAACATCTGCTCAAAGGACATCCATATTCATAACCATTAAGGGAAAAATTAACCACTACAATCTCCCACAATTATCAACAATTTTTCGGCTAGGAAAAATATGAAAATTTTAATGTTCTGAACATTTTGCGTGAGGCATAAAAGCTCATCACTAACCATAGTGAAATAACAACTTCTTAAGGTATCAATGCTATTCATTACCAACATAATTCACCAAAACAAGAAACCATAGATTATTAATAAAATAATTACATTCCTAATATATTCTACATATAATTTACTAAAATATGGCATGGCTTGCAATTATCATCCATCGTTCAATCTAAACATAACAAGAGAAAGAATTAAAGATGCCTCACAAAATGCAAACCAGGAATAGGAAAATGGATTCCCGGATATGACATATCAAATATGGAGGCACCCATTCCAATCATGATTACATTCAAAATATTTTCTACATACCATAGTCATCATCATTTTAGCCTTTTCCCAATTAATTGGGTCGTGAATCTTGGTTCTCCATTCCACTTAAATAAAGGCCATATCCTCAGTGAGGCCACAAGTCCCTGTATCTTTTTTTGCTACTTCCAACCACCTTCTTTTGGGCCTACCCCTTGCCCTTTTCAATCCTTCCACTTGAACTAACTCGAACCTCCTAACAGGTATTGTACTTGATCTACGCCACACATGCCCAGTCCACCTAAGTCTACTCTCTCTCTCATTTTATCGCCTATTGGTGCCACGTCTAAATTCTCTCGGGTAGATTCATTTCGAATTCTATCCCTTCTTGTCTTGCCACTAATCCATCTCAACATCCTCATCTCCGCTACACTCATTCTATGGGTATATTGTTTTTTGTCTGCCCAAAATTCCAACCCATAGAGCAAAGTTGGTCTCACAGCTGTCCTCCACACAATATATTCTACATATAATTTACTAAAATTTTGCATGGCTTGCAATTATCATCCAACGGTCAATCTCAGGAAAACAGAATTAAAGATGCCTCACAAAATGCAAACCATGAATAGGAAAAGGGGTTCCCAGATATGACATATAAAATATGGGGGCACCCATTCCAAAGGGAGGTAAAATTCAAAAAACAAGCAAGTAGCAATGTCCCACAAAAAGTCACTCGCAAAATTACTCTATCAAAATAGAGGCTACAATTTCAAGATACACATCAATTGCAACAAGAGATCAGCTAATTCAAATTTAAAGACTGCAAAACAGACAAAAAAAGGCTTATAAATATTTCAAAACAAGACCATCAATACATCACCCAATGCATATCCAAAAGACAGATCTTAATATGATCAAAAGCTCTTCAAACACATAAAAACAGTCATAAGGAATAAAAAATAAACAAACAATGCCAGCATCTCCAAGACACCATACACAGCGGGCAAAGTCAAAACACATGACTACATGAAGAATGATTTTATAAACGAGTTTGATACCAGAAAAAGACCCTTTAACCAGTTGTAAATAATCTAGAATAAACATGCCAAGCCCCAAGAAAATGATAGCAAAACATACAAAGTCCCAAGAAAAGTACAGCTTAGTATCATATCAAGTAACTACTCCATGTTATGAAAGCTGAAATGGCATAAGGTGCTTCCATTTCAAAGAACAATTCATATGTAAACAAATAAGGTTTTCAGTAAAGTTTCCACAAATAAAACCCTCACCTAACAGAATGAAATAAGAAAATCCTCTTCTCTAAATATCCCTCCCTACTTATACTGTTTAAAACGCAACTTCTTATCAAGATTCTTCATATTTGACACCGCAATAGATTATTATGTATTAAATAACTCCAATAAAGCATCTCATAACAGAGATAAATATTCTCCATATACTCTTTAACACCAAACATTTGTATAGAAGGCCTAGTCAATATTTATCCATCAAAAGAAGCTTGTGAAAAGAACACGTAATGCTTCTGTAATAATCATGCATCAAAAACTCCCTTTAAAATGCCTCTTCTCTCTTCCCCAACTCTTCCTCTCTAAATCCCTCCTCTGTTCCTTCAAACTAAACTCTTATCAGCCTACTTTTCATTCCTTACCCATCCTCCCACTCCCCCCCCCAATTCTGTAATAATCATGCATCAAAAACTCCCTTTAAAATGCCTCTTCTCTCTTCCCCAAGTCTCCCTCTCTAAATCCCTCCTCTGTTTCTTCACACTAAACTCTTATCAGCCTACTTTCTATTCCTTACGCATCCTCCCAATCGCCCCCCCCCCCCCCCCCCAAATTCTCCCCTCTTGGTCCCAAGGACTTCGTGGAATCCTCCTGGGAACTGAAGACCAATCCAACTCTGGTGTCAACACCAATCATAACACTCATTCAAGATTGAAGCACCTTCTCTCCTTCTCAGGAGTCCGCTTACTGCTCCTCTCTCTAATGCTCTAGTCTTTCCTCCACCCTAATTCTGAAATTTCTGTTTCCCCCCTCCAAATGTTATATTGCAGCCACAATACCCAGATTGTGGGATTCTGTCTTTAAATTTTGATGTAATCCCATTTACAGTTCTACTCTCCAATGCTCTCGTCTCTCCCTCTACCCCTTTTCTGTATTCTGTATTCTTATCTTTTTTTCTTTCCCCCCTCCTAATGTTCCAATTTGTGGGTTGCTGTCTCTTAAATTTTAATGTAATCCTCGTTACTACTAATACAAAGTTAACATTTTCCTTAAAAATGTTAACTTTGTATTTTACTGCTCCTCTCTCTAATGCTCTAGTCTTTCCTCCACCCTAATTCTGAAATTTCTGTTTTCCCCCTCCAAATGTTATATTGCAGCCGCAGTACCCAGATTGTGGGATTCTGTCTTTAAATTTTGATGTAATCCCATTTACAGTTCTACCCTCCAATGCTCTCGTCTCTCCCTCTACCACTTTTCTGTATTCTGTATTCTTGTCTTTTTTTTCTTTCCCCCAATTTGTGTCTCTTAAAGTTTAATGTAATACTCTTTACTACTAATACAAAGTTAACATTTTCCTTAAAAAAAGACATAATGAACAGCAAAAACCGACACCCATTGGAAAGCCCGAAGCAAACGAAACCTAAAAATAGTACAGCAAACCAGAAATAGTTTACATTCTTTCTCCATATTCAGCATTAGAAAAATCATGATCAACACCAAAATGGAATCAGATCTATGATGGAAAAAAAAGAAAAATAAAGAAACAGCATCAATCAAGAAAACCACCGGCCCTATTCAAGAAAGGTTGTAAATGACATAAAGAGACCTTCATGAGAAACTATACATCAAAAGACTAGTACCTTAGCCCAGTAACCTTCAAAATATCACAGTTAACCACTATAGTTTGCTTACTATTCCCGTTTCAAAACAACAAAGTATCAAATACAGTAACCCTAGCACATAAAAGTTCAAAATAGCACAGCAAACGTAAAATACTTTCCTTTATTTCTCCATATTCCACATTAGAAAAATCATAACCAACACCAAAATCCACCAAACACCGACAAAATCCACCAATAATTGCAGAAAAAAAGAGAGAAATAAACAACACCAATCAGAAATCAAACACCGACAAAATCCACCACAACCAGGGTTTAAAAAAACGCCGAGTCGAGCCGGACTCGCCCGGTTCAACTCAGGAATCGCCATAGAACGAGCCGGTTCCACACATAAAAGGGGAACCGCCCATGTCTAGTGAGAACCGGGCGGTTAAATAGTAAACCGCCTGATGACATCATCAACCGGCGGTTCTGAAGTCACCACTCCGATTATACACAAACACGTGCAGACGTCACCACTCCAACAAGGACACGCAAACACGTGCGACAAAATCACATGCCACATATCACGTGTGGTTGCCCCAATGGTTCCGCGCGTATGCCTTATTTTATATTACATAGGTATTTATATAGCAAAGTTGAATACCCATCCTTCGATGTGGGATAATTCCCAAACATCATTAAATGAAAACGGAATGTAAATATATTCTATTAACCAGCAACTTATAATCACATGCGGCGAAGCGGCATGATGGTTACGACCTCTGCTATTTCCTTTGATGTTCCAAGACCAAATCCCCTGGGGATTTACATTTTTGTTGTATAGTAGTTTTTGTTGTATACAGTGGTATAAATATTTTTGTAAACAATATAAAAGGCATAAAAAAATGAAAAATAAAAAAGTTAATTTTTTGTATAGCAGTTAATTTTTGTTATAAATAGTGATATAATTATTTTTATAAATAATATGAAAGGCATAAAAAAATAAAAAATAAAATCATGTAATGTACGCATTTTATTAATTATTACATTGATAACCAAATATTTTATTTATTACTATTTGTCTAATAATACATTTTAATTTATTACTATTTCAGTATATAATATTATAATTAGTTAGGTTGTAATAATTTTTTATTATAGTTAGTTAGGCTGTAATAATTTGGGTTTTTTTAGCGGATTAGGGTTTTTCGCCTAAACGAGATTTTAATGGCCATTTTTTCATTGATTTTAGTCTACTCTTTATAATAGTCCACGTATAATTATATATTTTATCCATGATAATTCTATGATTTTTTTTATGTAATGCAAATTTAATAGTTAACATAAGTTTATCAGGGAAAAAGCATCTCAATATTCACAAACTGATGAAAAAATTGAAAGTTAATAATGTAGTACCCTCATTTCTTATTGGATTCCTAAAAGATAATATTTATAACGAATTTTAATACTTTTTTTGGAATTTCTTTAAAGCTTAATCCGACCGATTAAGCCGATTCCCGATCCGAATCGCCGATTCGCCGATCCGGATGGGTTTTTTAGATGCCCGATCGGGGTCACCGATCCACTTTTTAAACCACTAACCAAAACATAACATCGCACAGATAAATCAGAGATAGATCATCAGGTAAACTAACAGAAAGATGGAACAGATGAGAGACAATAGGGTTTTTTACCAGGTTGGATCCAGCAAGGTGGTCTGTAATTCCGCTGCAACGCTCTCATCAAGCTCCAACGCCTCTCCATCTGAGCTTTTCAAGATCACCATCTTCTCGTCTCAAGAGATATTCGGTTCTCTGGAACTAGAGAGAGAGAAACCCTAATTCTCTCTCTCCTCTTTCCCCGCCTACAACAAACCCGACGCGGAGAAGTACTTCGTACTACGCGGAGCCCTATTTATAGTATGGAGAATTTTGCACGTGTCGTGGTCCGCACGTAAGGTCTTGATATGCCCATTCTAAGCGGTCATATTTGAATGAAGGCTAATATGACTTTCGGTCACATTGTTACAAGCAGTTCTTGAACGTTCCATCTTGATCCAATTGAGAATTTATTTTTATTATTTATTTGATAAATTAATTAACCGGTCCAATAATTCGAGATTTTTGTTTTTACTTTTTATTTGATAAATTATTTTCAGTTAATCTTAAGGCATACGCTTAATAAAACATAATAAAAATAAAAAAATTATCATAAATATACTTTAATTTATGCTTAATTGAAAAAAAACCTCAAACTTTTGTTTATCTAGTGTGCACTTTTTTTTTCTCATTTTCAAGTTTTTTTTTTTATCAAAATGATCTTCACGGTAGTCATATTTAGTGCTTGTACTTTAAGTACTATAATATTTGGGGAATTTTATACGGTACTTTTACTGTAATACTTACACTAACTCTTATACGGCATTTTAAGTACCGTAAACACTAACCCATGTTATACGGCACTTAAAATACCGTAAACCTTTTTTTGTTTATCTCTTTCATCTCTAATTCTTTTTATGTTTATTTATTCTTTCTTTTTCTAATTCTTTTTAATATTTATCTATTCTTTATCTCTCTCATTCTTTTTTATATCATATTTCTCTCTCCAAAATCTCATCATCGTTTCCTTAAAGAGAGTACTCAAACACTCGGAGATGACATAATCTAAGGAACGATGATGAGATTGTAGAGAGAGAAATGAGAGATAAAAAGGAATTAAAGAAATAAATAAGGGATAAATATTAAAAATAATTAAAGAGCGAAAAAAAAGATAAACATAAAAATAATTAGAGATGAAAGAGATAAATATAAACAGAATAAGAAAATGATTTACAGCATTTTAAGTGTCGTATGAGATGAGTTAGTTTCTTAAAATGCGATATAATGGGTTTTAGTTTTTACTATACTTAAAGTACTATAATTGCCTTCACAGTCATGGCCAGAGTTTTACGGTACTTAAAGTCTGTAATAGTACTTTAAGTTAAAACGGTATTTTAAATAACCTATAAAATGATATGTATTACAATACTAAGACTACCATGAAAGTTAATTTGGTCCCAAAATAGCCAAAAATGAAAAAAAATGGTGTAGACGAGGTAAACAAAAGTTTAAAAAAATTTTCCAATTAAACTTAAATTAAGGTATAAGGAAAAATAAGTATAATATCCCTATCCCAAGTATAACACCCCTACTCCTATTAGGCAAATTTTTTTATTATAAATATCGACATATATAGTCTCTAGGAGCAATATTGTGCGTCTCCTCCCTCATCAAAACACCTACTTAGGGAATTTTTTTGGTCTAAATTTTGAGAACCACATAATAAATGATTATTTTTAAAAGAAAAACTTTGAATTTAAAATATTGTCACTTAAATCTAAATCTTGAGGCATAATTTTTTTTTCTAGTACACAGAAGTTTATTTCATAAACTTCAATTTTATTTATTTATTTTTTATTTTTTTACTGAGATCATTCTATGAGTTGTAAAGGTTACATACCAAATTTGAGATCCAAAAAATATCCCTTGTATTTTGCTCTAAAGAGGAAATAGATAGTATCTTCCCCGATAGTAGGGAATCTTTTGGCTATAAATATTTATTTAATTTTGCTATGTGAAGATAAAGAAAACCCAAATCTTGCTCGTGAATGTTTCACACCAAATGGAACTGGAGTTACGTGAAGATTTTCACAATTGAATCTCTCTTGAGTTTTTCTAGAAGGAGCACATAATAAATGGAGCAATATTGTGCACTCTTTCGTGGGAAGAAGACTAAGTTATGTAGGATTTTTTAATTTTAGATTATAGGGACCACCTAAAAATTATTGTATGATTATATTAAAAAAAAAATAAATTTGAGCTCACCATCACTTTGATTTGACCTTTATAGAACTCAATTTAGTATAGTTTTTTATTTTTTTATTGAGTATAGCTATTGGTTGAAGAAGTTGCACTCCCAAATCTTGAGGTCCTAGTATACTCTTAGATTGGGTTTTGCCCAAGGGAGCAAATAGGCAATACAAGTCCACTATGGAGCATAAAATCATGTAGCATAACACATATACGAGGGGTAGAAATCTCTTTCTATTTTTTATTTTTAAATTATTATTATATAAGTTTTGTGGCTTCTACTCCCAATAAAAATAATTCAAATAAAAAATAATTATATATTATGAAACTACTTATTTATGACATAATAACGTCATAATCACTTTTAATCATTAGATATGAAATCCAAAAGATGAAAATGTATCACAGTTTTTTATCAAAATTTGGACTTTATGCCTTGATACATATTCAGCTGCCCCGATTTCAAATCCACTAGTCAATCATGATTATGACCTCCTTGAATCAAAAGTAGATGGTCCCACTTTATATATTTTCATAAATAAAAAATAAATATCCACTTTGGATAATGCTGTGGGGAAGAAGGCCCCAACCCATTTTTTTTAGTAGATTAAGAGTTCATTGTTTGAAGGTTTTAATGAGGTGGTGGAAATGGAATATATATAGTTCACAACCCTTCAAATTACAAATGTTAACGATATAATAAATTGTGAATGGTGGATTTCTTAACTTTGTAGTTCATTTTATAAAATATATATATATATATATTTTGTGATATCTTTATTATTAAGTAAGGGTAAATTTTTAAATATTATTATATGACAAATGATACTTTTGTCATCATCATAAGGGGTAAAACTGAAATTTTTACTAAAGCACTCTACAAATAAAGTTTCTGGAGACTAACTTCCAAAATGTCATTATACTTTTGTGAAAATTTCAAATTTACCGTTACTTAATGGTCAAATTACTTATTAAAGATAATTTTTTAATAAAAAATAATAATTGTTTTGATAAATACACCGTTAACAACCATTTATAATATTAACCTTTGTATTTTGAGGGGTTGTATTTTTTTTTGTGAAATATGATTTTATTTTTATTTGGTACACCGACGTTTCAATAAACCATCGAGCAATGTGCCTACCATATCGGCTTCTTTAATATACGTTAGACCTGCAATTACCGTACTGTCAAACGGTTAGCTCCATATTGGGTGAACCCCAAGAGTCAAAAAGCAAACAAAGCCCATAAACTCATTGTCCGCCCCAGTGTTCGAAAAACCGGCCGATTGGAACCGGAACCGGCCGGTTAGCTCGCTACCGATGGGGTGACGATTCCGGTTAGGTTCGGTTTTAGTGTACCCGTAAAAAAACACATCGTCCTAAAAAAAATCGGCTAAATAACAGGCCGGTTTGGCCTCAAACCGACGACTTTTGACAAAACCGATCGGTTTTGTAAAAACCAGTATGGTTTGGCGTTATATCGGGCGATATAACAAAATAACGGCTCCACATAAAATAACGGTTGTTATTTGTAATATGTATTTGGGAAAAACCCGTGATCCGCAATTTTTTGCAACTTTTTTATGCTTTTTCCTGCCTTTTTTTTGTTTTTTTGGCTCAATTATTGTACTATACCTTCAAATCTTCTATAAATCCATCAATATTGAATAAAAAACTCCAAGATTAGATCGATTTTGACGAATTTTTGGTGTTCTTCAGTTTTTTATGAAAAATCCGCCATTCATTTGATTTTGGCTTGGTTTTTTAGTTTTTTTTTTAAAAAAATTGGGGATTTTAATGATCACATAGATACATATATTTTAAGACTCCTAATTTCATTGAAATGGAGAGATTCAGGGCTCGATTTTGAGATTGAAGCGGATAAGGTAAGTCCGAACCCAATTTTTTTTCTTAATTTTATAGCTTTTTTAGGATTTTTCAGACAATATTTGAGTAGTATTATTTATTACAATAAATAAAAAGAACAATTTTTTAACAACAACAAAAAAAATTTGGAGCTCGATTTTAGAAATTTAGGGTTGTTTTGTTTATAATCTTATATAATACATATATTTATAAAACTATGTTTTTCTGTGATGAATATGAGAATATATATATACACAATATTTTTGTGAGATAATTGAACGAATTTTAGAACAAAAACAAAAATTTGGAGGTCAATTTTGGGGATTTTCAGGATTTTCGAGATTTTAGGGTTTATTGAATGAAAAATAAAATTGATGTTTTTTTTTTGTTGATTGTTTTTAATGTTATATAATATATATATTTACAAAAATATGTTTTTTGATATGAATATGAGAATATATATAAACAATATTTGTGTGAGATTATTGATTGCATCAAATAAATGAATGAATTTTAGAACAAAAACAAAAATTTGGAGGTCGATTTTGGGGATTTTAAGGTTTATTGAATAAAAAATGAAATTGATATTTTTTTTGTGATGATTGTTTTTAATGTTATATAATATATATATTTATAAAAATATGTTTTTTGTGATGAATATGAGAATATATATATATATATATATAAAGAGAGAGAGAGAAAAAAAAAATGGGACTAGCCCACTAGCTCATATGAACATATGAGCCCAACAGCTCAGATTCAATCTGGCCCGATATGATGATCGTGGATGTCCCATAGAGTTTAAATTTTAAGTTTTGTTTTACAAATCCAAATCACTTAAAATTTTAGGCGTGTATTTTTCTCATCAATGCACATCTAATAAAAATATAAAACAAATTATATGTGAAAAATAAAACGACCAAAATATCTCTTAAATATTTTTGAGGGTATTTTGGTCAATTTATTTTATGTAAAATATTTTTTTGATATTTTTAAAATATTCATATATTTTTTACGAATACATGTCTAAAATTTAAAGTAATTCTGATTTCTAAAAAAAAAACTAAAATTAAAATACCACTATACATCTGTGATCATCAAATCGATCCATAATCAATCTGGGACGTTGGGTTCATATGTTCATATGAGCTAGTGGGCTAATCCCATCTTTTCCCATAATTAAAATACCACTATACATCTGTGATCATCAAATCGATCCATAATCAATCTGGGACGTTGGGTTCATATGTTCATATGAGCTAGTGGGCTAATCCCATCTTTTCCCATATATATATATATATATATATATATATATATATATATATATATATATATATATATATATTCAAGGGGGTACCACAAGGTGGAGTAACACATAATAGGGTGGGGGTAACACAGAACAGGGTGGGGGAGAGCATGAAGGCTGGACGAGTCTAGGAGACTTTGGCCAAGGGCGACCACAAAAAATATTCCTGACTGGCGAAGGGGCACAACTGCAGCATTACAGACTCCACTAAGCCTTATTCAGAATTTTCGTCCCGTAAATCTTAATAGTGAAACACAACAATATCATGATCTCTCTCGCTGTTCTCATCACTACTAGCATTGTTAGTTGGACTTTGTAACTTCATTAATTGAATTGATGTCAATTTCTAAATTGTCTTGCATATCTTCATAGTATTCAAAAATTAATTTATATAAAAAGTTGTTTCAATTTTTTTTTGTAAGATAAATGTATGTAATATAATAGTATACACTTAATCCAAGTTTTTATATATTTTTTTCTATTCTTTTTTAGTTTTTTGAACGTTTTTTACCTTTTTTTAATAAAAAAAAAACTACTTGACCGGTTAAAACGGTTAACCGCCTCGGTTAGTCCGGTTCTGGTTCAAATCGCTCCTAGCCCCAAAACCGGTTAATCGTTT